>NC_091285.1:504140539-504472039 GCF_032444005.1 Ranitomeya imitator
AAGAACAACGATTGCCGTGCATGGACTGGCTGGCAGATCTCCTGACCCGAGAGTGACAGCAGCAAAGAAATACATGCAGTCACGCCCTGTTCAGGAGAGCCGCAGGCCAGTCTAAGTATTGCGCTGTGATCATCGTCCATGTTATACGGCCGTCTGACTGCGCCCTCACTCGTATTCCAGTCAATGAGAATCAGTGCACTAGTAGCAGTTATCTCTCACCAGCACAGGACACGTGACATTGCTCTGGGATGGGATTCAAAGTACCAGGGAACTCTTAATTGTCCAGTATGTAATATATGGACACAAGCTTTAAGTTATCCATAAAAGACTGTCAAATACTTATACAAATGAACAACATCTAACCCCACAGTCCACGTCTAACACTTAAATATAAAAGGATACAGATAGCTTGCACTGCTTCGATCGCTTGTTCAAAGGTAACGGTTCCCATTCCTCTGCTTTTGCCATCTTTGTCCTCCTTAATATCGGCCCTCTTCACAATTCCAGCAATGCTGAAAACTTCTTTCAGTTTCTTCCAACCAACTTTAAAGTCCAGCTGTGGACATAGAGAAACCCAAAAGTTAAAGTGCTCCTTGTCACCGATTAAATCCAAAGAAATTTTCATCCATTATCATCACACAATTATAACTGGTAAATGCCCTATGACGTACACTTTCGTTACAGGGGTATTCCCTTCTCCACGACCCTCTCTCAATATGTGGTAGGTGTAATATTAGCAAATGCCTCCAATCAAGAATTTTAGTGTAATTTTTTTGATTCGCTTTGCACTTTTCCTCATGTGCAGGAATTGCAGCACCTTAGGTATCCTTGGTTACGCCCACTGAAAGTGACAGATTGTTAGTTGCTAGTGGTCATATCCATGGATATCCTATGGTCCTGCAATGCCTGCACATGAGGAAAGAGACATAGTGAACTATACTACATTTCTAACTGGAGGTATTTGCTAATATTAGTACATCTCCTACATATTGGGGTAGGATCTTAGAAATGGGAAGACCTCTTTAAGCCGAGTATGAAGCCAGTTCAGGAGCATAAATCACTTCATACCAGGCAAATGATGGTTGTGTTACATAGCCAGTTTAACCATTTAAATGCCGCTGTTGATCAGCAGCAGGGGTTAAAGGACTTCATTGTCAGCTCCAATCAGTACTTTGCAATGCGATCGTGGGGAACCAGTGTTAGAACTAGGAAGTCGGGGGTATGCTGAAGACTTCGATCCGTCACATTAGTCATTTTGTTAATCTCAGCCACAGGTTGGGCTTCATAGGAGAAAAAACATTTTGCTATACAGAGCAAAAGAATGGTTTTGCAGTATATATTATAAGAGGTGAAATAATAGCAGGTTCAAGTGCCCCAGGGAAGGGGGGGCTTAGCAGAAGAAAGGAGAGGAAAAAAAAAAAAAAAAGGACAGAGTCCCATAATTATGTTTTGGGGGCGAAATACCTCAGTATGTTTTGGTGTTGACTAAAGAGTAAATTCGAAGACTAACCTCAGAGTGCTAGCGTGCGTGTAGAGGTCTGAATAGTAGGCAGCAGCACAAGCAGGCTACATTAACATTTGAGTATGGATTGGAAGCTGATCAAAGCTAGTAATAAAAACAAAGTGTACATAGAACAGCCAGGTAACATACATTTGCAACAAAAACCGTTGATCCAAGTCTTCCAGCTCTCAGTGCACTAATTATTTCTGGTGGGATGTTAGGATTGTTAACAATGGAAGGAGGGAGATTCATCATGCCAGGTCCCATGTCAGCGTTATGTGCCCCAGGAAACGGCCCTCCACCGCGCTGCAGAACTCTGCGGGCATTCTCGCCATCTGGATCCTACAAATAGAATTTTATTCTGTTATTAAAAACAGCCATGGTTCAGACAAGTTTGGAAATTGTGACTGTTCATCCTAAAAAAAAAAAATAAATAAACTAAGGGATTTAAAATCTTAATAGTTAAATGCTATTCCCACATTGAACGTTTATCTCTTATGGCAGTGGATATGCCATAAATGCATATTGGACGATCCCTTTAAATTCTTACAAATGCTAAGAAAGACTATTTGCATGGAGTATACAGGGCTGTGCATAAAACCCACTATGAACCAACATTCTTATCAATAGAATCCGAAAACAAGGTCTTACTGCTTTAATGTTAAGGGGTCGTCCATTCAGATCGTGTTTATGCATGACTTCAATGGCCTTTGTAACAAATTCCATGTCTTTAAACTCCACCACACTGGAAAAGAAAAAGAATGTTAGAAAGTCTTAAAGCATATAATACAAAGTAATTACAAAGTGAAAAAGGGAAACACTTACCCACATCCCTAAATCCAAAACGTCACAGGAGAAAAATACATTAAAATAAAAAACAAAAAAAAAGACAATTAGTAAATGAGAAGTAGGTGAGGGACAGGATCAAGCAATGCAGATACAGGTCACTAGAGATGAACTTTGCTGCACATGTGGGGTATGATTACTAAATAAAAACGGGATTGTCATTTACAAAAATTAACAGACATTTTGTCCTAGATTTAATTTAATATTTATACAATTTTTGCATCAAAATTCAATTTACATATAATGTGTACAATTTTTTTTAGCAGTAATGTATAAAAAAAAATTAAAATTCCAAAACTAGAAGTGATCCCGGGATGCAGATTAGTCTCCTAAACCCTCATACCCAATGACCTAGTAGTCTCCTCAGAAAAATGGAAGCCTTCACCAGTTTATTCAGTTTCCATTTAAAGAGTCTAGCTCAATAACTCGAAACGTTTATAGCACTGACAGTTGCGCAGGCCCACAAGCCACAACAGGCCTTTCATATATTCTAGCCAAGTTCCGTACAATCCCGATAACTGGCAGATTTGCCAGGGAAATTTAGCAAAGAACAAAGTTAAAAGGACCAGCATACAGAACCGTACATACGTCTGCATTGAGCTTTTGGCAGCAAACCAGAATTGTGCAAGAAAATGCTTGGAAACAATGGAAATGCAACCTCATGTAATCTGAATGGAGGCAGTGAGCCTTGGAACATTCAGACTGAAATACAGTATTGGAAAATGAAACTTACTTTCCAAATAAAAACTTGTACAGTGAAAACTGATGAGGGACTTCACACCTCAAACAGCTTGTTGCCCACGGCACTTACCCTTGATTTTCCTTCAGCATCCTTAAAGAGCTCCACGTATGTAACCTCACCAACTACATAAGACATACAAAGGAAAAATACCAAGAAACAAAGCATTTAACACCAATAACTTTACTGTGCCCTGTGCACAGCTCTACAGAACAAATGACCTATTATTCACCAACACTCAGACAGAACCAACATACCAATGGCTATTGTCATTTAGCTACTTGTCAGGATTGCAAAGCAGCCACATTGTCGAGAGCAATACAATCTACCAGATTTTACACCACATTACTGGATGTAGGGTTATTTGGTATGATATAGTTGGTGAACAAGTTCAGATATGAATAGTCCCTATACAACTTGTTAAAATAAAAAGGTTAAAACGTTGAAGTTTTTCATCTGACTCACAACAACTGTTTTAAGGTGACTTTCTACCTGAATGTCTTCAAATGGTAAAGTTTGTCTTAAGATCCAAATTAACAAAATCAATGTGTTTCACAGCAAGCTACAAGCAAAGAAATACAGTGAATAAAACCAGTCAAATAGTCATGTCACCTTACAACAGAGACACCAGAGACAATTACAAATGTTACAAGGTTGAACACGCTACCGTGAAACCAGGGTTTACGTTTTGGCTTTTAGCCATTTCCATTAGAAATCTTGCATGTCAATTGACTCCCACCCAGCCCAAATTTGGTAAAAATTAAGCAAATTTCACAACTGCAACAGGCACTAAACAAGAACTGCACAACGACAGTCTTTTACATTAGAAGCAATATCACCAAAATTGCCCCATACCATATGTCACTACATGACAAACAGCAATCACTGATTTTACGTTTATCAGAACATTTTACAATATTGGCCTGTTCCCTCACAGTAAATGCCGGACATTAAGTGCCAACGTTATGGAAGCCAACGCTTCGGCTAGCAGGCAATTTGATTATTGTGAAAGTTTACTTTACCTGGGTTACCTGCTGAATAAAAACTTTGGGAACAGTTTAACAATGCATTTAGGAGTGGGAAAGCCCGTTTATTTTAGACCCAACGTTTACCTTTATCCCTCATGAGATCCTTGATTGCTTGCCACTTCATGTCATAAGGAATATTACTGATGAACACCCTATTCCGACTCAGACCCTTCTTGTCACCAGAGCCCGATTTCTCTTTTCCATACGGGTGGAATCGGTTTCCCTTTCTAAGCACAGATTTTTCCTTTAGTGGCTTATCTTCTTTATTGGAATCTTCATTCTCCCTAAGTTTATGGGAAACAAGCAGATTAACATAAGTAAAGGCCCCTTCACATTAAGCGACGCTGCAGCAATACCGACAACGATCCGGATCGCTGCAGCGTCGCTGTTTGGTCGCTGGAGAGCTGTCACACAGACAGCTCTCCAGCGACCAACGATGGCGGTAACCATCGGGTTACTAAGTGCAGGGCCGCGCTTAGTAACCCGATGTTTACCGTGGTTACCATCCTAAAAGTAAAAAAAACAAACACTACATACTTACCTACCGCTGTCTGTCCCCGGCGCTGTGCTCTGCACTCCTCCAGTACTGTCTGTGTGAGCACAGTTGCCGGAAAGCAGAGCGGTGACGTCACCGCTCTGCTTTCCGGCTGACCGACGCTCACAGCCAGTGCAGGAGGAGTGCAGAGAAGCTGAGCGCCGGGGACAGACAGCGGTAGGTAAGTATGTACTGTTTGTTTTTTTTACTTTTAGGATGGTAACCACGGTAAACATCGGGTTACTAAGCGCGGCCCTGCGCTTAGTAACCCGATGTTTACCCTGGTTACCAGTGAAGACATCGCTGGATCGGTGTCACACGCCGATCCAGCGACGAAATAAAGTTCTGGACTTTCCTCAGCGACCAACGATCTCCCAGCAGGGGCCTGATCGTTGGTCGCTGTCACACAACGATTTCCTTAACGATATCGTTGCTACGTCACAAAAAGCAACAATATCGTTAACAATATCGTTACGTGTGAAGGTACCTTAAGGCTGGTTTCACATTAGCGTTCAGGAGGGCTGCGGAGGGCAGGAGGAAGAAGTGAGGAAGTACCCAGCCATCCACATCCCTCCTGAACACACACAGCCTAATCGATAGTCACTGTACATGACAAGAGATATATTGCACACACTAAAAGTAGTTCTACCAGCCTGGAGAATCATATTGCCTGGTCATTTTCATCATATTCATAGAATCAACGCTGTGAGTACAAGAATTGTGCAGAAAGAAGAGTAATTCCACCCTGGAGAATTTTTCCCTCCTATTTTCCAGTACATCACATAAAATGGATGGTGTCATTGAAAATCACATCTCCTGGAAAGTCAAGCCCTTAGGCTAGTTTTACACTAGTGTTTAGCCGGGCTGCGGTGGGATGCAGACTTCCTCCATGAAGCCCCGCCCACTGCAGAGCCTCTTCATTCAGCTCCGCCTACATGCGGTGTGCGCACTTTATCTTTTACTTTGGGTAAGCAGGCCATGCCGCTGTATGCAGATGCTGCCGCATGCATCGTTTTGACAGTGCGGCATCTGCACGAAATTGCAACTCGTTGCGTTTGGCGCAGGTCGTCGCACCATCAAAACGATGCATGCGGAGGCATCCGCATACAGCGGCATGGCCTGCGTACCCAATGCTAAAGATAGGGTGCGCATGCCGCATGCAGCCATAGGCGGAGCTGAATGAAGAGGCGCGGCAGTGGGCGGAGCTTCACAGAGGAAGTCAGCATCCCTCCGCAGCCCGGCTAAACACTAGTGTGAAACTAGCCCTACACAGTTAAGAAAAAGAAGCCACTACATAATCTGCACACCACCAATAAGATATGAAAAAAGGAACAAACTTTATTGGTAACAATGCTAAAAACTATTAAAACCAATACAAAAGACACTCCCCCCCCATTAGGCCTGTTCTTCTGCAATATACATATATAACCAAATTCACCCACATGACACTGAGAAAATATATATACCGTAGTATGCTGCTGGGTAGGATACAGACCACACTCGCCACAGCTAAACAAACCTACTTCTCAGCTCTCATATCCTCTCTGTCTCACAACCCTAAACAGTTATTCAACACTTTCAATTCTCTCCTCCGTCCCCCAGCACCTCCTCCCTCCCCACTTACCTCCGCTGAAGACTTTGCCTCATTTTTCAAGCAGAAGATTGATAGCATCAGAGACAGTTTTGGTCATCAACCCCCAGAGCCCTTCACCTCCAAAACCAACTTCTCCACCATTACAGAAGATCAACTCTCCACTCTACTCTCAAGATCGCATCTCACCACCTGTGCACTTGACCCGCTCCCATCCCACCTCATCCCAAACCTCACCAGTCTTCATCCCAACCCTAACCCATCTCTTCAACCTATCACTAACAACTGGTGTTTTCCCCTCTAGCTTTAAACATGCCTCCATCACACCTATCCTCAAAAAGCCCTCTCTTATCCCATCCTCTGTATCTAGCTATCGCCCTGTATATCACTTCTCCCTTATGCCTCCAAACTACTGGAAAAACACGTTTACCTTGAACTGTCCTCCCATCTCTCTTCTTGCTCCCTCTTCGACCGCTTGCAATCTGGCTTCCAGTCACACCATTCCACTGAAACTGCCCTAACTAAGGTCACCAATGACCTCTTAACCGCCAAGAGCAAGCGACACTACTCTGTCCTCCTCCTCCTGGATCTGTCGGCTGCCTTTGACACAGTGGACCATTCCCTATTATTACAGACCCTCTCATCCCTTGGCATCGCAGACTTGGCCCTATCCTGGATCTCATCATACTTAACAGACCGGACATTCAGCATCTCCCACTCACACACCACCTCCTCACCTCGACCCCTATCTGTCGGAGTCCCACAAGGTTCAGTCCTTGGGCCCCTGCTCTTCTCCATTTACACCTTTGGCCTGGGACAGCTCATAGAATCTCATGGCTTTCAGTATCATCTCTATGCTGATGACACAGATCTACATCTCTGGACCAGATATCACCTCCCTACTAACCAGAATCCCTCAATGTCTGTCCACTATTTCATCCTTCTCCGCTAGATTTCTCAAACTTAACATGGACAAAACAGAATTCATCATCTTTCCCCCATCTCACGCGACCCCCCCCCCCCCCCCCCGAACGAACCTATCCATCACAGTAAATGGCCACTATCCCCAGTCCCACAAGCTCACTGTCTTGGGGTAATCCTTGACGCTGATCTCTCCTTCAAACCACATATCCAAGCCCTTTCCACTTCCTGCCGACTTCAACTCAAAAATATTTCACAAATCCATTTCATTCCTCAACCAAGAATCTACAAAAAGCCTAGTCCATGCCCTCATCATCTCTCGCCTTGACTACTGCAACCTCCTGCTCTGTGGCCTCCCCTCTAACACTCTCGCACCCCTCCAATCTATTCTAAACTCTGCTGCCCGACTAATCCACCTGTCCCCCTGCTATTCCCCGGCCTCTCCCCTCTGTCAATCCCTTCACTGGCTCCCCATTGCCCAGAGACTCCAGTACAAAACCCTAACCATGATGTACAAAGCCATCCACAACCTGTCTCCTCCATACATCTGTGACCTCATCTCCCGGTACTTACCTACACGCAACCTCCGATCCTCACAAGATCTACCATCGAAACCTTCAAAAAGAACCTGAAGACCCACCTCTTCCGACAAGCCTACAACCTGCAGTAACCACCGATCGACCAAACCGCTGCATGAGCAGCTCTATCCTCACCTACTGTATCCTCACCCATCCCTTGTAGATTGTGAGCCTTCGCGGGCAGGGTCCTCTCTCCTCCTGTACCAGTTATGACTTGTATTAATATTATTGTACTTGTTTTTATTATGTATACCCCTCCTCACATGTAACGCGCCATGGAATAAATGGTGCTATAACAATACATAATAACTATAATAAGAATACAGGTCTTTTGAGTGTATTCAATCCCAGCAAGTCATCAGGCATAGAAAAGGTCCCCTTGGGATATAGTAGAATACTTGTACGTTAATGCTGCCCCAGGCATGAAATCGCACCAGCCCCAATGCACAGTGCAATATTGCTGCAATAAGGATGCGGGTAAAAGGGGTCCCACGGCCGTGGAAACCCTGAAAGAACCACAGCCATAACAGCGCAAATGTTGCCCAAGTATGACCTAATAATGAAAGAGAATAACCTGAACGGCCAGTGGAAGGAACAAGGCAAAATGGCAGGAGGTCCTCCTGCTGGTGCGATTTCATACCTGGGGCAGCATTAACGTACAAGTATTCTACTATATCCCAAGGGGACCTTTTCTATGCCTGATGACCTGCTGGGATTGAATACACCCAAAAGACCTGTATTCTTATTATAGTGTGTATCCTACCCAGCAGCATACTACAGTATATATATTTTCTCCGTGCCATGTGGGTGATTTTGGTTATACATGTATTATATATGTATATTGCACAAGAACAGGCCTAATGGGGGGAGTGTCTTTTGTATTGGTTTTAATTGTTTTTAGCATTGTTACCAATAAAGTTTGTTCCTTTTTTCATATATCTTATTGGTGGTGTGCAGATTATGTAGTGGATTATTTTTCTTTTCTTGATGGGCATTATTATTAGCCACTTTTCTGCACCCCCCGAGTTAATGAGTTTATATATTGTGGTGCGCCAGCAACATTGCTTTGTCAGTAGCCTTACATAGTTGTGTCGACGGAAATAGAAAAGCTATGGCTCAAAAAGTGCAAAAATGGAGGGACCGGCACCATTCCAGTTATGACGGCACTGGGTCTCCTAAGGACCATGTGAATGTCACAATTCCTGTAGCCACTTCATTCTCCCTGCCTTTGGACAAATCACATACATCAGCAGCTCTCACTTTCTGCGGATGCATGAGATTTGTCCAAAAGGAGGGAAGAGTGAAGCCAGCGCTGATTGACTGCAGGTATAGCGCGACACGTCACTTGGTCAGAGAGCCAATGCCAACATTGCAGGAACGGCATCAGGAGAGCACAGGTGTTGCAGTGGACACCATCTTTACACTGAATAATATCGCTCTCAGGCTAGGTTGAGAAGACCGTATGTTTTCTCATCCAAGAAAATCAGGTCGATTATGCAAATCAGACGTCGATCAGAACCTAAGCATAGTGTGATCAGATTCTTTCAGATCAGAAAATAGAATGAAGATGGAGAATCTATTTTTCCGTCAGTCTGTGGAAATCGGACTGTACTCCGATGCCATCGGAGTGCAGTCTGATGTTTTCCACGCACTGACTTGCCGAGTGTGATCCAAAAAATATCAGACGTGTGTATGGCCCAGTAGAATAACATGGATTAAGAATGCTCCAGTGATTAAAAGGAAGGTATAAAGTTTCACTTTTATTGCATTGATTGAAAAAAAAAAATAAAAAATTGTAACTGACCTATCAGAGGTTAGGGCAAGCCGACATGTTTCAAGCCTTAATCATGGTAAGGTTTTTTTTTTTTTTTTTTTTTTTTTTAAATCACTGCAATAAAAGTGAAGCTTTATACCTACCTTTTAATCGTAGCATTCCTGTTTTCTGCATTCTCCTCGGCCTGGACTGTGCGAGGTCTCCATTCCCACCCAAGTGCAGAACACAAAGTAGTGGGCTGAATTTTTTCTTTCCGTTGTAGAATATGGGGACAAATGTCTGCCAAAACGATGGCCAGCACTCGTCCAATTATTACGGTCATCTGCATGAATTCTTTAAGGGAACCGGTCATGAAACAACACAATCAACCTGCAGATATGCGGCCAACAGCGTTATTATACTGTCTGGCGCCTGCACATAGCCGAATGCAGAAGGGAGAAAATAGGGATTTTTGTGTACTCACCGTAAAACCCTTTTCTCCAAGCCATTCATTGGGGGACACAGACCGTGGGTGTATGCTGCTGCCACTAGGAGGCTGACACTAAGTGATACAAAGAAAGTTAGCTCCTCCCCTGCAGTATACACCCCCCTGCTGGCTCTCAGCTAACCAGTTCGGTGCAAAAGCAGTAGGAGATCAATAACAATATATGAACGTATAGCATGTCATATTATATATGAGAGTATAGCATGTCAGATTATAAAAAACAAGCATAAGCTAATAGGGTGGGAGCTGTGTCCCCCAATGAATGGCTCGGAGAAAAGGATTTTACGGTGAGTACACAAAAATCCCTATTTCTCCTTCGCCTCCTTGGGGTACACAGACCGTGGGACGTCCCAAAGCAGTCCCTGGGTGGGGACAACAATATATCAGGCCCTGTGTAACTGCTACTTACAAGTGCGCCACCGCAGCCTGCAGAGTCCGCCTGCCCAGACTCACATCTGTGGAAGTGTGGGAATTATAGTGCTTCAAAAATGCATACGGACTGGACGAATCCGCAAGCTTGCAGGCGTGCCTTGCCGACGCCTGGTGCCTAGAACCCTTGATAAACAGGGAGATAGGCTGACATCTAACACGGAAGGACGTCTGGATGGTGAAACAAATTCACCATGTTATCATGGTCGATGAAACGGCTAAACCCTTCCTGAAAATGTCAGGAAGCCTTCCTCTACCGTTAGGAAGCCCAAATAAAGCGTCCAACCTTCGGAAGGACGCCGTCCTCAAGACGTACTTACTCAGAGCACTCACTTCGTCCAGAATATGGGGGAACTCATTCCATTTTGTGGACTGGTGCCAAAAGAGATGAGGGAAGAACTATGCCCTCATAACAGTGGTAATACAGTATCACCTTGGTAACAAGGGATGGGGATGGCCTGAGGACAACCTTGCCTCGAAGGTAATAAGGGAAAAAAAGTTTGAAAGAGCAGAGCAGCTAGCTCCGAAGACTCGTCAGAGTAAGAATATCGCAGAGGAAAAAGGGGCGACTTTCCCGGATAGTAAAGTCTGCCCGGATGAAAAGGAGCCTAATGTAAGGCTCCTAGGAATAATAAGGTCCCAATGATCTAACGGTATGCGATAGGGAAGAACTACGTGTGAAAACTCCCTGTGAGAAAGTCCCTACTTGCGGTTGTGCTGCGATAAGGCGAGAAGATACTAGCTCCGCAAACAAAAAACGGACGTGGTCAGTGCGGATCTCTGAGGATCACTGGGGCCCCTTTCTGCTTCCGAAAGGCTTTCGGAAGTAGTGGAAGGGGAGTTATGGAAACTGGTACCACAGCAGAACCAGAGCATGGAGTGCGATGGCTCTTGGATCTCGAGGCCGAACCACGAACTCGAGTACATTGGCCTTCAGTCTGGATGTCATCCCACCTACAACTGGAGAGCTCCAGTAAGGGCAGATCTGATGGAAGACTTCGGGGTGAAGTTCCCACTGACTTGAGGCGGAAGCCTGACAGCTGAATTTGTTTGCTGTTCAGAGTTCTACTCCTGAGATATATACTACTGAGATCACCGAATAATAGACGCCGATCAGAGAAAGTGAGGTACCTCGGTCATGGCGCCTGACTGACGTATGGCACCGCCGTGGCATTATCCAATTGAATTTGGATAGGGTGACCCGCCAGAAGGCAGTGGACCTGCTGTAGGACTACCGTTCAGATCTCCAGAACAATGATAGGGAGAAGACTGGCATTGTTAGTTACTAATAACCACTGAACCGGGAGAAAGGCCCTGGATGAAGAAGGAGCTCAGAGACTATTGTCTGAAAGTCTGTTTGACTTGCTGAAAACGAGCGGAGCGAAGGGAACCGCTTCCATTGTCGTCACCATTTTTCCTCAGAACTCTCCTAGCAAATCGAATGAAATGAGGGGGTGAGTAATCAAGTCCTCAGAACTCTCCTTGCGCGAGCTCCCTGTTGAAGGGCCATGACCTTATCTCGAGGAAGAATTACCATACTTCTAGAAGTGTGCAGGATCATCCTCAAAAAGGATATCCGCTGGGCTGGAAATGAGGAGAACTTGTCTAAAGGCCCCTTCACATTAAGCGACGCTGCAGCGATACCGACAACGATCCGGATCGCTGCAGCGTCGCTGTTTGGTCGCTGGAGAGCTGTCACACAGACCGCTCTCCAGCGACCAACGATGCCGGTAACCAGGGTAAACATCGGGTAACTAAGCGCAGGGCCGCGCTTAGTAACCCGATGTTTACCCTGGTTACCATGCTAAAAGTAAAAAAACAAACAAACACTAGATACTTACCTACAGCCGTCTGTCCTCCAGCGCTGCGCTCTGCTTCTCTGCTCTCCTCCTGTACTGTCTGTGAGCCGGAAAGCACAGCGCTGACGTCACCGCTCTGCTTTCCGGCTCACAGCCAGTACAGGAGGAGTGCAGAGCACAGCGCTGGAGGACAGACAGCGTTAGGTAAGTATCTAGTGTTTGTTTTTTTTTTACTTTTAGCATGGTAACCAGGGTAAACATCGGGTTACTAAGCGCGGCCCTGCGCTTAGTTACCCGATGTTTACCCTGGTTACCAGTGAAGACATCGCTGATCGGTGTCACACACGCCGATCCAGCGATGTCAGCAGGAGTCCAGCGACGAAATAAAGTTCTGGACTTTCTTCAGCGACCAACGATCTCCCAGCAGGGGCCTGATCGTTGGTCGCTGTCACACATAACGATTTCATTAACGATATCGTTGCTACGTCACAAATAGCAACGATATCGTTAACAATATCGTTATGTGTGAAGGTACCTTAAGTGTAGCTGCCAGCCCAGGTGAGAAGGATCGCAAGTGATATAGATGACTCAGCGTAGTCCTGGAAGGGTGGCTAGACAGTCGACCAAACAGGGCAGGACGAGCACATGAAATCCGCCATGACCCGTGCGAACACTCTGGCTGCGGAAGCAAGGCCGAAGGACAAGGTTGTGACTTGAAAATGCTGGAAAGGCGAAGGAATTTTTGCAGAGGGTAAGCACCCCGAATGTCGATGGATGACGAAAACTGCACCTTTTTCTGTTGAAGTAATGGCTGAGCGGAGGAACTCCATCCAAAGAAGGAGGACCATGTGAAAGGTTGTTAGAAGTTTGAGGTCCAGGGTCGATCTTACCTTTCGTTCCCCTGTTTGGAACCAAGATCCCTTAGATCTAGACTGTGCTGGACAATCCTTATACAATCCTTTGTCAGTCTCCCGCTCAAAGGATTTGATTGGCCAGTTGTTACTGGTGTGAATCAAGGTAGTTAAGGTCTCCAGCCAGGAGACCATTGCTCTAGCAATCCATGTGGCCGCTAGGGAGGATAGAGCGGTGAACCCGAAGCCGCAAGACGGAACTAACCAGATTTGCTATCTGACAGTCCGTGGTATTTTTAATTGATGACCCATCGGGTAGGGATACTGGTAGGTATACCACAGGAGATTCTACCCGGATAATCTGCCCCATGGCAGAATGTGCGGCTGCATCCAGCAGGTCATAGTCTCTTGCCATCGCCGCTCTCTTTTCACGGTGCAGAGATAAAAATTAGGAACCCTCGATCCATCAACCTCTTAACAGGGAAGTGGAGAGGAATTGTCCGCCTTCTTGCATCATCCGCTAAATAGTGGTGATGCAGAGGGGGGTGCTCGTACGCCAAAAAGGGTGCCTCTGTATGTCCACAGAGTTCAGGTCTCCGGGTGGACAGGACAGGTTGTCTGGCGTTAGGCCTGGATGCAGAAGAGGAAACATGGAGGCGACACTCCGTGTGCCAGTCTGTTGATGGTGTGGGGAGATCGGTGCCCTTTAAAGGACCCGTCGCCCTTAAAAAACAGGCCAGGCATGGCATCCCACGTAGAGGCTTCTGTCCAGTGAATCGCTTATCCGAATTGAATGGCAAATGCTCTCGAGGGAGTTTAGTCTCTGAAGCTCTGGCAAGTTCAGGCAATATCCAATCCATATTCAGAGCCTTGTTGTCATCAAATCATTGGTGAGGGAGCAGGAAACTAAAAACTTCCATTTTCTAGATGCCTGTATGTTTCTAGACGCCTGCACGATTCTAGAATACTTGCGGCCCCTGCTAGCCGACAGCTCCCATGTAGGATAGGGACCATGTATATTGGTCCTGCGAGCACTCCGAGCCACAGAGGGTACACAGAGGGATTCAATCTCTTGGTCAGAGAACCATGGATTGCGGTCAGTGACGAAGTCCACTGAGGGGAACTAGAGGATAAAGCTGGGGTCGGCGGCGGAGGGCTCCTCGGATTGATCAAGCGCCTTTAAGACCAGGAAATACTGGTCATGCGCCTTTAAGACCAGGGAATACTGGTCATGCGCCTTTAAGACCAGAGAATTCTGGTCATGCACCTTTAAGACCAGAGAATACTGGTCATGCGCCTTTAATACCAGAGAATACTGGACATGTGCTTTAAAAGATCAAGGAATACTTGTCATACGCCTTTAAGACTGGGAATACTGGCCATATGCCTTTAAGACCAGGGAATACTGGTCATGTGCCTTTAAGACCAGGGACTACTAGTCGTGTGCCTTTAAGATCAGGTACTTCCTTACCCGGGTACTGATGTAGAGTCGATGTGCCCCTTTAATGCAAAAAAAAAAAGTAAACAATAAAATAAAAAAGTTGGGGTCTGAACCAGACCCATGTGACTCCTACAGACACTAAGCAAGAACTGGTTAGCTCAGCTGAGAGCCAGCAGGAGGGTGTATACTGCAGGGGAGGAGCGAACTTTCTTTGTATCACTTAGTGTCAGCCTCCTAGTGGCAGCAGCATACACACACGGTCTGTGTCCCCCAATGAGGCGAAGGAGAAATTAACTTTATTCTCCCTGGCAGCATTTGATTTTCAGTCATGGAGGCAGTGCCGGTTCAATCACTGCTCTGAGAACAGTGCAGCCGCTGTTACCGCGCCCCGGTCGGGACTGACTCCGGCTCTACATCGGGGCCCAGCTATCAGACTCTGGTACGGTTACTGTGGCGGCTGTTTTCTCGAGAGCGGTGACAAATGGCGCCACCCTCCCAGCTGCGTGCAGACGGACAGCATAACTTTATTAACCTGCATATTAACTACATATCTGCATGTTAATAGTGTCGTTTCTGGTGACAGGTTCCCTTTAATGACTGGCTGTATATTTAGGGTCACTGTCCTGCTGCCAAGTAAGTTCGGAGGCAATCAGATGCTTCACTGATTGTATTGCATGTTTATTTCACAATGCAGTATATGCATGTATTAACCCCTTAGTGACGGAGCCAAATTAAAATAATCTGAGCAGTGTCACTATGATAACTTTGGAACACTTCAACAAATTCCATTGATTTTGAGATTGTTTTACCAAGAAGAGCGACACCCCTCGGACCAGACTGCCCCACAGGTAAGTATAATAAAAGTTATTTTTCTTCTCTTACAGGTTGGGGGCAGATATACAGCATTATAGAAGGCTGACTATCAGCCCTGAAAGGTGATGGCCGTAACTTATATCGGCCGAAACTGCTGACAGGTTCCCTTTAACCAAGAAGTTTGACGTGTCCCATTTAGGACCAGCTAAGCAAGGTCAGGTCCAAAGTTCCAGGATATGGGATGCCAAAATGCTTTGCACCCTCCTCACTGTGAAAAAGGGTAATCTCTATCTTTGTACTAACTCAGTGCTGCCGAGTACTTAAAGGGAACCTGTCAGCAGGATTGTGCAGAGTAACCTACAGACTGTCAGGTCGGCACCATTATACTAATTAAAATTATACCTTTGTTGATGAAATCTGTTTCGTGGTGGTTGTTTAACCCCTTCACGCCGCAGCCCTTTTCCTTTTTTGCGTTTTCGTTTTTCGCTCTCCTCCTTACCAGAGCCATAACTTTTTTATTTTTCCGTCAATATGGCCGTGTGAGGGCTTATTTTTTGCGGGACAAGTTGTACTTTTCAACGACACCATTGGTTTTACCTTGTCTTGTACTACAAAACGGGGAAAAAATTCCAATGCGGTGAAATTGCAAATAAAGTGCAATCCCACACTTGTTTTTTGTTTGGCTTTTTTGCTAGGTTCACTAAATGCTAAAACTGACCTGACATTATGATTCTCCAGGTCATTACGAGTTCATAGACACCTAACATGTCTAGGTTATTTTTTTATCTAAGTGGTGAAAAACAAAATTCAAAACTTTGCTTAAAAAAAAAAAAAGAAAAATAAAGAAATTGCGCAATTTTCCGATACCTGTAGCGTCTCCATTTTTTGGGTCGGGAAAGGGCTTATTTTTTGCGCAACAAGCTGACGTTTTTAATGATACCATTTCGGTGCAGATACAATCTTTTGATCGCCCGTTATTGCATTTTAAAGCAATGTCGCGGCGACCAAAAAAACCAGTTCTGGCGTTTTGAATTTTTTCTCGCTACGCTGTTTAGCTATCAGGCTAATGCTTTTTTTATTTATAGATCGGGCGATTTTGAACGTGGCGATACCAAATATGTGCATATTTTATTGTTTTGGATGGGGCAAAAGGGGGGGGGGGGCAATTTAAACTTCTATATTTTTTAAAACATTTTTTTCTTTTTTACTTTTGCCATGCTTCAATAGCCTCCATGGGAGGCTAGAAGCTGGCATAGCCTGATCGCTCCTATGTAGCTGAATTGCACGCTTGCAAGCTGGCATCAGTAACCACAGAGGTCTCAAGGAGACACATCGCTGACCCCCGATCATGTGACGGGGGTCAGCGATGCGCGCATTTGCGGCCGTAAGCGGTAGTTAAAGGGAACCTGTCACCCCCAAAATCGAAGGTGAGGTAAGCCCACCGGCATCAGGGGCTTATCTACAGCATTCTGTAATGCTGTAGATAAGCCCCGATGTATCCTAAAAGATGAGAAAAAGAGGTTAGATTATACGCACCTGGGCAGGCGGTCCGATCCGGTGGGTGTCGCGGTCCAGGGCCTCCCATCTTCTTACGATGATGTCCTCTTCAGTTCTTCACACTGCGGCTCCGGCGCAGGCGTACATTGCCCTGTTGAGGGCAGAGCAAAGAACTGCAGTGCGCAGGGAAACGTCAGAGAAGCCCAGCACCTGCGCACTGCAGTACTTTGCTCTGCCCTCAACAGGACAAAGTACGCCAGCGCCGGAGCCACAGCGTGAAGACCAGAAGAGGATGTCATCTGCGTATGCAGCATCAATAGTAAAAAGATCTACTGTTACAAATAATAAAAAAACATTATTCTCACCCTCCGACATGTCATCCTGTCCTCGGCAGTGAAAGCGGCGGGTTCCAGTGCTAAAAATGCTATGCGAGAAGGACCTGCCGTGACGTCACGGTCATGTGACCGCGACATCACAGGTCCTGCGCTCATTCCAACCCTGGGACCGGAAGCTGCTGCGTGCACCGCACACAGGCGACAGGACTACAAGGGGCCCTTGGAAGGTGAGTTTATGTTTCTTTTTTATTTTTTAGCCTGTTACATACGTGGCTGGGCAATATACTACGTAGCTGGGCAATATACTACGTGGCCTTTGCAATATACTACGTGGACATGCATATTCTAGAATACCCGATGCGTTAGAATCAGGCCACCATCTAGTGCTCCTTATATATATCGTTTTTGGATGGTCGATAGTTTTATTTAATATGACGGTGCATAATATCCAAAACCCACTTCTGACCAAACTCCTGCACAGTGTGTCTTTCTGTACGGTTTGTGTTGTCATCTGCATTTTTACTAATTGTTTTTAAGCTTGGATTGTTAATAAAATTTAATACTTTTGATTACTCCTCTGTTTTTGGAGGATCCTTTGTTCCATTTAGGTTTTCTTAAGGTTAAAGGGAACCTGTCACCCCCAAAGATCGATGGTGAGGTAACCCCACCGTCATCAGGGGCTTATCTACAGCATTCTGTAATGCTGTAGATAAGCCTCTGATGTTACCTAAAAGAGGAGAAAAAGAGGGTAAGCTACTTTCACACTGGCGGTTTTTTTTTTTTTTTTTAATACGTCGCAATGCGTCGTTTAGGGGAAAAAACGCATCCTGCAAAGTTGTTTGCAGGATGCGTTTTTGCCCCATAGATTAACATTAGCGACGTATTGACACACGTTGCAACCGTCTTGCGACGGTTGCGCCGTGTTGTGGCGGACCGCCGGGAGCAAAAAACGTTAAATGTAACGTTTTTTGCAGCCGACGGACCGCTTTTTCCGACCGCGCATGCGCGGCCGGAACTCCGCCCCCACCTCCCTGCACCTCACAATGGGGCAGCGGATGCGCCGGAGAAATGCATCCGCTGCCTCCGTTGTGCAGCACAACAAACGCTAGCGTTGCAATCTCGGCCCGACGCATTGCAACGGGGAGATTCCGACGCTAGTGTGAAAGTAGCCTTAGATTCTACTCACCCAGGGGCGGTCCGGGTCCGATGGGTGTCTCAGGTCCGGTCCGGGGCCTCCCATCTTCATTCCATGACGTCCTCTTCTGGTCTTCATGCTGCGGCGCAGGCGTACTTTGTCTGCCCTGTTGTGGACAGAGCAAAGTACTGCAGTGCGCAGGGCCTCTTTGACCTGTCCCGGCGCCTGCGCACTGCAGTACTTTGCTCTGCCCTCAACAGGACAGATAAAGTACGCCTGCGCCGGAGCCGCGGCGTGATGACCAGAAGAGGACGTCATGGAATGAAGAAAGGAGGCGCCGGAGCGGACCTGAGACACCCATTTGAGCAGACCGCAGCGGGACCGCCCCTGGGTGAGTATAATCTAACCTTTTTCTCATCTTTCAAGATACATCGGGGGCTTATCTACAGCATTACAGAATGCTGTAGATAAACCCCTGATGACGGTGGGGTTACCTCACCATCGATTTTGGGGGTGACAGGTTCCCTTTAATATGTTACCGAGGGATGGGAGACCTGCAAATCCCTTCTCTCAGTGGCATTCCGGATTTTTGGTTAGTCAGGATGGTACATCTGATGAGTAACGCCATGTACCTTCCGGGATCCAGCCGCTAGTTATCTCCTCCACCCCTTCTTTCAGTAGGCAGCCCTCAGTCCCAGTGCCCAGTAGGCAGCCCTCAGTCCCAGTGCCCCCTGCCCAGTAGGCAGCCCTCAGTCCCAGTGCCCCCTGCCCAGTAGGCAGCCCTCAGTCCCAGTGCCCCCTGCCCAGTAGGCAGCCCTCAGTCCCAGTGCCCCCTGCCCAGTAGGCAGCCCTCAGTCCCAGTGCCCCCTGCCCAGTAGGCAGCCCTCAGTCCCAGTGCCCCCTGCCCAGTAGGCAGCCCTCAGTCCCAGTGCCCCCTGCCCAGTAGGCAGCCCTCAGTCCCAGTGCCCCCTGCCCAGTAGGCAGCCCTCAGTCCCAGTGCCCCCTGCCCAGTAGGCAGCCCTCAGTCCAAGTGCCCCCTGCCCAGTAGGCAGCCCTCAGTCCCAGTGCCCCCTGCCCAGTAGGCAGCCCTCAGTCCAAGTGCCCCCTGCCCAGTAGGCAGCCCTCAGTCCAAGTGCCCCCTGCCCAGTAGGCAGCCCTCAGTCCAAGTGCCCCCTGCCCAGAATGCAGCCCTCAGTCCAAGTGCCCCCTGCCCAGTAGGCAGCCCTCAGTCCAAGTGCCCCCTGCCCAGTAGGCAGCCCTCAGTCCCCAGTATACAGCCCTCAGTCCTAGTGCCCCCTGCCCAGTAGGCAGCCCTCAGTCCCAGTATACAGCCGCCAGTCCCCGTGCCGCCTGCCCAGTATACAGCCGCCAGCCCCCGTGCCGCCTGCCCAGTATACCCATCCCCCGGGTGCACACACACGTCAGTCACTACAATGGCTACAGCTGGGTCACCCCTGAATGGGACACTGGCACAGACGCATCCGGCACAAACCTGAGGTAACAATCCCGCCATTACTGGCTGCACGACACAGGTCCCCGCAGCGCCACACGGGAGCCCAGGACACGGGCACACACAGGCGCCTGCCTCCCCCATCCCTTACGGCGGCCATTTCCTTCACAGATGGCGGCACCTACTTCTTCATCCCATTGGAAGGGCTCTCCTCCGCCATGCTCGCGTCACACTGATCATCGCACAGGCTGTTGTTCTCGCTGCCGTTGTTCAGCGCGTCCTGGGAGTCATGCTGGTCGAGTTCCGCCATTTTCGCTGGTACAGGCCTACCGCACGGTGCAACAGTCGACGAAGAAAGATTCAAAAGGCCGCAACGCCTCTTCTTCTCCAAGTGCGCAATCAATGCGAGCTCTCGCGAGAACACACGCCCCGCCCACGGAATGTCCCTCTCACACAACTTTATTGTCCACGTACAAGTAGTAGAACAATAGATGGAAATGAAGACGTGAGCGGGTGTTGTTCTGCCGAGCAGGGCCGCGTCCTCCCGCCTGCATCATGTACTGAGCTCTCGGCGCCATAGTCTGGGCTCTAGGCCGCAGCGGCCTCCGTGTAGTATACCGTGCGTTCTGCTCTCCGCGCCATGTGCTCTTATCTGTAGGCCGTGTACTCGCCTGCCTGCATTCTGCACTCCCCCTGCGCCATGTCCTCTGCTCTCTGTCCATTGTCCCAGTTCACACTGACTATAGGCTTTATTCACACCTCAGTATTTGCCAAAACCCAGACCAGGCGCCCATCTTTCAATTCTAGTAAGTTCCACTCCTGTTTTTTTTCTCACAAACACTGATGCAGAATGCTGACATGTGAATCAGCCGTTGTGCATTAACCCCTTCATGACCCAGCCTAGTTTGACCTTAAAGGGAACCTGTCACCCCCAAAATCGAAGGTGAGCTAAGCCCACCAGCATCTGGGGCTTATCTACAGCATTCTGTAATGCTGTAGATAAGCCCCTGATGTACCCTGAAAGATGAGAAAAAGAGGTTAGATTATACTAAACTTGGGGGGCGGTCCGGTCCGATGGGCGTCCGGTCCGGGGCCTCCCATCTTCTTACGATGACGTCCTCTTCTTGTCTTCACTCTCCGGCGCAGCCGTACTTTGCCCTGTTGAGGGCAGAGCAAAGTACTGCAGGCGCCAGGAAAGGTCAGAGAGGCAAAGCCACCACCCTGGGCTCAAGTACAAGTCCCCCTGTTCCTGCAGGTCGGGTGACATTTGAGTTAACCCTTTCACCCGACCAGGAACGCAATCCCGCCATGATGCCACATAGGTGTCACTGGTTGGATTGGCACTGACTTTCATGACGCCTACGTGGCGTCACAGGTCGGGAACGGGTTAAAATGGCTGTCAAGGGGCCATGTTCCCCAGAAATAAGAAAATAGCAGCCCCTCTGCGGGCGAAAATCCCACGGGTGACAGTCGTGTTTTTGGTCTCGGCAGTTTAACTCTTTAAATGCGGTCAATCACGACATCAGCATTTAAATTGGTTAAAAGAGGCTTAAAATACCCCTTTAACACTATCACCCCCTGTATTCGTAATCTTGGACGCCAATAGCTGCCATAGCATCCTGAGGTCGTCTGATGACCCCAGGTTATGGTGGTCTGTTAAGGTACCGTCACACTGAACGATATCACTAGGGATCCGTGACGTTGCAGCGTCCCGGTTAGCGATATCGTTCAGTTTGACACACAGCAGCGATCAGGATCCTGCTGTGATGTCGTTGGTCGGCGCAGAAAGTCCAGAACTTTAATTCGTCGCTGGACTCCCTGCAGACATCACTGAATCGGCGTGTGTGACGCCGATTCAGCGATGTCTTCACTGGTAATCAGGGTAAACATCGGGTTACTAAGCGCAGGGCCGCGCTTAGTAACCCGATGTTTACCCTGGTTACCAGCGTAAAAGTTAAAAAAAACAAACACTACATACTTACCTTCCGCTGTCTGTCCCCGGCGCTGTGCTTCTTCACTGGCTGTGAGCGCCGGCCAGCCGTAAAGCACAGCGGTGACGTCACCGCTCTGCTTTCCTGCCGCTGTGCTCACAGTCAGTGCAGGAAAGCACAGCACCGGGGACAGACACCGGAAGGTAAGTATGTAGTGTTTGTTTTTTTACTTTTACGATGGTAACCAGGGTAAACCGGGTTACTAAGCGCGGCCCTGCGCTTAGTAACCCGATGTTTACCCTGGTTACCGGCATCGTTGGTCGCTGGAGAGCTGTCTGTGTGACAGCTCTCCAGCGACCAAACAGCGAAGCTGCAGCGATCGACATCGTTTTCGGTATCGCAGCTTCGCTGAGTGTGAAGGTACCTTTACACTACAGGCACAATCAGTGAGACACTGACAGGTTTCAAGCACTTCAGTACATGAGTACTGCCATTCATTGACCAATGATCAAAGTGAAAAATAGTCATGTCCCACAGTGGGACTAAGTAAAAAGTTAAATATGTAAAAAATACAGCGCACACAAATCACAAAAAGCCGTTTCACCACTAAAAACGCAGCCTTTGTGTTAAAAACAAATTTTTAAAAAAAATGCACATAATTTGTATCTCCATGTCCGGAACGACCCACTCTCTAAAACTATAAAAATATTTATTCCATAAGGCAAATACTGTTAGAAGAAAAGAAAACCATGCCAAAAATGACACGTTTTCCTCATATTGACACACAAATAATTGAATAAAGAGTGAATGTAAAAATAAAAGGTGTAAAAGAAACTGTCCTGTAAAAAACAAGCCCTAAAGTTTAGAAAATTACTGACCCAAGTGGATTGTTAAGATAAAATGTAACATATTTTTTTTTTAAATTAGTACAATTCCACCATGCTATGCGATAGTCAATCTGGCAAAATTAATTTAGGGACCAAAATAATACACATCCCAAAATATTAGTTATTTTTTGCCAGAACAAAATAGAGACAGACTCCTGCCCCTCATTTATTTACATTCGGGGTTATACAGTTGATGGCTGTAAAGATTTGATAGCTATCTCTCTATACATAAACTAGTGCCTGCTGGTATGATGTTAGTAGTGGTTATAATGCTGCTGCTCATTGGTAGCTATTTATTCAAATGCTCCTTTCATAGACACCTCCTATCAACATCATTCATAGATATGATATTGCTGTTCAATGGAAACGATTTTTTTCTAGTCACCCATGACAGCACCAAGAGAGAGGATACGCCCTTCAAGGGCAGGAAACCTTCAAGATAAAAAGGGCGGCTCCTCTCTCCACATCAGTGGTTTCCTGTCCTTGATGGGAGAACCTTCACCTGCCAGATGGCGGCAGAAGAAAGAAGAGCTAGTCCCAGACCTGGGCCGTCGGTTGCAGCAGGGTACCATCTTTTAATACGGTGCCACACAAAAGGTTGATACATAAAATGAGAACAATGGGGATAGGGGACAATATGTGTAAGTGGGTTAAGAGCTGGCTCAGGGATAGGAACCAAAGGGTGGTTATTAATGGAGCACACTCGGACTGGGTAGCGGTTAGCAGTGGGGTACCACAGGGGTCAGTATCGGGCCCTCTTTTTAACATTTATTAATGACCTTGTAGGGGGCATACAGAGCAGAATTTCAATATTTGCAGATGACACTAAACTCTGCAGGGTAATCAATACAGAGGAGGACAATTTTATATTACAGGATGATTTATGTAAACTAGAAGCTTGAGCTGATAAATGGCAAATGAGCTTTAGTGGGGATAAATGTAAGGTCATGCACTTGGGTAGAAGTAATAAGTTGTATAACTATGCGCTTAATTTTAAAACTCTGGGCAAAAACGTCAATGAAAAAGACCTGGGAGTATGGGTGGATGACAAACTCACATTTAGTGGCCAGTCAGTGTCAGGCAGCTGCTACAAAAGGCAAATAAAATAATGGGATGCATTAAAAGAGGCAGATGCTCATGAGGAGAACATAATTTTACCTCTATACAAGTCACTAGTTCGACCACACTTAGAATACTGTGTACAGTTCTGGTCTCCGGTGTATAAGAATGACAGCTGAACTAGAGTGGGTGCAGAGAAGAGCGACCAAGGTTATTAGAGGACTGGGGGGTCTGCAATACCAAGATAGGTTATTACACTTGGGGCTATTTAGTTTGGAAAAACGAAGGCTAAGGGGTGATCTTATTGTAATGTATAAATATATGAGATGACAGTACAAAGACCTTTCTGATGATCTTTTTAATCATAGACCTAAGACAGGGACAAGGGGGCATCCTCTACGTCTGGAGGAAAGAAGGTTTAAGCATAATAACACGCAGATTCTTTACTGTAAGAGCAGTGAGACTATGGAACTCTCTGCCGTATGATGTTGTAATGAATGATTCATTGCTAAAATTTAAGAGGGAACTGGATACCTTTCTTGAAAAGTATAATGTTACAGGTTATACATACTAGATTCCTTGATAGGGTGTTGATCCAGGGAACTAGCCTGATTTCTGTATGTGGAGTCAGGAAGGAATTTTTTTCCCCAATGTGGAGCTTACTCTTTGCCACATGAGGTTTTTTTTTGCCTTCCTCTGGATCAACATGTTAGGCCATGTTAGGTTATGGGATGAACGACATGGACTTAAAGTCTTCCTTCAACTTTAATAACTATGATACTATGTCTCTGCTTCGGCTGGCGCCGGAATAACTGGAAGTGCCGTGGAGGTGGAGCCCCATGGGGTCTCGGTCGTGCCGAAGTCTGCGGCGCCATCACCGCACAGTTACCCGACAGCCCTACGTCCCAGCGCAGCCACAGAGCCGGGACGGTTCACCAGGAGCACTTTCTGGGGGCGGGTGTTGTGAATTCTGTGGTCAAGCTCCCTCCTGTGGTCATGAGTGGTACTTCGGCTGGTTCTGTCTATGAGCTTCCTCTGGTGGATGTGAGTGGGGCTGCGGCTTCTGAGTTTCCTTCTTCAGGTGTCGAGGTTAAGTCGTTAGGTGCTGCTCTATTTAACTCCACCTAGTTCTTTGTTCCTGGCCTCCAGTCAATGTTCCAGTATTGGTCTTGCTCTCTCCTGGATCCTTCTTGTGGCCTGTCTGCCCTGCATAAGCTAAGTTTTGCTTGTGTTACTTTTGTTTGCTATATTTTCTGTCCAGCTTGCTGTATTGGTTTTTCTTGCTTGCTGGAAGCTCTGAGATGCAGAGGGAGCACCTCCGTACCGTTAGTCGGTGCGGAGGGTCTTTTTGCCCCCTCTGCGTGGTTGTTTGTAGGTTTTTGTGCTGACCGCAATGGCTTATTTTTCTATCTTCAGGGCTAGCTAGTTTCTCAGGCTGTGCCGAGTTGCATAGGGAGCGTTAGGAGCAATCCACGGCTACCTCTAGTGTTGTATGATAGGATTAGGGATTGCGGTCAGCAGAGTTCCCACGTCTCAGAGCTCGTCCTATGTTAGTAACTATCAGGTCACTTTGTGTGCTCTTAACCACTAGGTCCATTGTGGTTCTGAATCACCTGTTCATAACAGTACTGGAGGCCCAAAGTACTAATGCTTCTCAATAGAGGGAAAAGAGAAGTTCTGAGACCATTTTTTTTCTCTGTACTGTGTTTTGTCTTTCTTTTCCCCTAGACATTTGGGTGGTTCAGGACACAGGTGTAGTGATGGACATTAAAGGTCTGTCTTCTTGTGTGGATCATCTCACTGCAAGAGTACAAAATATTCAAGACTTTGTGGTTCAGAAATCTATGTTGGAGCCAAGAATTCCTATTCCTGATTTGTTTTCTGGAGATAGAGCTAAGTTTCTGAGCTTTAAGAATAATTGTAAACTGTTTCTGGCTTTGAAACCCCGCTCCTCTGGTGACCCAGCTCAAAAAGTTAAGATCATTATTTATTTATTACGTGGCGACCCTCAAGACTGGGCATTTTCCCTTGCGCCAGGAGATCCTGCATTATGTAATATTGATGCGTTTTTTCTGGCGCTCGGATTGCTGTATGATGAACCTAATTCAGTGGATCAGGCAGAGAAAAATTTGCTGGCTCTGTCAGGGTCAGGATGAGGTAGAGATATATTGTCAGAAGTTTAGGAAGTGGTCTGTGCTCACTCAATGGAATGAATGTGCGCTGGCAGCAATTTTCAGAAAAGGTCTCTCTGAAGCCCTTAAGGATGTCATGGTGGGATTTCCTATGCCTGCTGGTCTGAATGAGTCTATGTCCTTGGCCATTCAGATCGATCGGCGCTTGCGGGAGCGCAAAGCTGTGCACCATTTGGCGGTATTCTCTAAGCATAGGCCTGAGCCTATGCAATGTGATAGGACTTTGACCAGAGCTGAGCGGCAAGAACACAGACGTCAGAATGGGCTGTGTTTTTACTGTGGTGACTCCACTCATGCTATCTCCAATTGTCCTAAGCGCACTAAGCGGTTCGCTAGGTCTGCCACCATTGGTATAGTACAGTCTAAATTTCTTTTGTCCGTTACTCTAATTTGCTCTTTGTCGTCCTATTCTGTTATGGCATTTGTGGATTCAGGCGCTGCCCTGAATTTGATGGACTTGGAGTTTGCCAGGCGCTGTGTTTTTTTCTTGGAGCCCTTGCAGTATCCTATTCCATTGAGAGGAATTGATGTTACGCCTTTGGCCAAGAATAAGCCTCAGTACTGGACTCAATTGACCATGTGCATGGCTCCTGCACATCAGGAGGATATTCGCTTTTTGGTGTTGCATAATCTGCATGATGTGGTCGTGTTGGGGTTGCCATGGCTACAAGTCCATAACCCAGTATTGGATTGGAAATCAATGTCTGTGTCCAGCTGGGGTTGTCAGGGGGTACATGGTGATGTTCCATTTCTGTCTATTTCATCATCCACCCCTTCTGAGGTCCCAGAGTTCTTGTCGGATTACCGGGATGTATTTGATGAGCCCAAGTCCAGTGCCCTACCTCCGCATAGGGATTGTGATTGTGCTATCGATTTGATTCCTGGTAGTAAGTTTCCTAAAAGTCGACTGTTTAATTTGTCTGTGCCTGAGCACGCCGCTATGCGGAGTTACGTAAAGGAATCCTTGGAGAAGGGTCATATTCGCCCGTCGTCGTCGCCATTGGGAGCAGGGTTCTTTTTTGTGGCCAAGAAGGATGGTTCGCTGAGACCTTGTATTGATTACCGCCTTCTAAATAAAATCACGGTCAAATTTCAGTACCCCTTGCCGCTGCTGTCTGATTTGTTTGCTCGGATTAAGGGAGCTAGTTGGTTCACCAAAATAGATCTTCGTGGTGCGTATAATCTTGTGCGTATTAAACAGGGCGATGAATGGAAAACAGCATTTAATACGCCCGAGGGCCATTTTGAGTACCTGGTTATGCCATTCGGGCTTTCTAATGCTCCATGAGTGTTTCAGTCCTTTATGCATGACATCTTCCGAGAGTACCTGGATAAATTCCTGATTGTATACTTGGATGATATTTTGGTCTTCTCGGATGATTGGGAGTCTCACGTGAAGCAGGTCAGAATGGTGTTCCAGGTCCTGCGTGCTAATTCTTTGTTTGTGAAGGGGTCAAAGTGTCTCTTTGGTGTTCAGAAGGTTTCATTTTTGGGTTTCATCTTTTCCCCTTCTACTATCGAGATGGACCCTGTTAAAGTTCAGGCCATTTATGATTGGACTCAGCCGACATCTCTGAAGAGTCTGCAAAAGTTCCTGGGCTTTGCTAATTTTTATCGTCGCTTCATCAATAATTTTTCTAGTATTGCTAAACCGTTGACTGATTTAACCAAGAAGGGTGCTGATGTGGTCAATTGGTCTTCTGCTGCTGTGGAAGCTTTTCAAGAGTTGAAGCGTCGTTTTTCTTCTGCCCCTGTGTTGTGCCAACCAGATGTTTCGCTCCCGTTCCAGGTCGAGGTTGATGCTTCTGAGATTGGAGCAGGGGCTGTTTTGTCGCAAAGAAGTTCTGATGGCTCGGTGATGAAACCATGCGCCTTCTTTTCCAGGAAGTTTTCGCCTGCTGAGCGTAATTATGATGTTGGCAATCGAGAGTTGCTGGCCATGAAGTGGGCATTCGAGGAGTGGCGTCATTGGCTTGAAAGAGCTAAGCATCGCGTGGTGATCTTGACTGATCACAAGAACTTGACTTATCTCGAGTCTGCCAAACGGTTGAATCCTAGACAGGCTCGTTGGTCGCTGTTTTTCTCCCGTTTTGACTTTGTGGTTTCGTACCTTCCGGGCTCTAAAAATGTGAAGGCGGATGCCCTGTCTAGGAGTTTTGTGCCCGACTCTCCGGGTTTGTCTGAGCCGGCGGGTATTCTCAAAGAGGGGGTAGTTTTGTCTGCCATCTCCCCTGATTTGCGGCGGGTGCTGCAAAAATTTCAGGCTAATAGACCTGACCGTTGCCCAGCAGAGAAACTGTTTGTCCCTGATAAATGGACGAGTAGAGTTATCTCTGAGGTTCATTGTTCGGTGTTGGCTGGTCATCCTGGAATCTTTGGTACCAGAGATTTGGTGGCTAGATCCTTTTGGTGGCCGTCTCTGTCGCGGGATGTGCGTTCGTTTGTGCAGTCCTGTGGGATTTGTGCTCGGTCTAAGCCCTGCTGTTCTCGTGCCAGTGGGTTGCTTTTGCCCTTGCCAGTCCCGAAGAGGCCCTGGACACATATCTCTATGGATTTTATTTCGGATCTCCCCGTCTCTCAAAAAATGTCGGTCATTTGGGTTGTTTGTGATCGCTTCTCTAAGATGGTCCATTTGGTACCCTTGTCTAAATTGCCTTCCTCCTCTGATTTGGTGCCATTGTTCTTCCAGCATGTGGTTCGTTTACATGGCATTCCGGAGAATATCGTTTCTGACAGAGGTTCCCAGTTTGTTTCGAGGTTTTGACGAGCCTTTTGTGCTAGGATGGGCATTGATTTGTCTTTTTCCTCGGCTTTCCATCCTCAGACAAATGGCCAGACTGAACGAAGCAATCAGACCTTGGAAACATATCTGAGATGTTTTGTTTCTGCCGATCAGGATGATTGGGTGTCCTTTTTGCCTTTGGCTGAGTTCGCCCTTAATAATCGGGCCAGCTCGGCTACTTTGGTTTCGCCGTTTTTCTGCAATTTTGGTTTCCATCCTCGTTTCTGTTCAGGGCAGGTTGAGTCTTCTGACTGTCCTGGTGTGGATACTGTGGTGGATAGGTTGCAGCAGATTTGGACTCATGTGGTGGACAATTTGACATTGTCTCAGGAGAAGGCTCAACGTTTCGCTAACCGCAGGCGATGTGTGGGTCCCCGACTTCGTGTTGGGGATTTGGTTTGATTGTCATCTCGTTATATTCCTATGAAAGTTTCCTCTCCTAAGTTTAAGCCTCGTTTCATTGGTCCGTATAGGATTTTTGAGGTTCTTAACCCCTTTACCCCCAAGGGTGGTTTGCACGTTAATGACCGGGCCAAGTTTTACAATTCTGACCACTGTCCCTTTATGAGGTTATAACTCTGGAACGCTTCAACGGATCCCAGTGATTCTGACATTGTTTTCTCGTGACATATTGTACTTCATGACAATAGTAAAAATTCTTTGATAGTACCTGCGTTTATTTGTGAAAAAAACGGAAATTTGGCGAAAATTATGAAAATTTCGCAATTTTCCAACTTTGAATTTTTATGCAATTAAATCACAGAGATATGTCACACAAAATACTTAATAAGTAACATTTCCCACATGTCTACTTTACATCAGCACAATTTTGGAACCAAAATTTTTTTTTGTTAGGGAGTTATAAGGGTTAAAAGTTGACCAGCAATTTCTCATTTCTACAACACCATTTTTTTTAGGGACCACATCTCATTTGAAGTCATTTTGAGGGGTCTATATGATAGAAAATACCCAAGTGTGACACCATTCTAAAAAACTACACCCCTCAAGGTGCTCAAAACCATATTCAAGAAGTTTATTAACCCTTCTGGTGCTTCACAGGAATTTTTTGAATGTTTAAATAAAAATGAACATTTAACTTTTTTTCACAAAAAATTTAATTCAGCTCCAATTTGTTTTATTTTACCAAGGGTAACAGGAGAAAATGGACCCCAAACATTGTTGTACACTTTGTCCTGAGTACGCCAATACCCCACATGTGGGGGTAAACCACTGTTTAGGCGCATGGTAGAGCTCGGAGGCGAAGGAGCGCCATTTGACTTTTCAATGCAAAATTGACTGGAATTGAGATGGGACGCCATGTTTCGTTTGGAGAGCCCCTGATGTGCCTAAACATTGAAACCCCCCACAAGTGACACCATTTTGGAAAGTAGACCCCCTAAGGAACTTATGTAGAGGTGTGGTGAGCACTTTGACCCACCAAGTGCTTCACAGAAGTTTATAATGTAGAACCGTAAAAATAAAAAATCATATTTTTTCACAAAAATTATCTTTTCGCCACCAATTTTTTATTTTCCCAAGGGTAAGAGAAGAAATTGGACCCCAAAATTTGTTGCCCAATTTGTCCTGAGTGCGATGATACACCATATGTGGGGGGAACCACTGTTTGGGCACATGGGAGGGCTCGGAAGGGAAGGAGTGCCATTTGAATGCAGACTTAGATGGAATGGTCTGCAGGTGTCACATTGCGTTTGCAGAGCCCCTAATGTACCTAAACAGTAGAAACCCCCCACAAGTGACCATTTTGGAAAGTAGACCCCCTTAGGAACTTATCTAGATGTGTGCTGAGCGCTTTGACCCACCAAGTGCTTCACAGAAGTTTATAATGCAGAGCCGTAAAAATAAAACAAAATTTTTTTCCCACAAAAATAATTTTTTAGCCCCCAGTTTTGTATTTTCCGGAGGGTAAGAGGAGAAATTGGACCCCACAATTTGTTGTCCAATTTGTCCTGAGTGCGCTGATACCCCATATGTGGGGGGGAACCACTGTTTGGGCGCATGGGAGGGCTCGGAAGGGAAGGAGCTCCATTTGGAATGAGGACTTAGATGGAATGGTCTGCAGGTGTCACATTGCATTTGCAGAGCCCCTAATGTACCTAAACAGTAGAAACCTCCCACAAGTGACACCATTTTGGAAACTAGACTCCCTAAGGAACTCATCTAGATGTGTTGTGATAGCTTTGAACCCCCAAGTGTTTCACTACAGTTTGTAACGCAGAGCCGTGAAAATTTAAAAAAAAAATCTTTCCCCCCAAAATTATTTTTTAGCCCCCAGTTTTGTATTTTCCCGAGGGTAAGAGGAGAAATTCGACCCCAAAAGTTGTTGTCCAATTTGTCCTGAGTACGCTGATACGCCGTATGTTGGGGGGAACCACCGTTTGAGCGCATGGCAGAGCTCGGAAGGGAAGGAGCGCCATTTGGAATGCAGACTTAGATGGAATGGTCTGCAGGCGTCACATTGCGTTTGCAGAACCCCTAATGTACCTAAACAGTAGAAACCCCCCACAAGTGACCCCATATTGGAAACTAGACCCCCCAGGGAACTAATCTAGATGTATTGTGAGAACTTTGAACCCCCAAGTGTTTCACTACAGTTTATAACGCAGAGCCGTGAAAATAAAAAAATCCTTTTTTTTCCCACAAAAATTATTTTTTAGCCCCCAGTTTTGTATTTTCCCAAGGGTAACAGGAGAAATTGGACCCCAAAAGTTGTTGTCCTATTTGTCCTGAGTACGCTGATACCCCATATGTTGGGGTAAACCCCTGTTTGGGCACACGGGAGAGCTCACGACAGCACCCACTTTGAGAGAGGGACCCGCCCATAGGAACAGGAAACCTACAGAGATAAAAGGGCTGTCCCCCTCTCCTCCTCAGTTGGTTTCCTGTTCCTATCGGAAATCCCTGGAATACCTACAGATGGAGGTGGTTGGAGCACCTCCGCTATTCTTTCCTACCTGAGCCTATGCACCCGCCTGTGTGGTTCTCTCGGTGACAGCAGGGGCTGCGGCATCAGAAGCAGCGGCGGGGGAGCCACTGCATGCAGCCTCCCCCCTCGTCTGAGTATTGGCCGGCAGGTTCCGGGCATGGAAGTCCGGCCTTCGGAGGGAGCGTGTGCATGGGGGCCGGTTCCGGACGTTCTAGGAGCGGCGCCGACCCTGACGCGCAAGTAAGTCTGCGCTGCTTCAATTGAACCGGAAGTGGTTGGAGCACTTCCGGTTCGCGGTGGGCGGCGCGCTGCTGGGAGCCGCGCGATTCAAATGTGAGGCCGGGACGCAGAGCTGGTGCTCAACATGTCGTTCCCGGCAGAGAGTGAGCTTCCACTGGTAGTGGAACGCGACAGCGCTGATAAAAGCAGCGCTAAAAGTTCTAAATCTTCAGCGAAAAAGAGTGGTCGTTCCATGGAGGGATCTGACACTCACAGAAGTAAATCAAGGAGTACGGATACAGTACTCAGACCCCGCACAGCGTCTCCTCCTCCAAGACCGGTATGATAATGGAAATGAAGGCTTCACTGGGTGAGTGTTACAAAAAATCCTCTACCTATAAGCTGATTCCTTCCTTCTCTGATCTCCCCTAGGCTAAGAAGACCAATAAGTCTAAACATAAAGAGTGTGCTTTGTGCACGCAGCCCTTGCTGGACACATATCCTAAAAGGCTGTGTCAGTCCTGTATAAGTCAAACCTTACAGGATGAGGCGGCTGTTACAGCCACAAGTATTAGAGCCATAATACGGCAAGAAATACAGTCTCTGGGATCAGGGTCCATAAAAAAGCATGATAATAAACGCCAGTCTCCTGACCCCAGTTCAGAATCTGAAGAGGGCTTAATTCATTCATCCAACACCTCAGAATCATCTCATAGTTCCTCTGAAGATGAAGGTGGAGCATGTTTTTCCGTTGAAAGCATTGACAGCCTTATAAAATCCATCAGAAATACTATGGGGTGCCCAGACACTAAAGGAGTCAAATCTGCTGAAGATATTATGTTTGCAGGTCTGGGTCATAAAAAAAGACGAGCGTTTCCAGTAGTTTCTGCCATCAAGGACCTGGTAAAGAAAGAATGGGACAAATAGGGGAAGGGGTTTCTCCCGTCCTCTTCTAAGAGGCGTTACCCCTTTAGCGATGAGGACTTAGCAGTATGGTCTAAAGTCCCAAAAGTGGATGCAGCTGTGGCATCCACCTCGAAACAGTCATCTCTTCCTGTGGAAGATGCAGGAATCTTGCTAGATCCCTTAGACCGCAAAACAGAGGCTCTCCTGAAAAGATCCTGGGAGACGAATACAGGAGCTTTCAAACCGGCCATATCAGGCACGTGCACAGCCAGGTCCCTATTAGTCTGGGTAGACCAACTGGAGCAACAAGTAAGAGGCAAGGTCTCAAGAGATAAAATCCTCCAAGCTTTGCCACTGATTAAAAGTGCCACGGCATTCTTAGCTGACGCTTCAGCGGACTCTCTCCGTTTAGCAGCGAGGTCAGCAGGTCTGGTCAATGCAGCTCGGCGTGCCCTTTGGCTCAAAGGATGGAAGGGAGATGCTCAGTCAAAAACTAGACTATGTTCAATCCCTTGCCAGGGTGAGTTCTTGTTCGGAAAGGTCCTAGATGACCTACTTAACAAAGCTGGAGAGAGAAGGAAAGGCTTCCCTAAACAGTTTCTTCCTTCTTACAGGAGAGCGTTTAGAAGACGGCCATTTAACAGGAGGAGGCCGTACGAGCCACAAAAAGATCGCTGGGAATCAAAAGACACCAAGCCGAAAGGTGCCGTATATAGTAACCCCGAAACATCTAGGCGGGGGCGATACTACCAATAATGAAATCCCAGTTGGTGGCAGACTGAAGTTTTTTTATCATAAATGGAAAGAGATAACATCAAATCAGTGGATTCTCCGTCTAATAAAAACTGGACTAATACTAGATTTCTGTAAATTACCACAGGATAACTTTGTAGTAACATCATTAAAAGCGCCGGAACAACAAGAAGCGCTTCAGTTAGAAATTCTGAGCCTTTTGGCTAAGAATGTTCTCATCAAAGTACCATACAGTCAGAAAGGGAGGGGATTTTATTCCCCTTTATTTCTGGTTCCGAAACCAGATGGTACTTTTCGTACTATAATTAATCTAAGAAAATTAAATTCCTTTTTGCATGGGCATACCTTTAAGATGGAGTCAATAAGATCAACCATAAAACTTTTGTTTCCTAGGTGCTTTATGGCAGGGCTGGATCTAAAGGATGCATATTATCATCTTCCAATCCATGCAGACCACCAACAATATCTCAGGGTGGCGATAAACCTGCAAGGCCGGGTCCGTCACTTCCAGTTTACGTCCATGCCATTCGGCCTTTCTATGGCTCCTCGAATTTTCACGAAAGTCATGCTAGAGGTGATGGCCTATCTACGTCATCAGGACACGCTGATTGTGCCCTATTTAGACGATTTCCTAATAATTGGTAATTCAGCATCTCAGTGTGAAGAACGCTTGTCTAATACCATTTCATCGTTACAGGCTCTAGGCTGGATTGTAAACTTCAAAAAATCAAGGCTGCTTCCAGAAACTCTTCAGTCCTTCCTAGGACTACTCTTGGACTCTGTAAGTCAAAAATGTCTCTTACCAGAAGCCAAAAAATCAATCATAATTTCAAAAATCATTGCAGCAAGATCTAGTCCTCGTATGTCCCTTAGAGAGGCCATGTCTCTCCTAGGTTCACTCTCCTCCTGCATTCCGGCGGTTCAATGGACCCAATACCATACTAGGGCTCTACAACACCAGATACTCCATGCCCAGTCATATTGCCAGGAGCATCTAAATTCAAAAATTACCTTATCTGATGACGTGCTTCAATCACTTCTTTGGTGGTTGAATAAAGACCATTTGTCCAGAGGAGTCTCATGGACAATTAGATCCTCTAAATTACTCACTACTGACGCAGGCCCAGAAGGGTGGGGAGCCCATCTAGACCAAAATATAGCCCAAGGTCGCTGGAATGCTTTAGAGATTCAGCAGTCTTCCAACTGGAAACAACTAAATGCAGTATATTATGCTTTGAAATTTTTTCTTCCCCAGCTTCGTGGTTCTCATGTCAAGATCCAATCGGACAACACAACTGTCGTCGCATATTTAAATCGGCAAGGCGGAACACGATCGGGAAGTCTGATGTGTTCAGCGGCAGAAATATTCGATCTAGCAGAACCCAATTTCCTTTCTCTCATGGCTGTCCATATCAGAGGAATATAAAACTTAAGAGCCGACTTCCTAAGTCGTCACATGCTCCGCCAGGGAGAATGGACCCTCAATCCTCGCATATTCAAAAACATAGTGGACATATGGGGTCTTCCGCAGATAGACTTGTTTGCAACCAGGAGCAACAGGCAGGTACCAATGTTTGCTTCCCTGAGTCTGGCAGATCGTCCAGATATAGTAGACTCACTCCAGTATCCTTGGAATTACGATCTAGCCTACGCCTTCCCACCAATGATGCTAATTCCATTGGTGGTCAAGAAAATAAGAGAAGAATTCTGATAGCTCCATTTTGGCCGAAGAGGCCCTGGTTCTCCTGTCTTCGAGCGATGTCAGTTTGCGATCCATGGATTCTGCCAATGACACCAGATCTACTCTCCCAAGGTCCATTCTACCATCCACAAGTGAAGGGCCTCCACCTCACGGCGTGGAACTTGAGAGGTAGATACTGACTCCGAGAGGGTTCTCTCAAGAGCTAATTAACACACTACTGTTAAGCAGAAAAAAGTCTACAACTATAATATATAGTAGGATATGGAGAAAATTCCTCGACTTCTATACAAAACCTTTTTCCAGCAAGGTCCCTATTAATGCTATCCTTGAATTTTTACAAAAAGGCCATGAGCTGGGGTTATCAGTCAATACTTTGAGGGTTCAAGTATCTGCCCTGGGAGCCCTTTATAGTGCTAATATTGCTGCTAATAGATGGATAAAAAGATTTATTAGAGCATGTGAAAGATGTACACCAGTACATGTCCCACGTTTGCCTCCCTGGGATTTGAATTTAGTCCTAGATGCCTTAACGGGACCTCCCTTTGAGCCCTTGCATTCTATCCCTTTAAAAAATATTACATACAAGGTAGCTTTATTAATAGCCTTGACCTCTGCCAGAAGAGTGGGAGATATCCAAGCTCTTTCCATAGATCCTCCGTTCCTAATGACATATCAGGACAGAGTAGTTCTCAAACCCGATCCTTTATATCTCCCTAAAGTAGCTACAAAATACCATAGATTCCAAGAAATTTTTCTACCTTCCTTTTATGATAATCCAGCAAATTCAGAGGAGGAGATGCTACATATGTTGGATGTAAAAAGAGCGGTCCTGAGCTACATAGAGAGAACCCAATCCTACAGACAGAGTAGGGCTCTGTTTGTCTCTTTTCAGGGTCATCGAAAAGGCTAAGGGGTCACAAAAGCTACCTTGTCTCGATGGATCAAAGATGCCATGTCTTGCATACTTGTCAAAAGGCAAAGATTCTCCAGAGGGAGTAAAGGCGCATTCAGCTCGAGCCGTATCATCCTCATGGGCGGAGAATAAAGACATCTCCATCGAGCTTATATGTAAGGCCGCAACCTGGTCGTCGCCTTCAACATTCTATAAACACTATAGACTTGATCTGTCTTCCACCTCCGACTTGGCATTCGGGAGAGCCGTCCTTAGTACGGTAATCCCACCCAGGTGAAGGTTCTCTGAAAGTCTCTCAAAGTGGGTGCTGTCGTGGCGAAGGGTAAAAAGCCGGATTACGTACCGGTAATGCTCTTTTAATGAGCCACGACAGCACCCTGTCACTTCCCACCCTTGTAGATATGTATGTTTATTAATACTAAAATATTCGCATGGGTGATTATAGATATGATAAGATATACTTGTAATTAAGGATGTACACTAATTTTAACAACGGTGGTTCCTCTCGTACTCTGAAAAACAACTGAGGAGGAGAGGGGGACCGCCCTTTTATCTCTGTAGGTTTCCTGTTCCTATGGGCGGGTCCCTCTCTCAAAGTGGGTGCTGTCGTGGCTCATTAAAAGAGCATTACCGGTACGTAATCCGGCTTTTTTCCCACCAAAATTATTTTTTAACCCCCAGTTTTGTATTTTCCCAAGGGTAACAGGAGAAATTGGACCCCAAAAGTTGTTGTCCTATTTGTCCTGAGTACGCTGATACCCCATATGTTGGGGTAAACCCCTGTTTGGGCACACGGGAGAGCTCGGAAGGGAAGAAGCACTGTTTTACTTTTTCAACGCAGAATTGGCTGGAATTGAGATCGGACGCCATGTCGCGTTTGGAGAGCCCCTGATGTGCCTAAACAGTGGAAACCCCCCAATTATAACTGAAACCCTAATCCAAACACACCCCTAACCCTAATCCCAACAGTAACCCTAACCACACCTCTAACCCTGACACACCCCTAACCCTAATCCCAACCCTATTCCCAACTGTAAATGTAATCTAAACCCTAACTTTAGCCCTAACCCTAGCCCTAACCCTAGCCCTAATGGGAAAATGGAAATAAATACATTTTTTTAATTTTTCCCTAACTAAGGGGGTGATGAAGGGGGGTTTGATTTACTTTTAGAGCGGGTTTTTTAGCGGATTTTTATGATTGGCAGCCGTCACACACTGAAAGACGCTTTTTATTGCAAAAAATATTTTTTGCGTTACCACATTTTGAGAGCTATAATTTTTCCATATTTTGGTCCACAGAGTCATGTGAGGTCTTGTTTTTTGCGGGACGAGTTGACGTTTTTATTGGTAACATTTTCGGGCACGTGACATTTTTTGATCGCTTTTTATTCCGATTTTTGTGAGGCAGAATGACCAAAAACCAGCTATTCATGAATTTCTTTTGGGGGAGGCGTTTATACCGTTCCGCGTTTGGTAAAATTGATAAAGCAGTTTTATTCTTCGGGTCAGTACGATTACAGCGACACCTCATTTATATCATTTTTTTATGTTTTGGCGCTTTTATACAATAAAAACTATTTTATAGAAAAAATAATTATTTTTGCATCGCTTTATTCTCAGGACTATAACTTTTTTATTTTTTTGCTGATGATGCTGTATGGCGGCTCGTTTTTTGCGGGACAAGATGACGTTTTCAGCGGTACCATAGTTATTTATATCTGTCTTTTTGATCGCGTGTTATTCCACTTTTTGTTCGGCGGTATGATAATAAAGCGTTGTTTTTTGCCTCGTTTTTTTTTTTTTTTTTCTTACGGTGTTTACTGAAGGGGTTAACTAGTGGGCCAGTTTTATAGGTCGGGCCGTTACGGACGCGGCGATACTAAATATATGTACTTTTATTGTTTTGTTTTTTTATTTAGATAAAGAAATGTATTTATGGGAATAATATATATTTTTTTTTTCATTGTTTTGGAATATTTTTTTTTATTTTTTTTTACACATTTGAAAATTTTTTTTTTTACTTTTTTACTTTGTCCCAGGGGGGACATCACAGATCGGTGATCTGACAGTTTGCACAGCACTCTGTCAGATCACCGATCTGATAGCAGTGCAGGCTGCTTCACAGTGCCTGCTCTGAGCAGGCTTCTGTGAAGCCACCTCCCTCCCTGCAGGACCCGGATCCGTGGCCATCTTGGATCCGGGGCTCGAGCAGGAAGGGAGGTGAGGAGACCCTCGCAGCAACGCGATCACATTGCGTTGCTGCGGGGGGCTCAGGGAAGCCCGCAGGGAGCCCCCTCCCTGCGCGATGCTTCCCTGCACCGCCGGCACATCGCGATCATCTTTGATCGCGGTGTGCCAGGGGTTAATGTGACGAGGGCGGTCCGTGACCGCTCCTGGCACATAGTGCCGGATGTCAGCTGCGATAGGCAGCTGACACCCGGCCGCGATCGGCGGCGCTCCCCCCGTGAGCGCCGCTGATCGCGCTGGACGTACTATCCCGTCCGTGGTCATGGGGGCCCACCCCACCTCGACGGGATAGTACGTCCCATGTCAGAAAGGGGTTAATCCTGTGTCTTTTCGTTTGACCCTTCCAGCTTCTTTTTCCATCCATAACGTATTCCATAGGTCATTGTTGCGGAGATACGTGGCACCTGTGGTTCCATCCGTTGATCCTCCTGCCCTGGTTTTGGTTGAGGGGGAGTTGGAGTATATAGTGGAGAAGATTTTGGATTCTCGTATTTCGAGACGGAAACTCCAGTACCTGGTTAAGTGGAAGGGTTATGGTCAGGAAGATAATTCCTGGGTCTTTGCCTCTGATGTTCATGCTGCCGATCTGGTTCGTGCCTTTTATTTGGCTCATCCTGGTCAGCCTAGGGGCTCTGGTGAGGGTTCGGTGACCCCTCCTCAAGGGGGGGGGTACTGTTGTGAATTTTGTGGTCAAGCTCCCTCCTGTGGTCATGAGTGGTACTTCGGCTGGTTCTGTCTATGAGCTTCCTCTGGTGGATGTGAGTGGGGCTGCGGCTTCTGAGTTTCCTTCTTCAGGTGACGAGGTTAAGTCGTTAGGTGCTGCTCTATTTAACTCCACCTAGTTCTTTGTTCCTGGCCTCCAGTCAATGTTCCAGTATTGGTCTTGCTCTCTCCTGGATCGTTCTTGTGGCCTGTCTGCCCTGCATAAGCTAAGTTTTGCTTGTGTTACTTTTGTTTGCTATATTTTCTGTCCAGCTTGCTATATTGGTTTTTCTTGCTTGCTGGAAGCTCTGAGACGCAGAGGGAGCACCTCCGTACCGTTAGTCGGTGCGGAGGGTCTTTTTGCCCCCTCTGCGTCGTTGTTTGTAGGTTTTTGTGCTGACCGCAAAGCTATCTTTCCTATCCTCGGTCTATTCAGTAAGTCGGGTCTCACTTTGCTAAAATCTATTTCATCTCTGAATTTGTATTTTCATCTTAACTCACAGTCATTATATGTGGGGGGCTGCCTTTTCCTTTGGGGAATTTCTCTGAGGCAAGGTAGGCTTATTTTTCTATCTTCAGGGCTAGCTAGTTTCTCAGGCTGTGCCGAGTTGCATAGGGAGCGTTAGGAGCAATCCACGGCTACCTCTAGTGTTGTATGATAGGATTAGGGATTGCAGTCAGCAGAGTTCCCACGTCTCAGAGCTCGTCCTATGTTAGTAACTATCAGGTCACTTTGTGTGCTCTTAACCACTAGGTCCATTGTGGTTCTGAATCACCTGTTCATAACAGGCGGGTACCAGAAGCTGCAGAAGACGCCGGCCGGCAGATCCCCTACAAGCACAATACTTAAAGGGAACCTGTCACCCCGAAAATCGTGGGAGAGGTAAGCCCACCTGCATCAGGGGCTTATCTGCAGCATTCTGTAATGCTGTAGATAAGCCCCCGATGTTACCTGAAAGAGGAGAAAAAGACATATTATACTCACCCAGGGGCGGTCCCGCTGCTGGTCAGGTCGGATGGGCGTCTCCGGTCCGCTGCGGCGCCTCCCATCTTCATTACAAGACGTCCTCTTCTGATCTTCAGCCACGGCTCCGGCGCAGGCGTACTTTGCTCTGCCCTCTTGAGGGCAGAGGATAGTACTGCAGTGTGCACGCGCTGGAAAGGTCGGAGGCCCGGCGCCTGCGCACTGCAGTACTTTGTCTGCCCTCAACAGGGCAGAGCAAAGTACGCCTGCGCCGGAGCCGTGGCTGAAGATCAGAAGAGGACGTCTTGTAATGAAGATGGGAGGCGCCGCAGCGGACCGGAGACACCCATCTGACCTGACCAGCAGCGGGACCGCCCCTGGGTGAGTATAATATAACGTCTTTTTCTCCTCTTTCAGGTAACATCGGGGGCTTATCTACAGCATTACAGAATGCTGCAGATAAGCCCCTGATGCCGGTGGGCTTACCTCACCCGCGATTTTCGGGGTGACAGGTTCCCTTTAAGGGTAGATCTCTGGCCAGGCAGGGGCTCCAGTGCAGCGATGAATGCACAGCAGCCCTCTCCACTGCAGCAGAGCCTGCAGCAAAAGCAGCAGCATTTGGAGCCAGAGCAGCCACAGCAACCCCGACGCCGGATGCTCCAGCGGGACACACAGGTCCAAAGACTCTAGAACAAGTCGGCACAGCTCAACCAGGATGGAAGATTCCACGGTCCCTAAAGGAGACCTTTCGGATGGTATCCTGCCTCTTGTTCCGGTACCCTTCAATTTCCTCTGATGAGTGAGCTACGAGAATGCCACTTTTATAATGCAAATCTATCTCCTTCTGTGGCTGGGTTTTCAGGTAGGATCCCCTTAGAAAATGTTAAAGAAAATTGAAGCACAGAGCCTGCTCTCTTTGCAGGCAGGATCTGGCTAGCACACTGCCTAAAATATGCCAGGTGTGTATTAATGACACGGTAGCTAATGAGACCCCAGTCTTCTCTTCCACCTTAAGAACCCTCATCAGAGCACAGGTGGAGAACTAATTAAGGTCCCAATCCCTCTCAGGGGAAACACCACATAGGGATAGGGCTGAAATGTCTCCCACATCGTCGACTGCATATTCGGATGAGGGGGTTCTGCAAGATATTTCAGGATCATTCTCGTCAGAAAGCGACTTGGGCTATTGCTTCTCCCTAGAAAAGGTGGACAATATAGTTAAGACCGTAAGGTCCACAATGCGACTGTTAGACCAGAAGGCCAAAAGTCTGTCCAAGATATCATGTTTGGCACATTGGACAAGAAAAGACATAAATCTTTTCCTATGAATGAGAAATTGCTAAATCTCATTAGTAAGGAATGGGAGAAGACAGATAGGAAGGGCCCCTTGACATCCTCCTTTACAATGAAGTAACCTTTTGAGGAAGAAGCCACCTTGTCCTGGAGTAAAGTGCCCAAACTGGATATTGCCATATCCAAGACTTCAAAAAGTTCATCCCTCCCCTTTGAAGACTCTGGATTACTGAAAGACACTCTTGATAGGAAGGTCGACACCTTTCTTAAAACTATGTGGCAGTCATTAGCAGGGGCACTGAGGCCGGCCATCGTGGCAACCTGCACAGCAAGGTCCCTCATGGTCTCACTGAATAGATTGGAAGACCATCTGAGCAAAAATTCATCCAGAGAGTCCATTCTGGCCACGCTCCCAGTAATCAAGGGGAAAGCGGCCTTCTTGGCGGATGCATCTGCTGACTCAGCCAGACTGGCCGCGAGATCTGCCGCATTATCTAATGCAATCAATATAAAAGTCTCGCACTCAACTTCAGTTTCTTGGATTAGTGAATTTTATTGGTGCAATAGTTTAGATTCTAAACACAGGACCACTGTCCGATCCTCCCACGGTTCTTGGTTGCATCAAGCACCAACTCTACACCAACTTAAGATTTGTCCGTTTAATACGTGTATGGCTCAGCACGTGACTGATGAAAGCTCCATGTGAGCTGAAACGTTTCCAGTGCTACCTTGCACCAATAAAATTCACTAATCCAAGAAACTGAAGTTGAGTGCGAGACTTTTATATTGATTGCTGATGGTTTGGGAACCTAGTCTCTGCACCACATATATAGCAGTGCACACGGTGTTTATTTGTATACGCATTATCTAATGCCGGCCTGAGAGCAGTCTGATTAAAGGGTTGCCCAGGGGATGTACAGGCAAAAGGGAAACTTCTCTCTCCTGTGAAGGTCAATACTTATTTGGCTCAGCTTTGGATGACATCTTAGAAAAAGCTGCCGATAAGAAGGAAGGGTTCCCAAAACCTCCCTTCTCGTCCTTCAGGCAGTTCTTCGGAGGAAGATACACAGCCGAAAGAGAACATCCACAGAACATAGGAGGTGGGAGTATAAACCAAGGAAGGGCAAAGGGTTCCTGTTCGGTAATTCGTCCCAAAGTGGTAGAAAGCCCTCCAAATGACTCTGTAGCACAGGTGGGAGGAAGGCTCTCCCTCTTCCTTCCAGCGTGGGAGAAAATATCATCTAGCCCTTGGATTCTCAACCTGGTGAGGGCAGGGTTGAAGCTGGAGTTCGGGAGACATCCACCAAACAGGTTCATCGTGATGGCCCCTCAAGCATCCAGCTTGGAGCAGATAGCACTAGAATCAGAGGTACTGAGTCTTAGAGAAAAACATTCTGCAGGATGATCTAGCAGGAGAAGAAGGGAAAGGCTGCTATTCTCCCCTGTTTCTAATAAAGAAGCCGGACAGCTCATGCAGAACAACTTGCAACCTGAAAGGCCTGAACAAATTCCTGAACATTCCAAAATTCAAGATGGAATCAATAAAATCAGCAATACTACTGCTCTTTCCTGATTGCTATATGGCCGTCCTGGCCCTGAAGGATGCATATTACCACGTAGCATTCCGGAAGTATCTCAGAGTAGCAGTGCCAGTAGGGGGCACTACAAGGCACCTCCAGTACAGGGCCCTCCCCTTTGGCCTGGCAGAGGCCCCTTGTGTATTTGCGAAGTTAATAGCAGAGGTTACAGCCCACCTCAGGGAAAGAAACAGACTGGTCATCCCATACCTGGACGACTTCCTGATAGTAGACCGTTCTTTCACTCATTGCCGCAATCAAGTGACCATCTTAGAAAGCTTAGGGTGGTTGATCCTCGAAAAATCAAGGATATACCCACAAAGGACACAAATCTTTCTAGGACTTTTACTCGACTTGTGCCAGCAAGAGTGTCGCCAACCGGATCAAAAAAATCAACAATTGCTCAGTCTCCTCTTCAGGTCAATACAAGATCTAGTGATGTCCCTCTGGAGTGCTATGTCTCTACTGGAATCCCTGACCTCATGTATCAAGGCAGTGAAGTGGGCCTAAATCCACTCGAGAGTTGCAGTGGTTCGTGTTAGAAAGCCAACGTTCCTTGCAGGGGAATCTGGAAGGTACACTGATACTGCCTCAGGAGGTTATTCATTCGCTCCGCTGGTGGTTGGAGATAGGGTCCCTTGGGGAGGGGGTCCCATGGTTTCCTCACGTCACCAGGGTAGTTACCACAGATGCCAATCCCAGGTGGTGGGGAGCACATCTGGGCAACCATCTGTTTCAGGGAACATGGTGAGCAGTAGAAAAGGAAGGCTCCTCAAATATGTGGGAACTTCTGGCGGTAGAGAATGCATCACAGAGTCTCCCACCATTCCTACAAGGCCATCACGTAAAAATGTTGTCGGACAACCAGGTCACAGTTGCATACCTGAATCATCAGGGGGTTCCCTAATGTATATTACCAAACTGATTTTCAGCCTTGCGGAGGGAGACATCCTTTCACTATCTGTACTTCAGACAGTGAACGCCTTTCGGATCAGATGGGAAGTCACACTAGCCTACGACTTTCCCCCAATTTGTCTAATACCAGCAGTTCTCAGGAAGATCAGGCAGGACAGGGTAAGAGTAGTACTCATAGCCCCCTTTTGGCCCAAGAGGCCCTGGTTCTTTTGGCTGAGGAACATGTCAGTCATGGAACCATGGGTTCTTCCAGAAATCCCAGACCTTCCGGCGCAGGGGCACGTGTTCCATCCTCATGTGACTGGGCTGCACTTAACAGCCTGGAACTTGAGAGGTCAGGGCTTGAGGGTAAGGGGTTTTCTCCCAATTTGGTCTCTACCTTGCTTGCTTGTAGGAAGCTGGTCACTACAAGAATTTACGGTAGGACCTGGAAGAAATTCTTATCATCTACAGGGTGTACTTTGGAAGGAAAGGTGCCCCTAAAAGAGATCCTGGAGTTCCTTCAGAAGGGGTAGAAACAGGGCCTAGTGGTTAGTACCTTGAAAGTTTAGGTATCAGCCTTGGGGCTCTGTATAATTGCAACCTCGCGGGTAATCAGTGGGTGGTCAGGTTTATTAAGGCATGTGCTAGATCCAGACCAGTCCCGGTGGCTAGAGTCCCTCCATGGGACTTGAACTTGGTCTTGAATGCTTTGACAGAACCGCCTTTGAATAAACTAAAATTAATTACATTAAAGACTATACTCTTAGTAGCCCTAACATCAGCACGGAGCGTAAATGATATACAGGCCCTATCAACAGACCCTCCCTTTACCATGGTGATGGACGATAGAGTAGTTTTAACACCTGACCATGCCAATCTGCCTAAAGTAGTATCTAGGTTCTACAGGTCACAGGAGATATCTCTACCATCCTACTGTCCTAACCCAAAAATGATAGGGAGAAGAAGTTCCACACCCTAGATATCAGCAAATGCATTCTTCACTATTTGTTAGCAACAAAGGAATGGGAGTCTTGAAGGGTACGCTATCCAGGTGGATAAGGGAAGCTATTAAATTGACCTTGATGAACTTCAAGAGGTAGTCACCGGGAATGGTTTTCACTTCACAGTTGTGCCCTGTCAGGCTTAATATGTGGGATTTCTTGCCTTATAAATGGGGTTGGGACCATCAGTTGTGTTGAGCAGAAGTCTGGTGGATACACAGCTGATAGTCCTACTGAATAGACTGTTAGAATTTGTATTATGGCAAGAAAAAAGCAGCTAAGTAAAGAAAAACGAGTGGCCATCATTACTTTAAGAAATGAAGGTCAGTCAGTCCGAAAAATTGGGAAAACTTTGAAAGTGTCCCCAAGTGCAGTTGCAAAAACCATCAAGTGCTAGAAAGAAACTGGCTCACATGAGGACCGCCCCAGGAAAGGAATACCAAGAGTCGCCTCTGCTTCTGAGGATAAGTTTATCTGAGTCACCAGCCTCAGAAATTGCAGGTTAACAGCAGCTCAGATTAGACACCAGGTCAATGCCACACAGAGTTCTAGCAGCAGACACATCTCTACTACAACTGTTAAGAGGAGACTTTGTGCAGCAGGCCTTCATGGTAAAATAGCTGCTAGGAAACCACTGCTAAGGACAGGCAACAAGCAGAAGAGACTTGTTTGGGCTAAAAAACACAAGGAATGGACATTAGACCAGTGGAAATCTGTGCTTTGGTCTGATGAGTCCAAATTTGAGATCTTTGGTTCCAACCACCGTGTCTTTGTGCGACGCAGAAAAGGTGAACGGATGGACTCTACATGCCTGGTTCCCACCGTGAAGCATGGAGGTGTGATGGTGTGGGGGTGCTTTGCTGGTGACACTGTTGGGGATTTACTCAAAATTGAAGGCATACTGAACCAGCATGGCTACCACAACATCTTGTGTAAGGGGATATTTGACCAAGAAGGAGAGTGATGGGGTGCTACGCCAGATGCCCTGGCCTTCACAGTCACTAGACCTGAACCCAATCGAGATGGTTTGGTGTGAGCTGGACCGCAGAGTGAAGGCAAAAGGGCCAAGTGCTAAACATCTCTGGGAACTCTTTCAAGACTGTTGGAAGACCATTCCCGGTGACTACCTCTTGAAGCTCATCAAAACAATGCCAAGAGTGTGCAAAGCAGTCATCAAAGCAAAAGGTGGCTACTTTGAAGAACCTAGAATATAAGACATATTTTCAGTTGTTTCACACTTTTTTGTTAAGTATATAATTCCATGTGTGTTAATTCATAGTTTTGATGCCTTCAGTGTGAATGTACAATTTTCATAGTCATCAAAATGCAGAAAAATCTTTAAATGATGTGTGAATCATGTGTGTCCAAACTTTTGGACTGTACTGTATATATATATATATGTGTGTGTGTGTGTACACTAACTCGGCGGTCCACTGATGCGGAGAGAGAGGAGCCACCCTTTTTATCTTGAAAGTTTCCTGTCCTTGAAGGACGGATCCCCACTCTCATTGGTGCTGTCATGGGTTCTGTAAAAACACATTACCGGTAAGAAATATGCTTGTGTCCAGATGTTACTTTTTAGTGACACCTCCCATCAGCATAATTGTAAGTTATCTCTGTAACAGATTAAATTATTGCACATCCCGAACGTCAGTGTTAAGAGTCCTTGGTTAGTGAAACTGCGGCTGCGCCTCCGATGATGCATAGTCGTGATTGTGAGTAGCTTGTCCTGATTGACTGGATATTACGAATAAGCAGACAGGCTCTGTAGCGTTCGTGTCATTTCGGAGGGCGTGCAGTTGTCTATAAGGGTCCAGCGTCAGGGCCGCCGCATGTGGCTCACATCGTGGTCGCCAGAGTCAATATCTGGGCTCTGGTGCTATAATATTAATAATATACAGCGTGTCTCCTGATGTGCCCACCAGGTACAGGCTGGTGAAACATGTTGAGGCAATAGGATACTAGTAGATGGGCTTAGGCTGCTTTCACGTTTGCGTCTGTGTACACAGCATTTCATCCGCATACATCTGCATGCGTCCTGCGTACCTATTTTTAACATGGTGTACGCAGAGTCATTTGTTTGCATGCGTTCACCTGCGGATGTGTACGCATGCGTCATTTCGCAGTGTGCGGCGGGGTCCGGCGAACGCAACATGTTGCATTTTTGGAAGCGTCAAAAATTCATCAAATATGCGCAGATATATATATTAGAAAGATGAACTTCAGATGACTGATGTAAACTGCAGCTTTACAGATAAGAAAGTAATAAACAGTCTCAAGAATATGTAGATGTTAGTAGTACAGACCGAGAGTGCGAGTACAAGTCCAGCAATGCAGAGTCCAGAAGTCAGAGCCCGGGCTGGCTCCTAGTAGGGCGCAGACTGTAGCTGAGGTGGGTGCCGATCAGGTGTAGAGTAACAGAGTCTTTCCGGTGGTACATAGATCCAGAAGCAAGCGGGATATCCCGAGGAATAGAAGAAACAAGCAGGTTGCAAGTCCTTGAGCTTGGCAGCAAGTGAGGTAGAGGATACACAAGCAAGGTATAGTGTGCAGAGTTCCTTTATATATGCAGCAGACAGGAAACAAGGAGTATCAGACAGGAAACAAAATGGCCCCCATGAAGCCAACCACTCCATTTTGGGTAAGGGCATTATTCAACAGAACTAAGGGCAAGAACAGACAAAAACATGTACGCAGTCCCAGTCCTTACATTACTCTCCTCTTTAAAGATGTCCTCTGGATGTTCTTATATCTGGTTTATTTGGGTATCTGCTGTGGAACTGTCTGATCAGATGAGGAGCGTAAATATTTTCCAGAGGTTCCCAGGAATTCTCCTCAGATGAGTACCCTAGCCATTTTACCAGATACTGGAGTTGTCTCCTATGAATCCGAGAATCGATGATCTTCTCCACGATGAATTCCTCCTGCCCGTCGATGAGAATTGGATCAGGAGGAGCAGATGTGCGCCCAAAGAAAGGATTTGCCACTACCTGTTTAAGCAGGGAAACATGAAAGACAGGATGTATTTTTATAGAATTAGGCAACTTGAGTTGGCAGGCTACAGAACTCACTATGCTACTGATCTTGTATGGACCAACATATTTTTGCCCCAGTTTAGATGTTGGAACTCTGAGTGTCAAGTTCTTTGTTGAGAGCCAGATCATGTCTCCTACCTTGTATGTGGGTACTGGTTTACGGAATTTGTCTGCTGCCTTCTTGTATCTTTCTTGTGCTGTGGCCAGGGTCTGCTTCAGAACTTCCAGATTCTGCTGCAGAGATGAAATGCGGTAGGCTACCGCAGGTACAGACATGTCTATCGGAAGTTGAGAAAGAATGCTGGGATAATATCCCTTATTAGCAAAAAATGGAGACATTTTGGTGGGCGCACTCTGTGAGTTATTATACGTGAATTAAGCCAGCGGAAGCAAACTCACCCAATCATCTTGTAAGTGACACACATAGCAAAGCAGATACTGCTCCAAAGTTTGATTGGTCCATTCAGTTTGGCCGTTAGACTGCGGATGGAAAGCAGATGACAAAGTTACCTTGATGTCCAGAGCAGCACAAAAAATTTGCCAAAATTTTGAAGTAAATTGGACCCCTCGATCAGATATTATTTCATCCGGGACTCCCTGTAATCGAAAAATATTTTGTATAATAAGGTCCGCAGTCTGTTTGGCCGTCGGTAACCCGGTACAGACAATGAAATGAGCAGCTTTGGTTAATTGGTCAACTACTACTAGAATCGTGTTCTTCCCTTGGGACGTAGGCAACTCTATGATAAAGTCCATTGAGATAGACCCCAAGGGATGAGATGGGATAGGAAGAGGTTGCAATAGTCCAATAGGTGAGGAGCGAGGAACTTTTGATCTGGCACATACCTCACATGATGACACGTACAGTCGCACGTCTTTCTGGAAAGTTGGCCACCAAAAGAAACGAAATAGAAATGTTTGAGTTTTCTGAATTCCTCTATGACCGGCGATCTTAGAGTCATGCATTAGTTTCAATACTCTTAATTTCATTGTTTCCGGGACATACAGACGTTGTGTCTGAAACCAAAGGCCAATTTTCAAGGTTAAATGATTTGAATCAGAAGTGAATCTGTGGCATAGGCCTCCTTAATATCCTTTAATAGATCTTGATTATGCAGCACACTTGCAAAGTTTCGTTCTGATAGTATGGTCCTTGAAGGCGAAGCTGAGGTTACGTCATCCAAATGAATCCTGGACAGAGCTTCGGCCTTCCCATTGCGAGAGCCTGGTCTATAGGAAATAATGAAATCAAATTGGTTAAGAAACAGATTCCACCAAGCTTGTCTGGGTTTTAGACACCTTACCGACCTCATGAATTCAAGATTTCGGTGATCCGTGAGCACAACAGTCTGTTGAGATGCCCTGTAGCAGATGCCTCCATTCTTTAAATGCGGTTATAATCGCCAACAACTCTTTATTCCCAACATCGTAATTCTTTGCTGCAGGTGACAACTTTTGGGAGAGAAAAGCAAAAGGTTGTAGAAGATCTTTCTCACCTGTTCTTTGCGAGAGTATGGCCCCTATAGCACAGTCCGAGGCATCCACTTTCACTATGAAGGCCCGATCCAGATCTGGATGCACGAGAATAGGGGCCGAAGTAAATTTAGCCTTCAATTTAGAAAATGCTATATGTGCCTGTGGTGACCAAACAAACGGCGTCTTCTTCCAAGTCAATTGAGTAATGGGTGCGACCATCTCCGAAAAGTTTTTTATGAACCGCCTGTAAAAATTGGCTAATCCAATGAATAGTTGGACCTCCTTAACAGACCTGGGAATTGGCCACTCTTGAATAGCTTGTGTCTTGCTCGCATCCATGCTGAGGCCCTGGGGAGAAATAATATAGCCCAGAAACTGTATTTCCGTTTTGTGAAACTCACATTTCTCCAGTTTAACGTATAAATGATTCTGCCTTAAACGATCCAGAACCATTCTCACATGCCACTGGTTATCCTCGATATTGCTGAAAAAAAATTAAAATGTCATCAAAATAAATCACAACAAAAATATCGAGTATATCCCTAAAAATATTGTTTGCCATATGTTGGAATGTAGCCGGTGCATTGCACAGACCAAAAGACATAACGAGATACTCAAAATGTCCATAACGTGAACGGACTCGTCCCCTGGGCAAATCCGTACTAAATTGTAAGCACCACGGAGATCTAATTTTGGGAAGATCTTGGTGTGTCGCACCCTCTCGAGTAATTCAGGAATTAGTGGGAGCGGATAAGAGTTCCTAATCATAACCTTCACAGTAATCAATACATGGTCGAAGAGAGCCATCCTATTTGACAAAGAAGATTGGGGCACCTGCTGGGAAGGAAAATGGTCGTATAAATCCCTTAGCTAAGTTCTCATCAGTATACTCCTTGAGAGCTTTCAATTCTGGTCCAGACAAGGGATAAATATTCCCAAACGGAATGGCGGCACCAGGAAGTAGTTCCACAGGGCAATCGTATGGCCGATGTGGTGGCAATTTGTCTGCATTCTTTTTATCGCATACATCTGCAAAATCTTGATATTCATTTGGATACAGGAAAGATATATATCTTGGTACCGTCTTAGCCACATCATAACATTATGGACATGAAATTGCTTGTGTTAAAAGGTAGCTTCAAATCTCAGAGAGACAGAAGAGTCTGGGAATATAAACTGACTAGCTATTGAACCCGTTCTACGCCCGGGTGGCTAGCATCTATATTGGTATATGGTCTCCATCCTGGTATGTGCTGCTCCATCCTGCGTCCCCATCCTGTCATGAGCTGCTCCATCCTACGTCCCCATCCTGACATGTGCTGCACCCATCCTGCACCCCCGTTCTGACATGTGCTGCTCCCATCCTGCACCCCCATTCTGACATGTGCTGCTCCATCCTGCGTCCCCATCCTGTCATGTGCTGCACCCATCATGTGCCCCCATCCTGCCATGTGTTGCACCCATCTTGCGCCCCCATCCTGCCATGTGTTGCACCCATCTTATGCCCCCATCCTGCCATGTGTTGCACCCATCTTGCGCCCCCATTCTGTCATGTGTTGCACCCATCCTGCGCCCCCATTGTGACATGTGCTGCTCCCATCCTGCGCCCCCATTCTGACATGTTCTGCACCCATCCTGCGCCTCCATTCTGACATGTTCTGCACCCATCTTGCGCCCCCATTCTGTCGTGTTGCACCCATCCTGCGCCCCCATTCTGTCATGTGCTGCTCCCATCCTGCGCCCCCATTGTGACATGTGCTGCACCCATCCTGCGCCTCCATTCTGTCATTTGCTGCTCCCATCCTGTCATGTGCTGCTCCCATCCTGTGCCCCCGTTCTGTCATGTGCTGCTCCCATCCTGTGCCCCCGTTCTTTCATGTGCTGCTCCCATCCTGCGCCCCTGTTCTGTCATGTGCTGCTCCCATCCTGCGCCCGTTCTGTCATGTGCTGCTGCCATCCTGCGCCCCCGTTTTGTCATGTGCTGCTGCCATCGTGCGCCCGTTCTGTCATATGCTGTTCCCATCCTGCGCCCCCGTTCTGTCATGTGCTGCTCCCATCCTGTGCCCCGTTCTTTCATGTGCTGCTCCCATCCTGCGCCCCTGTTCTGTCATGTGCTGCTCCCATCCTGCGCCCATTCTGTCATGTGCTGCTCCCATCCTGCGCCCATTCTGTCATGTGCTGCTGCCATCCTGCGCCCCCGTTCTGTCATGTGCTGCTGCCATCCTGCGCCCCCGTTCTGTCATGTGCTGCTCCCATCCTGCGCCCCTGTTCTGTCATGTGCGGCTCCCATCCTGCGCCCGTTCTGTCATGTGCTGCTGCCATCCTGCGCCCCCGTTCTGTCATGTGCTGCTCCCATCCTGCACCCGTTCTGTCATGTGCTGCTGCCATCTTGCGCCCCCATTCTGTCATGTGCTGCTCCCATTCTGCGCCCGTTCTGTCATGTGCTGCTGCCATCCTGCGCCCCCGTTCTGTCATGTGCTGCTCCCATCCTGCGCCCCCGTTCTGTCATGTGCTGCTGCCATCCTGCACCCCCGTTCTGTCATGTGCTGCTGCCATCCTGCGCCCCTGTTCTGTCATGTGCTGCTCCCATCCTGCGCCCATGTTCTGTCATGTGCTGCTCCCATCCTGCGCCCGTTCTGTCATGTGCTGCTCCCATCCTGTGCCCCCGTTCTGTCATGTGCTGCTCCCATCTTGCGCCCCCATTCTGTCATGTGCTGCTCCCATCCTGCGCCCCTGTTCTGTCATGTGCTGCTCCCATCTTGCGCCCCCATTCTGTCATGTGCTGCTCCCATCCTGCACCCCCGTTCTGTCATGTGCTGCTGCCATCCTGCGCCCCTGTTCTGTCATGTGCTGCTACCATCCTGCGCCCGTTCTTTCATGTGCTGCTGCCATCCTGCGCCCGTTCTGTCATGTGCTGCTCCCATCCTGCGCCCCCATTCTGTCATGTGCTGCTCCCATCTTGCGCCCCCATTCTGTCATGTGCTGCTCCCATCCTGCACCCCCGTTCTGTCATGTGCTGCTGCCATCCTGCGCCCCCGTTCTGTCATGTGCTGCTACCATCCTGCGCCCGTTCTTTCATGTGCTGCTGCCATCCTGCGCCCGTTCTGTCATGTGCTGCTCCCATCCTGCGCCCCCATCCTGTCATGTGCTGCTGCCATCCTGCGCCCGTTCTGTCATGTGCTGCTCCCATCCTGCGCCCCCGTTCTGTCATGTGCTGTTACCATCCTGCGCCCGTTCTATCATGTGCTGCTGCCATCCTGCGCCCGTTCTGTCATGTGCTGCTGCCATCCTGCGCCCCTGTTCTGTCATGTGCTGCTCCCATCCTGCGCCACCATTGTATTATATGCCCCCCATAAGATGCTCCATTATATATGCCTCGTATGCTGCTGCCATATATAAAAAAAAAAAAAATACCATACTCACCTATCGTCGCTGGGCGCCGAGTGCTGGGGGGCCTGAGCAGGCGGGGACACCGGCGCGCTGTGGGGGTCAGGTGCCGGAGTCACCGCTAGCTCAGGCCCCCAGCACTTGCTATACTCACCTGTCTGTCCCGTTCCAGCGCTGCACGCCGCCATCTTCCGGCTCCTCTGCCTGTGACTGTTCAGTCAGAGGGCGGCGCCGGCGCGCATTAAGCGCGTCATCGCGCCCTCTGAACTGGGAACGTCACAGCAGAGGACCCGGGAGACGGAGCCGCACGCAGCGCTGGAACGGGGGACAGGTGAATATACTTACCCTCCTGGCGGTCCCTGACTCTCCGGTGGAAATCGTGGTGTGCGTTCAGTGTTTACGCATACCGCGATCTCCTGGGAGCATCACTCTGTGAGGCCCAGACTGCGCCGGCGCTTGCGCTTGCGCAGTCTATAAAGGCTTCGGACAGAGTGACGCTCCCAGCGATATATTATAGAGGACGACCTTTGACAGTCTTAATGCAGGAATGAATGTGTCGCACGGATTTATGTCTTTTTACATCAACTAAGGAACTTGCCCCTCAGACTATGAGGGGTCATCACAACAGAGACCCTAATCAGAGGACAATAAAACAATCCTTATCTAAGAAGTGGTCCAATATTTATGGACATAACTGTTTATCACTCGTGGTAATTCTGCTTCTTGTCACCTGTCTTATCCATGGTTTTTCCTTTTTTTTCTGTGCTATGTTGTGCATAAATATGTGATTCTTCAGAATTTCTTTTAGTTTTTGCCTGATGACGAGACCTGTGTAGTCTCGAAAGCTTGCAATTTGTTACCATCTTTTCAGTTAGCCATTAAAAGGTATCAACCACTGAGGACTCTCAATTCTAAATATTTTGATATTCATTTGGTAATTTTAACTCAACTGTAACTGCTGACGTGACTGAAGTTAATTCTCCAGATGATGTCTGTTTACTTGGAAACTGCAATTCTTTCGTCTTCCAATCGATAGAGGGATTTTGCCGCTGTAACCATGGTAATCCTAGAATTATAGGGAAGTGAGAGGAGGAAATTAGCAAAAATGACAGTTTTTCAGAATGACCCGCCCCCATACAAATCTTCGAGGTGTTGTTTGAAAGTCTACCGGCCCAGATACCAACGGAGACCCATCTACGGTCTCCATTAACACTGGTGAACGTCTCTTATGCGAGTGTATACCGTGTTTTTTAACGAATTTAATGTCCATGCAATTGCCGCTATCCCCAGAATCAATCAAGGCTGTACTAGTAACCCAACAGGATTGTACCCAGATCCTAGTGGGAATAGTACAAAGTGAGTCTTTTCTGACCTCGCCTGAGATTGACGTAGCAGAACTTATCTAAAATACTTCCCCACCCACAGGTGTCGATGCTACTGAACTACAATCAGGAAAGTCTGGATTTTCGTCTGACATCACTTTCATGCAAGAAATTGAACATACAGAAGACACATCGGAAAAGTCACATTCGATTACCGCAGCTGCAGACTTGCGTTTTTTTTCCCTGACAGACCGAGATGTAGTGACCCGATTTTCCACAGTAGAAACATAAATTTTCTCTGAAGCGATATTCCTTGCGTGCGTCGATAGTACTCCTCCGAACCGCATCAACCTTCATAGGTTCAGGCTCTGCTGGAGAAGGCGACCTGTTTTGAGTTTCCTTGGAGGAAGATGAGAGGAATATAGTTATTACGGTTGGCCTCCGCACACTTCTCTTGCCGGCGTTTGGTGAGAAGAATATCTATCCAGATACAATGATTTATAAAGTCAGATTAGTAGGTGATTCACCCTGAGCCAATTCATCCTTAATAGTAGCAGACAAACCACTCCTGAACTCTGCATATTTTGCTGAGTCACACCATGTAGTGTCCAGCACCCACCTCCAGAATTCCATAGCATATTCCATGAAAGGACGCTTTCCTTAACGAAGTGTTAATAATGAAGCCTCTGCCGTGAGGTTTCGGTTGGGGTTGTGGAACATCTGACACATTGCAGTAATAAAGTCATTCAGAGCATTTAGACATGCATCATTGGTATCAATCAGAGGATTAACCCAGGCTAAGGCTTTGTTTGTCAGCAACATTATCATGGTTAACACCTTGTCCCGTTCAGTTGGGAACTGAGCCGCACGTGCTGAAAAATATAACTGACACCGGTTCAGAAACCCACGGAATTTCTTTCTCCACCAAACCTGAATGGTGGGAGTTTGGGAAAAACCGGACGCGGAGCTGAATTTGGAACTGGGACTGGAACTGCAGCTACAGCTGTAGTCTCCACATTTCAGAGGCGAGTGGCTATAGCCTGGATAGATGTATCACCCACATTTGCATTATGACTAGTTTGAGACTCTAATGCCCCCAGCTTTGTCTTAATTGCCTGAAGCTCCCCATGCAGTCCTGTGACAAATGAGCACAGCCTTTTCACCCGCGCCTCCATAGAATCTGACCCAGTGATCTCCATTTTTTTTGTGGCTTGTGTATTATGTAATAAGATTATGCTAAGGTTCTATGGAGACCAATGACGTGGGTCAGAATTACGACAAACACAGAATATCACAGTTCAGTATATATACAGTACAAACCAACCAAAAGTTTGGACACACCTTCTCATTTAAAGATTTTTCTGTATTTTCATGACTATGAAAATTGTAAATTCATACTGAAGGCATCAAAACTATGAATTAACACATGTGGAATTATATACTTAACAAAAGAGTGTGAAACAAGTGAAAATATGTCTTATATTCTAGGTTCTTTAAAGTCGCCACCTTTTGCTTTGATGACTGCTTTGCACACTCTTGGCATTCTCTTGATGAGCTTCAAGAGGTAGTCACCGGAAATGGTTTTCACTTCACTGATGTGCCCTGTCAGGTTTAATAAGTGGGATTTCTTGCCTTATAAATGGGGTTGGGACCATTAGTTGGGTTGAGCAGAAGTCTGGTGGATACAGCTGATAGTCCTACTGAATAGACTGATAGAATTTGTATTATGGCAAGAAAAAAGCAGCTAAGTAAAGAAAAACAAGTGGCCATCATTACTTTAAGAAATGAAGGTCAGTCAGTCCTAAAAATTGGGAAAACTTTGAAAGTGTCCCCAAGTGTAGTGGCAAAAACCATCAAGCGCTACAAAAAAACCTGGCTCACATGAGGACCGCCCCAGGAAAGGAAGACCAAGAGTCACCTCTGCTTCTGAGGATAAGTTTATCTGAGTCACCAGCCTCAGAAATCGCAGGTTAACAGCAGCTCAGAGTTCTAGCAGCAGACACATCTCTACAACAACTGCTAAGAGGAGACTTTGTGCAGCAGGCCTTCATGGTAAAATAGCTGCTAGGAAACCACTGCTAAGGACAGGCAACAAGCAGAAGAGACTTCTTTGGGCTAAAGAACACAAGGAATGGACATTAGACCAGTGGAAATCTGTGCTTTGGTCTGATGAGTCCAAATTTGAGATCTTTAGTTCCAAGCACTGTGTCTTTGTGCGACGCAGAAAAGGTGAACGGATGGATTCTACATGCCTGGTTCCCACCGTGAAGCATGGAGGAGGAGGTGTGATGGTGTGGGGGTGCTTTGCTGGTTACACTGTTGGGGATTTATTCAAAATTGAAGACATACTGAACCAGCATGGCTACCACAGAATCTTGCAGCGGCATGCTATTCAATCTGGTTTGCCTTTAGTTGAAACATCATTTATTTTTCAAGAGGACAATGACCCCAAACACACCTCCAGACTGTGTAAGGGCTATTTGACCAAGAAGGAGAGTGATGGGGTGCTACGCCAGATGGCCTGGCCTCCACAGTCACCAGACCTGAACCCAATCGAGATGGTTTGGGGTGAGCTGGACCGCAGAGTGAAGGCAAAAGGGCCAACAAGTGCTAAGCATCTCTGGGAACTCCTTCAAGATTGTTGGAAGACCATTTCCGGTGACTGCCTCTTTAAGCTCATAAAGAGAATGCCAAGAGTGTGCAAAGCAGTCATCAAAGCAAAAGGTGGCTACTTTGAAGAACCTAGAATATAAGACACATTTTCAGTTGTTTCACACTTTTTTGTTAAGTATATAATTCCACGTGTGTTAATTCATAGTTTTGATGCCTTCAGTGTGAATGTACAATTTTCATAGTCATGAAAATACACAAAAAAATCTTTAAATGAGAAGGTGTGTCCAAACTTTTGGTCTGTACTATATGTATGAAGCGTTTACAGCTGCTGCTCATTGCACTGAGTGGCTGCTGTAAGGACACCCTGACAACTCCCGATGCAGAGCATCATCGGCTACTGTAAGAATGAACTCCACACCGACTCACGGTGTGGAGGGGCAAATCTGCTTTCCCAGAGCTTCCAGCTAGCCTGAATACCACATAGTGACAAGCTGGACAAAAAGAGACATATTTGCAAAGCAATAGAGTCCAAACAAATGGACAAACAAAAACTAGCAAAAACTTATCTTTTGCAGACAAGGACTGGCCATATGAGAATTCTAAGGAAAGAACCAAATCCAACCAAGAACATTGACAGCAGGCATGGACTAAAGCCCAGAGCAGGTTTAAATAACAAACCCAGGCAAGGCGATTAGTGAAGGCAGCTGCTACAGCTACCTAAAGGAGCAGCAGTTCCACTCGAAACCACCAGAGGGAGCCCAAGGGCAGAACTCACAAAAATACCATTAGCAACCACAGGAGGGAGCTCCAGAACGGAATTCACAACAGTACCCCCCCCTTGAGGAGGGGTCATCGAACCCTCACCAGAGCTCCCAGGCCGATCAGGATGGGCCAAATGGAAAGCACGAACCAAATCGGCAGCATGAACATCGGAGGCAACAACCCAAGAATTATCCTTCTGGCCATAACCCTTCCACTTGACCAGATACTGAAGCTTCCGCCTCAAAAAATGAGAATCCAAAATCTTCTCCACCACATATTCCAATTCCCCCTCAGCCAACACCGAAGCAGGAGGATCAACGGAGGGAACCATAGGTACCACATATCTCCGCAACAAGGATCTATGGAACACATTATGAATGAAAAAGGAAGCTGGAAGGGCCAAACGAAAAGACACTGGATTGATAATTTCAGAAATCTTATAGGGCCCAATAAAGCGAGGCTTGAACTTAGGGGAAGAAACCTTCATAGGAACATGACGAGAAGACAACCAGACCAAATCACCAACACGAAGCCGGGGACCAACACACCGACGACGGTTAGCAAAACGTTGAGCCTTTTCCTGAGACAACGTCAAATTGTCCACCACATGAGTCCAAATTTGCTGCAACCTGTCCACCACGGAATCCACACCAGGACAGTCAGAAGGCTCAAGCTGCCCTGAAGAAAAACGAGGATGAAAACCAAAGTTACAAAAGAAAGGCGAAACCAAGGTAGCAGAACTAGCCCGATTATTAAGGGCAAACTCGGCCAACGGCAAAAAGGTCACCCAATCATCCTGATCAGCAGACACGAAGCATCTCAAATAGGTTTCCAATGTCTGATTGGTTCGCTCCGTTTGGCCATTTGTCTGAGGATGGAATGCTGAAGAAAAAGACAAATCAATGCCCATTCTAGCACAAAAGGACCGCCAAAACCTAGAAACGAACTGGGAACCTCTGTCAGACACAATATTCTCCGGAATACCATGCAAACAAACCACATGCTGAAAAAATAATGGAACCAAATCAGAGGAGGAAGGCAACTTAGGCAACGGCACCAAATGGACCATCTTAGAAAACCGGTCACAAACCACCCAGATGACAGACATCTTCTGAGAGACAGGAAGATCAGAAATAAAATCCATGGAAATATGCGTCCAGGGCCTCTCAGGAATAGGCAAAGGCAAAAGCAACCTGCTGGCACGGGAACAGCAAGGCTTAGCCCAAGCACAGGTCCCACAGGACTGCACAAACGAACGCACATACCGCGACAAGGAAGGCCACCAAAAGGACCTAGCCACCAAATCTCTGGTACAGAAAATCCCAAGGTGACCAGCCAACACCGAACAATGAACCTCAGAAATTACCCTACTAGTCCATCTATCAGGAACAAACAATTTCTCCACAGGACAGCGGTCAGGTTTATCAGTCTGAAACTCCTGAAGTACCCGCCGCAAATCAGGGGAGATGGCAGAAAGAATCACCCCCTCCTTGAGGATCCCAGGCGGCTCAAGAACTCCCGGAGAATCAGGCAAAAAACTCCTAGAAAGGGCATCAGCCTTCACATTCTTTGAACCCGGAATATACGAGACCACAAAAACAAAACGTGAGAAAAACAGAGACCACCGAGCCTGTCTAGGATTCAACCGCTTAGCAGACTCGAGGTAAATCAGATTCTTGTGATCAGTCAAGACCACCACGCGATTCTTGGCTCCCTCAAACCAATGTCGCCACTCCTCAAATGCCCACTTCATAGCCAACAACTCCCGATTGCCGACATCATAATTACGCTCAGCAGGTGAAAACTTTCTGGAGAAGAAAGCACACGGTTTCATCAAAGAGCCATCAGAATTTCTCTGAGACAAAACGGCCCCTGCCCCAATCTCAGAAGCATCAACCTCAACCTGAAAAGGGAGAGAAACATCTGGCTGACGCAACACAGGGGCAGAAGTAAAACGACGTTTAAGCTCCTGAAAGGCCTCAACAGCCGCAGAGGACCAATTCACCACATCAGCGCCCTTCCTCGTCAAATCGGTCAGAGGCTTCACCACACTAGAAAACTTAGCAATAAAGCGGCGATAAAAATTGGCAAAGCCCAAAAATTTCTGAAGGCTCTTTACAGATGTAGGTTGAGTCCAATCATGAATGGCCCGGACTTTAACAGGGTCCATTTCAATAGCCGAGGGGGAAAAAATGAAACCTTCTGAACTCCAAAGAGGCACTTAGACCCCTTCACAAACAACGCATTAGCACGAAGGACCTGAAATACCATCCTAACCTGTTTTACATGAGACTCCCAATCATCGGAGAAAACCAAAATATCATCCAAATACACAATCATGAATTTATCCAGATAATTCCGGAAGATATCATGCATAAAGGACTGAAATACCGATGGAGCATTAGAGAGCCCGAATGGCATCACAAGATATTCAAAATGGCCTTCGGGCGTATTAAATGCTGTTTTCCATTCATCACCTTGTTTAATACGCACGAGATTATATGCCCCTCGAAGGTCGATTTTAGTAAACCAACTGGCACCCTTAATCCAAGCAAACAAATCAGAAAGTAAAGGTAAAGGGTACTGGAATTTGACAGTGATCTTATTGAGAAGGCGATAATCTATACAGGGTCTCAAGGAGCCATCCTTCTTGGCAACAAAAAAAAATCCCGTTCCCAACGGTGACGAAGACGGGCGAATATGCCCCTTCTCCAAGGACTCCTTTACATAACTCCGCATAGCAGCATGCTCTGGCACACACAGATTGAAAAGTCGGCCCTTAGGGAACTTACAGCCAGGAATCAAATTAATGGCACAATCGCAGTCCCTATGAGGAGGCAGGGAACTGGACTTGGGCTCATCAAATACATCCTGGAAATCCGACAAAAACTCAGGAACTTCAGAAGAAGGGGACGAGGAAATGGACATCAAAGGAATATCACTATGTATCCCCTGACAACCCCAACCAGTTACAGACATAGATCTCCAATCCAGCACTGGGTTATGTACCTGTAACCATGGAAAACCCAGCACAACAACATCATTCAGATTATGCAACACCAAAAAGCGAATATTTTCCTGATGTGATGGAGCCATGTACATGGTTAACTGAGTCCAATACTGAGGTTTATTCTTGGCCAATGGCGTAGCATCAATCCCCCTTAAGGGAATAGGACTCTGCAAAGGCTCCAAGGAAAAACCACAGTGCTTGGCAAATTCTAAGTCCATTAAGTTCAGGGCAGCGCCAGAATCCACAAATGCCATAACAGAAAAGGACGACAATGAGCAAATCAGGGTAACAGACAAGAGAAATTTAGGCTGTACAGTACTAATGGTAACAGACCCAGGATCCCTCCTAGTACGCTTAGGGCAATCAGAAATAGCATGAGCAGAATCACCACAGTAAAAACACAGGCCATTCTGACATCTGAATTTCTGTCTTTCTGCTCTAGTCAAAATCCTATCACATTGCATGGAGTCAGGACTTTGCTCAGAGGAACCTGCCATATGGTGCACCACCTTGCGCTCACGCAAGCGTCGATCAATCTGTATGGCTAGAGACATAGATTCGCTCAAACCGGTAGGCGTAGGAAAGCCCACCATAACATCTTTAAGGGTTTCAGAAAGACCTTTTCTGAAAATAGCAGCCAGAGCCTCTTCATTCCACTTAGTGAGCACAGACCATTTTCTAAATTTCTGGCAGTATAACTGTTAGGGCTAGCGGAACGCACCGAGTAAATAGAGATGTTTATTGATATTGGTGCGTTCGCAGCCCGGGGTCCACCGTGCAGGAGTACCTGCTGCTAGCAAACGGCGGAGCTATATGGCGGTATAGACTAACTCAGTTAATTCACTGAGTAGCCGTGAAAGGAAAGCACTGTGCCCTGTTAGACTCCACAGAGGCACAGGCTAACTGCCCAAACAGAGCAGTCAGTGGTCACACAAACACACAAAACTCCTCGCCGGAGGAGCCAGCATTCTAGGGGCTTATTTCAGCCGGGTCCCTGAATACACTCAGACTCAATCTCCTCGCCGGAGGAGCCAGCATTCTAGGGGCTTATTTCAGCCGGGTCCCTGAACACATATATATGTGACCACACTGGCGCAAAGCACATAACATAAGACAATACTAGCGCATGGCCGTGCGGTCATGCGCAGTTTATATAGTTGCAGCACAGGAAGCTGCTACTGAAGTTTTTGCCCTTTCAGGACCTTCCAGAAGGACCAATGGAAAGTGCTGCAGTACCTGAGCATGTTTTGCCCTTTCAGGACCTTCCAGAAGGACCAATGGAATGTACTGCAGCACCTGACCATGTGACCGAACATGTGGCCCTCAACCTCCAATGGGAGACCCTGCCCTGGGCATGCTCAGTGTAAGTAAACAAGGACTTAGTCCCAGAGAGGCTCGCTCGCCGCAGATCAGTACAGGGTACCATAGGAAAGCCAGAAAAGGCAGTAGTGACCCTATGCACCGAATCAGCCCCAGCGAGACGCTGGGAGCGACGTCTCCGCTGAGCAGAGCCCACTGCGGCCAATACCGAATGGGAGACCGCAGCAGACACGGATCGAGATTCCCCCTGTGCAGCAGAATACTAGAGAAAACCAGGAATCTATTCAGAGACTTAAAACATTGCTGCACAGGCGTATGAGAACGTGGTGGAACAAGGGTTTCCTTGAGAAATACATCTCAAAAGGACTTATTCCAAGAGGCCTAAGGGTCCAGGTATTCCCTTCATTTGACACAGATGTACCCTGGTTCAGAGACGGGTGGGAGGATCTGGCAAGTAACTGTTCCAAGGGTTTCATGGCACTTCTTGTCAAATTGAATGAATTGACTCTTAGTGAGATTGAAAGGGACATTGATAACTTCCAGACTTCTTTAAAAAAAGATTTAACATCAGAAGCATTAAAGAAACTTAATGATGATCTGGAAAAAGACTTCTCTAAGTGGGAAGAGGAGATCAAGACCACCAAAACGAAAAAATTCCAGAGGGACACACTTGATTTCCAGAATAATCAAGTATACAGGTGGAGACAGAGGAGAAGGAGGGGTAGATCTACCTCGAGGGCCCGGATGGAGTCAATGTCATCAATGACATCAGGTGATGAACCTGAGATGGATACAAATCAGGGCACCAGCCAATCATTCAATAGACAGAGAAGACCGGGTCTCAGGCCTCCAGAATCGGGCAAGGGAAGATTCTCCACTAAACGGAAAATGCCCGCATCTAGTCAATCTGATGATAAAAAAAAGAAATCGGGCACTCTCTAAGGAAATTAACCTGTCGAGTCATAATTTGACTGATGCACAACTGGAGGTTTTGTCACTCGGTCTTACTTTTGTGCCTAATAATCCATTTAATTACTTTTCAGCCGTAAAGGACGTGCACCTGTTTGCCCGTAAATTGGTTTTAAAAAAATTGCATAATAAAAGGGAAAACGAAGATCATGGTCTGACCTCTGCGGCTGAAAAAGAGACATTGGCTATTCTTGAGGAGCTATTAGAGGAGCAGGAACCTGATCAGCAAGGTACGTTCCCAAGATCGATTCTACCTAAATCAACGACGTTCCCTCCCTTGTCCCTATGTCCGCAAGTTGAGATTTTTACTAAACTTGTTTTGAATGATTTTGAGAAGCTCCCAAATTTTGTGGTAAAGGATAACATCACTAAATCTCAGCGCCAGGCCCTCGATGAATTGGGGGCGCTGGATGATGTGGTAATTAAAGCGGCGGACAAGGGAGGGAACGTCGTTGTTTGGCCCACTGTCAAATATGAGAGGGAGGCGTTTAGGCAGTTGGGGTGTAAGGACACATATAGCCGTTTGTCTCACTGTCCCTTGGTTTCTTACAAACTGGAGTTGGACCACATCCTACAGAATGCAGTGGATGAAGGAATCATAAATAAGAAAATCTATGATGGGTTAACAGTGGAATTCCCAAAAATTCCCACACTGTATTTTCTGCCAAAGGTCCACAAGGACTCTAAAAATCCTCCCGGGAGACCTATCGTCTCCGGGATTGATGGCCTGTGCGACCCAGTATGTAAATACATAGACTTTTATTTGAAATCTATGGTGGAAATTTTGCCATCACACGTACGGGATACGGCGGATATGCTGACGAAGGTGGAGGGCATGGTATTGGAGCAGGACATGTGGCTCGTAACAGCTGATGTTGAGTCTTTGTACACGTGTATATCACATGATGATGGAATTGAGGCGGTCCGCTTCTTCCTGGGATGTAGCAACTGGGATGGCCAAATTTGTGATTTTGTTGTTGAGCTGTTGCGGTTTGTGCTGACCCATAACCTGTTCGTCTTCAAGGACAGGTATTATGTACAAAAACGTGGTACTGCCATGGGGGCAGCATGTGCCCCAGCCTATGCCAACCTGTTTCTTGGTCTATGGGAGAGATCCCTTTTCCAATCGGACGGGGTCTCTTCCGTGGACCGAGTGCAGTGTTGGCATAGGTATATTGATGACATATTCTTTATTTGGCAAGGCAGTGAGAGTGGTATTGGGGAATTTATGGCTCAGCTCAACCGCAATTTGCTCAACATCAAACTAACGTATAAGGTTCACAGACACAAAATTGATTTCTTGGACATTTGTCTTGAGGTGGATGAGATGGGGACGTTACATACTGATGTTTATCGGAAAACAACTTCAGTGAATGCTTTATTGCATGCGTCCTCCTCTCATACCACACATACTATCAAGGCCATCCCAGTTGGTCAGTTTCTCAGGATGAGGCGGATCTGCTCAACTGACCAAAAATTTGAGGTTCAAGCTGAAAATCTGAAGGATAAGTTCAAGGCTCGCGGGTACAGTAACCGTTGTATTAAACGGGGGTACCTAAGAGCCAAAAACACTGAGAGACACGAACTGCTTTTTAAGAAAAAGAAGAAAACAACTTCTGACAATTGTGTTAGGTTTATTTCTACTTACAATTGTCAGTGGAAACGAATGCAGGAAATAATAAACTCTCACTGGTCAATACTATTCACTGACCCTATCCTGGCATCTCAAATTCCCATGAAACCACAATTTACGGCTAAACGTGGTAAGAGCATTAAAGATCTGTTGGTTAAAAGCCATTACGTGGCAAAAGTCACCAATCCTCTGAATCTCAATAATCGGGTTCCAACATGGGGATGTTTTCCCTGTGGGGACTGTCTGTCATGCAAGGAAAAAAATCTGATTAGGGGTACTCATTTTTCACCATCAGACGGGAAAATTAAGTTTCAGATTCGTCATCACATCAGCTGTGCGAGCACGTATGTTGTGTATATGGCCACATGTCCTTGCTCCAAGATATACGTGGGACTCACGTCACGTCAGCTCCGTATCCGCGTAAGGGAGCACGTGAGGGACATTATGAGTGCAAGGAGTGCTGAAGACATCAATGCTCTAAAAACCCTGCCGAGGCATTTCCATATGTTCCATGAATGTGATCCTAAGGGTCTACGTATTTTGGGGATTGATCAGGTGCATTGTGGTAGCAGGGGAGGGAATACCAAACGTCTGCTGGCACAAATGGAATGTCGGTGGATTGTTACTTTGAATTCAATGGCCCCGACGGGACTCAATGAGAAATTGAGCTTCGCATCATTTTTATAGGTTCTCTTGTCCGTCAGTATCTCTGGCCTGTGCAGTAGTGGATAGTCCTGGTGGATCTAATATTACATTTTATTTGGTTTTTATGTTGATTCAGTTGTTTTCTCTTTATTTATGGTTTTTTATTTGTGCACCCCTAGATCTGAGTCCTGTTGCCTGCGGTCTCTCCCTTCTTTTGTGGCGATATTTAAATACCGGTGAGAACAATTTGGGGACCAATCCTGAAGACGTCTTTTCGTATTAAAGATGGATCGCGTACTTTTTTTTTTTTTTTTTTTGTATATGTTATGTGTAGTTATATCTGTGTGTTATTACTTTATGTTATCTTTTTAAGTGCACTGTATATATTTATAATTTTTTGACACTGTATATAGTATCTAGAGAAATTGTTATTGTTATAATATGACACATTTGTACATCATATTGCACATTGATTTGATGGTATGCCTTGTCAATAATTTTTGATTGCCTTGACAATAGTCTCGGTCATGCCATCTATGTACTGATGTTTTATTAGGCATCACATGTTATAGGATTTTCAGTCATATTGTTACTCATGTGGTATATTTCACTTTCTACTGCTTGGCGCGTCGCAACGCCTTCAGTGATGTCACTCACACATCATATCTATTGTATCCTGATAGTGTATTCAGGGCCTCTTTTCCCTTTTTACACTGTGTCACATGAGCACTTTATTTTTGGTATTATTGGAAGTCATGACATCCTTTGTGATGTCATTGACATTATTGCATGCGATTATGCACTCTTTATTAGATACTGTGCGCGAGTCTTACTTTCCCCTTTTTTTGTTCTTCTTTGTTCTCCTATTGTATGTACAGTGGACATGTTTTGTGTCCACTCAAGCATGGCACTGCGGTGACAGAGCTATTACCGGCTTTTCTCATGTATAATATTAACTATGCGGTTTGGGTCTGTCAGCGCTTCTCGTACCTGCCTGTCATTAGTTAATGAAGTGTGCCTTGTCTTGCGCGTGCGCCCTGCACCAGCGGGGAGAGCTCTGTGCGTTCGGCTTCATTACTTCAGGTGCGCATGTCTCCTGACGTCATCAAGGGATTTCCCTTGACATGCGCACTTGATGAATGCCGGCAGCGCGGAATTATTGCTCCCCGTGGTATCGGTTGTGCGCACGCGCACAAGAGACGGGGTTTCACACTAACGCCCTCCAACTTTGGTGTAAGGATTATCCTTGATGGGCGTTTCTAAGGACGGCAATGACGTTGTTTCCTGTGGCAGGGGTATGGCGCTTGCGCACATGAGAAGAACGCCACTATTTAAGGGAGGTCTGCAGTGCATAGGCTCATTATATTTCCCTCTTGTGAACAAGCATACGCGAAACGCGCGTCAGGGGGGTTGATTTGGCACCTCGGCACTTTATTTCCCTCCACCATGGGTAAGACAACTCTATATTGCACTCAGTAATTTTGCTCTATCTCTCTCTTTTTTATGTATGCTGGTCACTGTGACATAGTATTAGTGCATACAGATGCACATGCACATCCAGTGATCTGCACACACATTGTTGTTAGGTACTAACTGGATGGTATACGACCTCTATAGAGCAGTATGTATTATAGGTCTTGGTGTGAGTACACATATATATATAGGTTGTGCTGAGGTTTTACATATATCCTTACTAGGTAGTTCGTCTTTTTCATTTTTTATGTGTATTATGATGTATTTTGTATTTTTGAATAAAGCTTATGCATTTTTTACATTTTCATGTGTATAGAACTCCATTTTGTGTGTTTAATAACTCCGCATAGCAGCATGCTCTGGCACAGACAGATTGAAAAGTCGGCCCTTAGGGAACTTACAGCCAGGAATCAAATTAATTGCACAATCGCAGTCCCTATGAGGAGGCAGGGAACTGGACTTGGGCTCATCAAATACATCCTGGAAATCCGACAAAAACTCAGGAACTTCAGAAGAAGGGGACGAGGAAATGGACATCAAAGGAATATCACTATGTATCCCCTGACAACCCCAACCAGTTACAGACATAGATCTCCAATCCAGCACTGGGTTATGTACCTGTAACCATGGAAAACCCAGCACAACAACATCATGCAGATTATGCAACACCAAAAAGCGAATATTTTCCTGATGTGATGGAGCCATGTACATGGTTAACTGAGTCCAATACTGAGGTTTATTCTTGGCCAATGGCGTAGCATCAATCCCCCTTAAGGGAATAGGACTCTGCAAAGGCTCCAAGGAAAAACCACAGTGCTTGGCAAATTCTAAGTCCATTAAGTTCAGGGCAGCGCCAGAATCCACAAATGCCATAACAGAAAAGGACGACAATGAGCAAATCAGGGTAACAGACAAGAGAAATTTAGGCTGTACAGTACTAATGGTAACAGACCCAGGATCCCTCCTAGTACGCTTAGGGCAATCAGAAATAGCATGAGCAGAATCACCACAGTAAAAACACAGGCCATTCTGACATCTGAATTTCTGTCTTTCTGCTCTAGTCAAAATCCTATCACATTGCATGGAGTCAGGACTTTGCTCAGAGTAACCTGCCATATGGTGCACCACCTTGCGCTCACGCAAGCGTCGATCAATCTGTATGGCTAGAGACATAGATTCGCTCAAACCGGTAGGCGTAGGAAAGCCCACCATAACATCTTTAAGGGTTTCAGAAAGACCTTTTCTGAAAATAGCAGCCAGAGCCTCTTCATTCCACTTAGTGAGCACAGACCATTTTCTAAATTTCTGGCAGTATAACTGTTAGGGCTAGCGGAACGCACCGAGTAAATAGAGATGTTTATTGATATTGGTGCGTTCGCAGCCCGGGGTCCACCGTGCAGGAGTACCTGCTGCTAGCAAACGGCGGAGCTATATGGCGGTATAGACTAACTCAGTTAATTCACTGAGTAGCCGTGAAAGGAAAGCACTGTGCCCTGTTAGCCTGTGCCTCTGTGGAGTCTAACTGCCCAAACAGAGAGCAGTCAGTGGTCACACAAACACACAAAACTCCTCGCCGGAGGAGCCAGCATTCTAGGGGCTTATTTCAGCCGGGTCCCTGAATACACTCAGTCTCAATCTCCTCGCCGGAGGAGCCAGCATTCTAGGGGCTTATTTCAGCCGGGTCCCTGAACACATATATATGTGACCACACTGGCGCAAAGCACATAACATAAGACAATACTAGCGCATGGCCGTGCGGTCATGCGCAGTTTATATAGTTGCAGCACAGGAAGCTGCTACTGAAGTTTTTGCCCTTTCAGGACCGTCCAGAAGGACCAATGGAAAGTGCTGCAGTACCTGAGCATGTTTTGCCCTTTCAGGACCTTCCAGAAGGACCAATGGAATGTACTGCAGCACCTGAGCATGTGACCGAACATGTGGCCCTCAACCTCCAATGGGAGACCCTGCCCTGGGCATGCTCAGTGTGAGTAAACAAGGACTTAGTCCCAGAGAGGCTCGCTCGCCGCAGATCAGTGCAGGGTACCATAGGAAAGCCAGAAAAGGCAGTAGTGACCCTATGCACCGAATCAGCCCCAGCGAGACGCTGGGAGCGACGTCTCCGCTGAGCAGAGCCCACTGCGGCCGATACCGAATGGGAGACCGCAGCAGACACGGATCGAGATTCCCCCTGTGCAGCAGAGGAAACTCGACTCCTAACATTACCCCCCCTCCTAGGGCCCCCCCCTCCTTGAGCCTCACTACGCTCAAAAGCTGCGATAAGCAGCGGAGCCCGAATGTGCTCCACAGGCTCCCAGGTTCTATCCTCTGGGCCGTGACCCTTCCAGTCCACCAGATAAAATTTCTTGCCACGTACCACCTTGCACCCCACAATAGCATTCACCTCAAACTCATCCATGGATGAACCCGATGTCCGAGCAGATGACTCGGAAAACTGGGACAAATGAACGGGCTTTAAGAGGGAAACGTGGAAAGTATCGGTGATACCAAGGCGTGGAGGAATAGCCAAATGGTAGACCACAGGGTTGACCTGTTCCAGAACCTTAAACGGGCCAATGTAGCGAGGAGCAAACTTAGTGGACTCAACTCGCAGCCTGATGTTACGGGCGGAGAGCCACACTAAGTCGCCAGGAGCAAAGACCGGAGCGGGGCGCCGGTGTGTATCAGCCGAAACCCTCATTCTCTCCTTGGAGGCCCGGATGGCATCCTGTGTGCGGTCCCAGATGTCACGTGCCTCCACCGCCCAGTCTGCCACCCTAGAATCGGTGGATGACATGGGCATGGGCACAGGGACACGCGGATGCTGGCCGTAATTAAGGAGAAAAGGAGTTTGACCAGTGGAATCGGCTACGGCGTTGTTCAGGGCAAATTCCGCCCAAGGTAGCAAAGATGCCCAGTCATCCTGCCTAGCAGAGACGAAATGTCACAAATATGTCACCAGAGTCTGGTTGGTTCTCTCCACCAACCCATTCGTCTCAGGATGGTATGCAGAGGAGAGGTTTAACTCTATGCTGAGTAAACGGCAGAGCTCTCTCCAAAACCGAGATGCGAACTGGGGACCCCGATCGCTGACAATCTTATCAGGCATACCATGCAATCGGAAAACGTGTTTAATGAACAACACCGCCAAGGCCCGTGCTGAGGGTAACCGAGGAAGCGGCACCAAATGCACCATCTTGGAGAAATGGTCGGTGACAACCCAAATAATGGAGCAGCCACGCGACTTGGGTAGACCCACCACAAAGTCCATCCCGGCCATCTCCCAGGGCCTGTCTGCCACCGGTAGAGGGTAAAGCAACCCAGCAGGCCGTTGCCGAGGAGACCGATTCTGGGCGCAAGAAACTCACGCCTGAATATAGTCCTTGACATCTCGGGCCATATGCGGCCACCAGTATGTTCTCGCCAGAAGCTCAGATGTCCTCTTGGTCCCAAAATGCCCACCCACTCTGGAGGAGTGAGCCCAAGAGAGAACCTCCGGTCGCAAGTTAGCTGGTACGAAAGTCTTGCCCTGGGGCACAGACTCTAGCGAAACCAGAGCTACAGTTCTCAGGCTCTCAGAAGGGACAATAAGCCGAGGCTCCTCCTCCTCCGATGACACCACGGAGCGGGAGAGAGCGTCAGCACGAACGTTCTTCTCCCCGGAGATGAAATGGAGAGTAAAATGGATTCGGGAGAAGAACGGGGACCATCTAGCCTGGCGAGAATTCAGCCGCTGGGCCGTTTGCAGATACACCAAATTCTTGTGGTAAGTGAAGACTTGGAAGGGAAAGCGAGCTCCCTCCAAGAGATGTCTCCACTCCGAAAAAGCCAACTTCATGGCCAGCAACTCCCTGTCCCCGATGGAATAATTCCTCTCCGCTGGTGTGAAGGTCTTGGAGAAGAAGAAGCAAGGATGCTTCCGACCTTGAGCATCCTTTTGGAAAAGGACTGCTCCAGCACCAACGGATGAGGCATCCACCTCCAAGATAAATGGCTTATCAACATCGGGGCGATGTAGGATGGGAGCGCTAGCGAAGTGTGACTTGATCGAGAGAAAGGCCTTGGAGACCTCCTCTGACCACAACTTGGGATTTGCTCCCTTCTTGGTGAGGGCAACCAAGGGAGCTACCAAAGTTGAGAAGTGTGGAATGAACTGGCGATAGTAATTAATGAACCCCATAAAGCGCTGCACCGCTTTAAGAGAATGGGGTTCCTGCCAGTCCATTACAGCCTGTAGCTTGGCAGGATCCATAGCCAAACCCTGGGCAGAGATGATATAACCAAGGAAAGGCAAGGACTCCTGCTCAAACACACACTTCTCCAACTTGGCGTAGAGGGAGTTTGCCCGTAAGAGGTCGAAGACTTTGCGAACATCTCTCCGATGGGAGTCAATATCTGGAGAGAAGATGAGAATATCATCCAGATAGACTACGACCGAGGTGGTGAGCATATCCCGGAAGATGTCGTTCACAAAGTCTTGGAAAACGGCTGGGGCATTACAGAGCCCGAAGGGCGTCACCAGATATTCATAGTGCCCATCCCTGGTGTTAAAAGCCGTCTTCCATTCATCCCCCTCACGGATGCGAATCAGGTTGTAAGCACCCCGCAGATCTAACTTTGTAAATACCCTCGCTCCCCGTAGCCTATCAAACAGCTCAGATATCAGGGGTAGTGGGTACTTGTTCTTAACGGTGATGGCGTTAAGACCCCTGTAGTCTATGCATGGACGTAAGTCTCCAGTCTTCTTCTGTACGAAGAAGAATCCTGCCCCTGCCGGTGACACTGACTTCCTAATGAATCCTCTTGCCAGATTCTCTTGGATGTACTGGGACATTGCCTCCGTCTCCGGGAGAGATAACGGATAGACTCGACCCCGGGGAGGCTCAGCACCAGGCAAGAGGTCAATAGGACAGTCATAGGGGCGGTGAGGCGGAAGAGTCTCCGCAGCTCTTTTGGAGAACACGTCTGCATAGGGCCAATAGTGCTTGGGGAGAGAGGAAAGATCTGCGGGTACCTGTGTAGTAGTAACCTGAACGCACTCCCTCAGACATCTACCCTCGCAGGATTTACTCCATCCCAAAATTCTCCCAGAGGACCACTCAATATGAGGAGAATGGTAGCGAAGCCATGGTATCCCCAACAAGACCTCATCAATTCCCTCAGGAATGACTAATAGGGAGATTATCTCCTGATGTGATGGAGACACAGATAGCGTGAAAGGAATGGTTTGGTGGGTAATCTGTGAAGGTAGTGTTGACCCATTTACCACTCGAACGGTTACTGGCTTGGCGAGCATCACCAAGGGTATTGCGTGATGCTGGGCAAAAGCGGAAGACATAAAGTTACCCTCTGCCCCAGAATCCACGCATAGCTCGGCCATAAGAGTGGATGGGCCTATGGTAATTGTCCCCTTGAAGGACAACTTTGAGGCAAACGTCGCCGTGTCTAGTGTACCTCCTCCAACTGCCACTAGACGCTGACGTTTCCCCGACCGCTGAGGACCCTTGGAGGCAAGGTGTCCTGACTGCTGGCAAACATGACGGACCTTATGTGCACGGGCAGACTGAGACTTGGATCCCGCTCGTGTCACCTCTAAGGCCTCATGTGACTCGGATGCCTGGACTGGAGATTCCAAAGGTTTGGCGAAGGTGGGAGCCAGCCGAAACCTCTGCCTACACTGGGCTCGCTCCAACCTCCGCTCGTTAAAACGGAGGTCAATACGAGTAGAGACAGTTATTAACTCCTCCAGTGTGGCAGGAATCTCCCTAGTGGCCAGAGCGTCCTTAATGTGGTCAGCCAGGCCCCTCCAAAATATGGGGATAAGGGCTTTATCCGACCACTCCAGCTCGGAAGCTAAAGTACGGAAGCGGACGGAAAAATGGCTGACCAAGGACTCACCCTGAGTTAATGCCAGTAGTTGGAGCGCTGTGTCATGGGTGACTTGAGGTCCTAAAAAGACCTTTTTCAGAGTGCTCAGGAACAACGGAGCACTCTGCACCACATGATCGCCACGCTCCCACAGCGGCGTAGCCCACTCCAACGCCCTGTCCGACAAAAGAGACACAATAAATCCCACCTTAGCCCGCTCTGTAGGAAAACGTGCAGCCAGGAGCTCGAGGTGAATAGAGCACTGACTCACGAATCCCCTACAAGTTTTGCTATTTCCAGAAAAATTTTCTGGCAGCGGGAGGCGAGATAACGTCGGAACAGGGGTGGCAGTGGACAAGGTTGCTGCAGCCACGCTAGCAGACTGTACAGCAACTGCGGTAACATCCACAGCTGAGGTTGAGCTCTCGAGAGCCGCCAACCTACCCTCCAGCTGCTGGATATACCGCAAAGATTGCTGAATGTCCGCCATTTACTAGCCAGACCCTGGCGCTAGTATTCTGTTAGGGCTAGCGGAACGCACCGAGTAAATAGAGATGGTTATTGATATTGGTGCGTTCGCAGCCCGGGGTCCACCGTGCAGGAGTACCTGCTGCTAGCAAACGGCGGAGCTATATGGCGGTATAGACTAACTCAGTTAATTCACTGAGTAGCCGTGAAAGGAAAGCACTGTGCCCTGTTAGACTCCACAGAGGCACAGGCTAACTGCCCAAACAGAGAGCAATCAGTGGTCACACAAACACACAAAACTCCTCGCCGGAGGAGCCAGCATTCTAGGGGCTTATTTCAGCCGGGTCCCTGAATACACTCAGACTCAATCTCCTCGCCGGAGGAGCCAGCATTCTAGGGGCTTATTTCAGCCGGGTCCCTGAACACACATATATGTGACCACACTGGCGCAAAGCACATAACATAAGACAATACTAGCGCATGGCCGTGCGGTCATGCGCAGTTTATATAGTTGCAGCACAGGAAGCTGCTACTGAAGTTTTTGCCCTTTCAGGACCTTCCAGAAGGACCAATGGAAAGTGCTGCAGTACCTGAGCATGTTTTGCCCTTTCAGGACCTTCCAGAAGGACCAATGGAATGTACTGCAGCACCTGAGCATGTGACCGAACATGTGGCCCTCGACCTCCAATGGGAGACCCTGCCCTGGGCATGCTCAGTGTGAGTAAACAAGGACTTAGTCCCAGAGAGGCTCGCTCGCCGCAGATCAGTGCAGGGTACCATAGGAAAGCCAGAAAAGGCAGTAGTGACCCTATGCACCGAATCAGCCCCAGCGAGACGCTGGGAGCGACGTCTCCGCTGAGCAGAGCCCACTGCGGCCGATACCGAATGGGAGACCGCAGCAGACACGGATCGAGATTCCCCCTGTGCAGCAGAGGAAACTCGACTCCTAACAATAACTCTGCCGCTTCTTGACCCTGACATAGGGCCAACAGTGTTTTCTCAGCATGCTCTACTGAGTTAGGTTCGTCATACAACAATCCGAGCGCTTGAAAAAATGCATCCACACTCAACAATGCCGGATCCCCTGTTTCAAGAGCAAAAGCCCAGTCTTGCGGATCACCACGCAGTAAGGATATGATGATTTTTACTTGCTGAATGGGATCACCAGAAGAACGGGGTTTCAAAGCAAAAAACAATTTGCAGCTATTTTTAAAGTTCAAAAACTTGGATCTGTCCCCAAAAAACAAATCAGGAGTAGGAATTCTAGGCTCTAGAGCCGGAGTCTGGACAATATAATCTTGGATACTCTGGACTCTTGCAGCAAGTTGATCCACATGAGAAAACAAACTCTGAACCTCCATACCAGAGCATATATCCAGCACCACCCAGATATCAAGAGGAAAAAAAAGACAGAACAGAGCACAGAAAAAAAAATGGTTCAGAACTTTCTTTTCCTTCTTTTGAGATGCATTTAATTCATTTCTGGCCTGCTGTACTGTTTTGACCTGGTGGTTAAGAGGCCACACTGATATGACCTGGTGGCTAAAACGCAACATGGAGCGAGCTCTGAGAAGGTGGTATCTCTACTGACCGTAGTCCCTAATCCCAACAACAACACTAGAAATAGCCGTGGGATGTTCCTGACTCTCCCTAGACACCTCTTCACAGCCTAAGAAATAACTACCCCTAAAGAAGGAAATAGAAAGCTATCTTGCCTCAGAGAAAACCCCCAAAAGGAAAGATAGCCCCCCACAAATATTGACTGTGAATGGAGAGGGAAATGACGTACAAAGAAATGAAATCAGAATTCAGCAAAGGAGGCCAATACTAAACTAGATAGACAGAGAGAAAAGGATACTGTGCGGTCAGTATAAAAACTACAAAATCCACGCAGAGTTTACAAAAATGAACTCCACACCGACTCACGGTGTGGAGGGGCAAATCTGCTTTCCCAGAGCTTCCAGCTAGCCTGAATACCACATAGTGACAAGCTGGACAAAAAGAGACATATTTGCAAAGCAATAGAGTCCAAACAAATGGACAAACAAAAACTAGCAAAAACTTATCTTTTGCAGACAAGGACTGGCCATATGAGAATTCCAAGGAAAGGACCAAATCCAACCAAGAACATTGACAGCAGGCATGGACTAAAGCCCAGAGCAGGTTTAAATAACAAACCCAGGCAAGGCGATTAGTGAAGGCAGCTGCTACAGCTACCTAAAGGAGCAGCAGTTCCACTCGAAACCACCAGAGGGAGCCCAAGGGCAGAACTCACAAAAATACCATTAGCAACCACAGGAGGGAGCTCCAGAACGGAATTCACAACAACAATGTATGAAAAACTGCTGCGAATCCGTAGCGTCAAATCCGCTGCAGATCCGCAGCCAAATCCGCAACGTGTGTACATACCCTAATAGTCATTTTGTGTTTCTTCAATTTTCTTATAATTGCACCAACAGTTGTCTCCTTCTCACCCAGCTGCTTTCCTAAACATACATAGACATCAGCTTTTGTTTTGGATAAATGATTTTTTAAACCTGCCACCACAAGGCAAACTCTTTTGGCACAGCCCTACTCTACTCTAGATTTTTAAACATTTCTTAAAATATCCAATACTGTTTTTAGGCATATTTTTATTTTTTCTTTAAGGGAATGTGTCACATACAGGTCCTTCTCAAAAAATTAGCATATAGTGTTAAATTTCATTATTTACCATAATGTAATGATTACAATTAAACTTTCATATATTATAGATTCATTATCCACCAACTGAAATTTGTCAGGTGTTTTATTGTTTTAATACTGATGATTTTGGCATACAACTCCTGATAACCCAAAAAACCTGTCTCAATAAATTAGCATATCAAGAAAAGGTTCTCTAAACGACCTATTACCCTAATCTTCTGAATCAACTAATTAACTCTAAACACATGCAAAAGATACCTGAGGCTTTTATAAACTCCCTGCCTGGTTCATTACTCAAAACCCCCATCATGGGTAAGACTAGCGACCTGACAGATGTCAAGAAGGCCATCATTGACACCCTCAAGCAAGAGGGTAAGACCCAGAAAGAAATTTCTCAACAAATAGGCTGTTCCCAGAGTGCTGTATCAAGGCACCTCAATGGTAAGTCTGTTGGAAGGAAACAATGTGGCAGAAAACGCTGTACAACGAGAAGAGGAGACCGGACCCTGAGGAAGATTGTGGAGAAGGACCAATTCCAGACCTTGGGGAACCTGAGGAAGCAGTGGACTGAGTCTGGTGTGGAAACATCCAGAGCCACCGTGCACAAGCGTGTGCAGGAAATGGGCTACAGGTGCCGCATTCCCCAGGTAAAGCCACTTTTGAGCTACAGAGAAGCAGCACTGGACTGTTGCTAAGTGGTCCCAAGTACTTTTTTCTGATGAAAGCAAATTTTGCATGTCATTCGGAAATCAAGGTGCCAGAGTCTGGAGGAAGACTGGGGAGAAGGAAATGCCAAAATGCCTGAAGTCCAGTGTCAAGTACCCACAGTCAGTGATGGTGTGGGGTGCCATGTCAGCTGCTGGTGTTGGTCCACTGTGTTTCATCAAGGGCAGGGTCAATGCAGCTAGCTATCAGGAGATTTTGGAGCACTTCATGCTTCCATCGGCTGAAATGCTTTATGGAGATGAAGATTTCATTTTTCAGCACGACCTGGCACCTGCTCACAGTGCCAAAACCACTGGTAAATGGTTTACTGACCATGGTATTACTGTGCTCAATTGGCCTGCCAACTCTCCTGACCTGAACCCCATAGAGAATCTGTGGGATATTGTGAAGAGAAAGTTGAGAGACGCAAGACCCAACACTCTGGATGAGCTTAAGGCCGCTATTGAAGCATCCTGGGCCTCCATAACATCTCAGCAGTGTCACAGGCTGATTGCCTCCATGCCACGCCGCATTGAAGCAGTCATTTCTGCCAAAGGATTCCCGACCAAGTATTGAGTGCATAACTGAACATTATTATTTGATGGTTTTTTTGTTTGTTATTAAAAAACACTTTTATTTGATTGGATGGGTGAAATATGCTAATTTATTGAGACAGGTTTTTTGGGTTATCAGGAGTTGTATGCCAAAATCATCAGTATTAAAACAATAAAAGACCTGACAAATTTCAGTTGGTGGATAATGAATCTATAATATATGAAAGTTTAATTGTAATCATTACATTATGGTAAATAATGAAATTTAACACTATATGCTAATTTTTTGAGAAGGACCTGTACATTTTTTAAAATTATAAAACCTGCAATTCACAATGGCGCTACTCACAATGTGCCTGCAGCTGAAGCAGCAGGCAATCTAGCAGATGTGGTGTGTGAGTCTGCTTAAAAACAGTAAATAACCAGTGAAAAATGATTGCCGCGCCAAGACGCACTTACAGGTGCACGTGTGGTCCTGTGAAGGATAGTCGGGCTTGCATGGGGGTTTGGTGCACAATGTCCGATTGTGCCAGATACTAGGGAGCGTCCTCCAAAGGCTGAAATGCCCCGTGAAGACGCTGGTGATCACAGTGATTAGCCTCGGCCGATGGCGCCGATGGTGGAATAGCGTGGTGAGTGGGGGGTGTGGCTGAACGGTGACGTCATCTGGCTTTGGCTTGCAAATGCTGATGTAAAATACTGAAGGTGTGAACATGGACTTAGAGCCACTGTAAGCCAAGGAATCTATAAAACTCCTGGTGGTTTGTGGATTAGGGCTGTTATAACGGAATAGGGCTAGTAAATAAATATAAAATCTATTCTAAATATAGAATCAGTCTTGGTCAAGCTCTGTTATAGGCATGCTATGGTTCGCTCCATTATCTGGGCAATTTATCTGTCATTATGGGAGTCATGTAACTGATTAAGTTGTGTGGATTATACTCGTAGTTAGTGATGAGCAGAAAGACTCATATCACCTAGGTCAAAGGTACAGGTTGATTCTCAGAGGCAGCTGGACCAGGGCAGTGGTCACTTTGTTGACTCCTCTGCTATTTACTAGGCCTTATGCAACATCATGACAGGCGTCATGCAGCAATGTCTTGATGTTTTGGGGCCAAGTCATCTTGGATGCGGGGCAATAGACTAGCAGCACAAAAGTGAACACTGACATTTAGTTTGGTCATATAGTTCAGTCATTTGTGGTAGTTTGAATTTTTTTTGCATCATTATTTTAGGTGAGTGAACATTTTAACTGATTACTATGTGTCTGACTCCATTATGGGGGCATTGTAGTTGTATCTGTTTCTTTGCTACAATGTTTCTGTAATGCAGCACTGTCAGAGGTCATCTGGCAGCTCTAAAATTGTTACCATGAACAGGCTTGGCACAAGCTGCTTAGTTCCCCAGAGTCCTGGGGTTGCCCTGGCCTTCACCCTTTAACCCCTATACAGGGATTTGGAGTTAGATAGATGGGCCACAGAGTCAGCTGCTATTTGGTGACACAAGCTGACAAGTGGAATAGTCAGGTAGCCAGATCAAAACCAAGAGGGTTGGAAAGGTGCAAAATCATCAGGTAGGAGAAATAAACAAATCAATAAAGAAGTCAAGGTCAAACAAGAAAACACAATACTAACCATGAGCAGGAAATACAGACCTTAACCCAGGAAGCACAAAGCTACATCTGCCAGCCTCCGGCAGTAAGCTGGAAGCTTTAGTAGTGTGTGCTGCTTTCCAGTTGGCTGAAGCAGGGAGCTGATAGCATCAGCTGGGCAGCACACACCCTATACTGCCAGACTGGACAGCACTACAGGTCCCAGCCACCCTAGCCATAGGGGCTGGATAGAGCTTGTGCCATTCAGAGCTTCTGAATCTGACATCTCTTCTATCACCAGTGCAGCCCACAGAGTGAATACAGCGGTGCCTGGTGACAGAGGCAGTCGTCACAGGAGCAGGTTCTGGTAGAGATGTGACAGTTACTTTGCATTCTCTGTAGGAGACTTTTGCATTAAATATTGGCCATATTAAGGGCTCACTTGAAGACTGTAAGTGCCATTATAGGTAGGGGGTAATTGTAGGTTTGTATTCTGAGAAAGGGGCAATTATTATGTTGTGCGGCCTGATATAGTGAGGTATAGTTTTAGTTTAAGGTGTGACTTATGTTTATTACGTACCCTACATCTACTTTCTCTGCTGCACCACTTCTAAAGCAGCCACGAATGGTTTCGTTAAGGCTCAGACACTAGCGATCAATCTTCCTGGCTGTTGAATTATGTTTTGTCTGTAATGTTCTTCACTGCGTGTCAGCATTTTTTTTCTTATTGACTCTGCATAATAAAAACAAAAAATGAATTATTTGTCGTGCCGGGCTATGCACACTACTTTCTTACATGAAAAAGTAGGACTTAAAAATATATTGACTTACATTTACTATGTGAAATGTATGTTCTAGTGGAATTCATTTTGTTTTCTGCTAAGAATTGAGCTGAAACAACAAGGATGAACTCCGCAATATTTCTCTGTTGAATCCACCGTTTGCAAGTTACAAATTGATATTGTTCTCTCACGGAACAAGTTATAGAGAGAAAAATCTTATTGGCAAATCAATAATGAATTAGTTCCTCCGCATGAGCCTTTTTCTGCAAGAAGCCCTAGAGCTGAATTAATTTCTTACCAGCTCAACTTATGGAGATGAAAAAAGGAATCTGCACAATGTACATATTGAAGCAAAACTAATTTGGATTTTGCTGAAAGATGTCTGTTGTCCCGGCTTACATTCTATTGTTACAAAGGAAACCCGGTGCATGACAAATAGTTTTCAATTATAAGAATCATAGCATACAAATGAGATTCATTCTTGTTATACTGTTAGGCTGCACAATATGAACACTTAGTAATGTATAAAATTAAAGAAAATCCTATTAAGTCTGAATAGATGGCAAACGCTTTACAGGTAATCTCTGCAACTACGCACAAATCATTCGAATGTTGGAGATAGCGCGGGGAAAGAGGGGGAGAGCACATCATTTCTCAAACAACCCGAAGGGTTAATAGGATTGTGAAATGGTAAAAGTGCTGAAATGAGTGGGAAGCAAAGAGATTTATGGAGTACAGGATACAATGGCGATTGTATATAGGGTCCTTGGGTGATGTTTTGAAAACCCAGTGTGATACTGATATAGGTGTGGGCTGCATTAAATTGATTTATATAGTAATAAGATCACAAGGCATAGCATTTCCTTAGGTGATCCTAAGACCTCTAGCTAATTATTTATTCCTTATTGCTAACATACGTAGTGTGAACATATTCTGCAGTACTGTACAGATATTATCACATTATTATTAAACGTCCTTCAATGCAAAGCACAAAGAAACAACACAAATGGTTAAAACACTAAAAAAGCATCATTGTGCTACACAAATAAATCAAACCAGCTCACTATGATAAGTGGCCCGAATTACCCCCTACCTCCTGCACACAAAGGTCCCTCGCCATCGCAAGAAAATATTGGTACCACACTGCATGAAGTGCTATTATGTAGTGTAACACACTATATAGATATACAGGTGCTTCTCACAAAATTAGAATATCATCAAAAAGTTAATTTATTTCAGTTCTTCAATAAAAAAAAGTGAAACTCATATTTTAAAGAGTCATTACAAACAAAATGATCTATTTCAAGTGTTTATTTCTCTTAATGTTGAGGATTATGGCTTACAGTTAATGAAATCCCAAAAGTCTTTATCTCAGTAAATTAGAATAATTAACAAAAAACACCTGCAAAAGCTTCCTAAGCGTTTAAAAAGGTCCCTGAGTTTGTTTCAGTAGGCTTCACAATCATGGGGAAGACTGCTGACTTGACAGATGTCCAGAAGGCAGTCATTGACACATTCCACAATGAGGGTAAGCCACAAAAGGTCATTGCTGAAGAATCTGGCTGTTTACAGAGTGCTCTATCCAAGCATATTAATGGAAAGTTGAGTGGAAGGAAAAAGTGTGGTAGAAAAAGGTGCACAAGCAACTGGGATAACCGCAGCCTTGAAAGGATTGTTAAGAAAAGGCCATTCAAAAATTTGCGGGAGATATACAAGGAGTGGACTGCTGTTGGAGTCATTGCTTCAAGAGCCACCACACCCAGACATATCCAGGACATGATGAAATACACACTACCACTACAATGGAGGGTAGAAAAAAACAAAAAAAAAAGCCAAAATAAAATATAATTAATTTTATTAGATATATTATTAAAAAAGAATGATAAAATACCAAAGCAAGCTACTAGAGCAACACAGAAAGAAGGACACACTTGAGGGGAACCTATGGACAGTGCCCAAACATATATAAATGTCACAATGATGACTAAAAGTTTTGTCCAAAATCCATAGAGGCACATCAAAAATATATAAATATTTTATAATAATAATAACAAAAATAACCTCTATGCAAAAAATAACAATAGTAAAAAATACTGACAATAAGTGTCTAGTGCAAGATGTAGACAGAAAAATCCATGAATAAATACTAATGTCAGATGATAATGATATAATAATATAACCTCTGTGCAAAAAAATGCTACAAATGGCAATAGCTAGCAAATGCTAACAAAAAGTGCCTAGTGCAAGGTGCAAGCAGAGAGATAAATGTATGTACAAATAAAGTGCTCCAAATGAGTAAAAAACACAATAACTTTCTCCAGGAGTTACTGAGGGTCATGGGTGTACAAAATAAAAAAAATAAAAAATCTAGCCTGACACAGCAGATCTATGTAGCGCCCTCCTGAATAAAAAGTGCTTGGTGTGCTGTGCAACTCATGAACTATAGCCACTTTTTATATAAAGTGCTTGATGTGCTGTGCAAAGAGATATAAAGTACAAAGGTGTCTATATGAAAAGTATGTGTGAACCTGCAGTCTGCAACAAATACCGGTCTGAAGCTTTTAAGCACAAGTGCATATTATCACAGACTGCAGGCATAATCATTACATACAAAATAAAGGGCAAAACGTCATCATACCTAAATGTGAATGTAGCAGGTCTCCAAAACACATGTGTATCCTCACCCCAACAGCGCCGTTTCGCTAAATGCTTCCTCTATGCGTCCCCCATAGAGGAAGCATTTAGCGAAACGGCGCTGTTTTGGCTATTTTGGCTTTTTTTTCGTTTTTTCTACCCTCCATTGTAGTGGTAGTGTGTATTTCATCTTGTACTTTGACGATTTTGCCAGTTATTTTTCGAAGACTGTGTCTAATTATATCCAGGACATGGGCTACAAGTGTCGCATTCCTTGTGTCAAGCCACTCATGACCAATAGAGAACACCAGAAGCGTCTTACCTGGGCTAAGGAGAAAAAGAACTGGACTGTTCTCAGTGGTCCTGAGTCGCCCACCAGGGCCGTAGGGTACTCGGTACCAAGTCCAGTGCTCACAGGGGGATGTCACGGTGGTAGCGACCCGGTCCGTGGCCCTGGGTGCCCATGTTAAAGGGAATGTCTTCAAAGGGATTTGAATAAAGTTTGTGTTCGTGACTCCACCTGTGGTTTTCGGTCAGTAGGGACCGACGCTGCTTAAAGGGGTCCTCTGGGGTGATGTTATGCACCAAGATGGTGACGCTTCCCACAGGTGAAGTGGTGTCACCAGGGCTCCCAAGGTGATGGCACAGATAGTGTGGTGGATGGTATAGTAAAGAACCAGGAAACAGGTTTGCAGTCTTTACCTGGTTTACTGATGGTAGCAGTCAGCCTCAGTCCAGGGTACCAAGTGCAGGGGTAGCTGTGGTCCGGCCGGCTTGGAGTCAATAGGGGATCCCTCTCCCAGATGAAGTCTGTAAGCCTTTCCTACTTGCACTAGTTGGCGAGGTCCCTGCTGCTTGTAGCTTGCTGGCAAAGTCCCCTCTCTCCTGTCCTGAGACAGATGTATGCACGGTGGGCAGTGTGAGCCATTTTATAGGGTCTCTATCACGACCCGGGCTCCTCAGGTTACTGCTTCACTGCCGACTTGGTGTGGGCAATTAACACACAGTCCTATGCCCTCTGGTTCTGCCGTGCGTCCTGGAGAACAACACGACCTTGGGGTCCCGGTGCCCGGATTCTGCGCTCTGGCTCTGAGGGTGTCCATCGCCGTTCCTCTCTGAGCCCTTTCCTCTTCCACTGTGCTCCTTTCTGCTTAAGCTCCACTACAATTCAACCCTTCAGGTTATCTCTTCCTTTTCCAGGGGCTGCAGCTCCCACGTGGCTGCTCGGCCCCACAGTCTGTTCCAGACATCTTTCTCCTATCTCTCCCTCCAAGCAGACTAACTCACTCCTCCTCTGGACCAAAATACATAAGGTTGGGGAAGCTCCCCTGAATCCGGGTTCAGAGCTCCCCCTTCTGGCCTGGATTCAGAATGTGTTGAATGTAGATCCTTACCTGGTAAAAAGAATCCTCTTTGCCTCCAAGCATGATATCACCCTCCCCAAAAGGAAGGCAACATCACTGTAACAACCGGTTACCTGGGGTGTTACACTCCCCCCATTAACTCCAGTACTCCCGGACTGGGAAAAGAAAACATAAACAGCAACAGGTTATTACAAGACATGCAAAATATTTTTAAATGCTTATGAACTGATAAACTTTGGCTTCCCTATATGGGAGGAATTGATGCTTTAACGTTACAAACATATTTACAAAATTATATAATTAACCTTTAAAACTGTAACATATTATGAAACAGCTATCACCCTCTAAGGGTATACTATCTTTGGAACTCTTTTATTAAAGTGCAAAAACCTTTCTTACAAACGGCAACTACCCTTACGGGTATACTACATAAGATTCGCTTAATTCAAAAGTACAACACTTCAATTATTCAAAAGTGCAAAGGCAAACCTATAAAACTCTCTGGCACATCAAATTTAATTCTAACTAACTTTCTAACTATCTATATAATCGTCTAAGGGGTACTTCCGTCTGTCTGTCTGTAACGGAAATCCGGCATCAGGCTTTGTCCGGCCGTGAATTGGCCCCTCCCTACTCCCCTCCAGTCAGCGCCAGTGTGTCACCCCATCCCGGACCAACTTTTTACTATTGATGCTGCCTATGCAGCATCAATAGTAAAAAGATATAATGTTAAAAATAATTAAAAAAAAAATTTTTTGTGCTATTCTCACCTTCCGACGTTCACCGATGCGCGCGATGCGGACGCCAGCTTCCGTTCCCAAAGATGCTTTGCAAAATTACCCAGATGACTTAGCCAGTACTCCTGCTGGCTGACGACCTACAGGTGTTCTCCCTCAGCCTCGGCCTCTCGGGGGAACCCTATCAGGTCGGTGCCGGAGTGCTTCCACTGGAAGGTCACCTATTCTCCTTGCACATCCTGGGCCTCCCTCGATGGCTGCTGCGGGGCTTGAGCGGTATGTACTGCCTCCCAGGGCCGCTCTCACTCAATCAGTCTGCACACTCCACTGGGTGGTAAGGGTAGCGGGGCATCTACGGGCCCTATCAGGGTGTCCTTGACCACTGAGGCACGGTCGGTGTTCTTACCTGTCAATGCGGCGTCTCCGGTGCCGGGCTCCTCCATTGCAGGCTGGGATTCCGGACGCTGGCTCTGCTCCTGCTCTTGCGGCTGTGCGGAACCAGGTCTGCCGGACCAGAATACATAAGGTTGGGAAGCTCCCCTGAATCCGGGTTGAGAGCTCCCCCTTCTGGCCTGGATTCAGAATGTGTTGAATGTAGATGCTTACCCGGTAAAGAGAATCCTCTTTGCCTCCAAGCATGATGTCACCCTCCCCGAAAGGAACATCACTGTAATAACCGGTTACCTGGGGTGTTACTGTCCAAGGTGTTGTTTTGAGATTGAAGTAAATTTTGCATTTCATTTGAAAAATCAAGGTCCCAGAGTCTAACTGAAGAGTGGAGAGGCACACAATCCAAGCTGCTTGAGGTCTAGTATGAAGTTTCCACAATCAATGATGGTTTGGGAAGCCATGCCATCTGCTGGTGTAGGTCCACTGTGTTTTATCAAGACCAAAGTCAGCGCAGCCGTCTACCAGGAAATTTTAGAGCACTTCATGCTTCCTTCTGCCAACAAGCTTTTTGGAGATGGTAATTTCATTCTCCAGCAGGACTTGGCACCTGTCCACACTGCCAAAAGTACCAATACCTGGTTTAAAAACAACAGTAACTCTGTGCTTGATTGACCAGCAAACTCGCCTGACCTTAATCCTATAGAAAATCTATGGGGTATTGCCAAGAGGAAGATGAGAGACACCAGACCCAACAATGCAGACGAGCTGAAGGCTGCTATCAAAGCAACCTGGGCTTCCATAACACCTCAGCAGTGTCACATGCTGATCGCCTTCATACCACGCCACAATGGTGCAGTAATTGATGCAAAAGGAGTCCCGACCAAGTATTGAGTGCATTTATTGAACATACATTTCAGTAGGCCAACATTTCAGATTTTAAAATAATTTTTCAAGCTGGTGTTATAAAGTATTCTAATTTACTGAGATAATGACTTTTAGATTATCATTGGCTGTAAGCCATAATCAACATTAACAGAAATAAACACATGAAAAATATCACTCTGTTTGTAATGACTCTATATAATATGAGTTTCACTTTTTGTACTGAAGAACTGCAATAAATTAACTGTTTGATGATATTGTAATTTTGTGAGAAGCACCTGTAACTTCCTAACAAAAAAAATGTTTAAAAAATTATGCAGATTATTTTGTACGGCCCCAGGAGGATGGTATAAATATTCAAATGACCTTTGACAGAATAAATGTTTCACACCCTTGATATAAAGGTAAACATTAAAAAAATATAAACTATATGTGGGAGAAAATGTCTTCACTGCAGTACCATCAGTGGCTAAGAGGTGGCACTAAAGAGTCACACTTCTATTACTGCCAGAGATAAATAAAACAATGTGTTAATTAACAGCCTAGAAAGGATGATGGCATTTGTCTTCAACTTCACAGATTTTATAATTCGGTATGTGTAACCGACAGTACAACAACAGTGAATAAAACAACATTGTATTTATTGGATTGTACAGTTGTGTTCAAAAGTTTACATACCACTGCAGATTTTTTACTTTATTGGCCTTTTTTCAGAGAATATAAATTATAACATCAAAACTTTTTCTCCACTCATGGTTAGTGGTTGGGTGAAGCCATTTATTGTCAAACTACTGTTTTCTCTTATTAAATTATAATGACAACCCAAAACATCCAAATGACCCTGCGTGGCCTGTGTTATATACTGCGTGGTCTGTGTTATATACTCCGTGGGCTGTGTTATATACTGCGTGGGCTGTGTTATATACTGCGTGGGCTGTGCTATATATTATGTGGGCTGTGTTATATACTACGTGGCTGTGTTATATACTGCGTGTCTGCCATACACTACATGGCTCCTATATACTACATGGCCTGTGCTATATACTATGTTGCTGCTGTATACATACATATTCTAGAATACCCAATGCGTTAGAATTGGGCCACCATCTAATATATATATATATATATATATATATATATATATACAGCTTTGGCAAAAATTAAGAGACCACCCCATCAAAACCCTGTCATAGGCAGCCCAATCTCCAGACCTGAACCCCATTGAAAACCTCTGGAATGTAATTAAGAGGATGATGGATAGTCACAAGCTATCAAACTAAGAAGAACTGCTTAAAATTTTGCGCAAGGAGTAGTGTGAAAGACTGGTAGAAAGCATACTAGGACACATGAAAGCTGTGATTGAAAATCATGGTTATTCCACAAAATATTGATTTCTGAACTTTTCCTGAGATAAAACATTAGTATTGTTATTTCTAAATGATTATGAACTTGTTTTCTTTGCATTATTTGAGGTCTGAAAGCACTGGGTTTTTTTACCATTTTTCCTTTTCAGAAAAAAAAAATACAAAATTTATTTCTTGGAAATTCGGAGACATGTTGTCAGTAGTTTATAGAATAAAAGAAAAATTTACATTTTACTCAAAAATATACCTATAAAGAGAAAAAGCAGACAAAATCAACATTCTAAAGCAAGGAGAAAAACAGGGAGCATATGGTAAAGATATAAATAAGATAATCTTTAATACTACAAAAGGGTTAAAACAGTCATTGGACAACAGTAGTATCACACAGTAACCCACAACATCACACATGAAGGGGGGAAGAAACACCCCACATCTAACCACCCCAACACACTGTAACAAATGCTGGTAATATAATGAGCATCATAAAATAGGTGCACTGAGAGTAAAGGGAAATGCAACCATAACAGGGCCCAGAAAATAAGGAAGAAATCTGTAATGGCAACTGGAGTAGCCTCTGTGACCACAGTATCACCCTAACCAATGTATAGCAGCCCGTACGCAGGACCTAATCAGCGGTATGGGGCAGGTAGAAAGTAACAGCCATAGTGGCCCCTATACCCCCCCGGTGACATGTGCAGCATACCACGAGCCCAGCAGGATAGGGGAACAGTAAAGAAATAAAGAAGTCACAGCGGGACCAATGCCCAGCGCAGAGACTGAAGCCAGCATGTAATAACAGCTGGGGTGACCCCAGCGACCATAGTAGAGCCCAGAGACAATTGCTTACCCGTGCAAGTGGAGGGGAGGAAGATATGGAGGAGTCCCACCGGTAGAAACGCCCCGACGCGCGTTTCGCGGCGTACACACGCCGCTTCCTCAAGGGGAAGTGTAATCCAGTGAAACAGGACCTGCCTATAACCTCCCTGACCCTGGTCACATGTCCGGGAACTGCCAATCCGAGTAGCGCTATCGGCGCATGCGCACTGCGGCGGTGAAGCCCGACAGGAAGACCTGGCGCCCAGCCAGGCACGGAGGCCAGAAGAACACTCCGCACAGGACATAGAGGGCACCGGTCCACACACCGGAGCCATCCTCATGCAGGGCGATGCGCACGGCCACAGGGAGGCATGCCAGAGAATAATGTGACAAAAAAGCATATAGTAGCTGGTAAAAGGGGATGTAACATAAACGCCAAAAATCCACAGATATACATAGTCATATATTAACAGTATACATATAACTGCACCAGAAAAAAGGGGGGGAGAAGTATACATAAGTGTCTCTATATATATAATAGAAATAAGATATCATTAATTAGTCCATCGTAGAACCGGAGTCACGCGACGTATCCCGTAGATCGCTCCATAGACTTTGTAAAGAGGCATATAAAGGGGAGGAGTCATTCCAGCAACATCCACACATGTAGCCGGCACGGATGGTGTTGGCAGGAGGTGGTCAGTATGTGACGCGGCCAGGAGGGCCACAGAGCAGGGCTCACCAAAAGTACCTACTGATAATAAAAAGAACAATAGACCAATTAAAAACAAATAAAAACAACAGAGAGTCCACCGATGGGACACGATAGAACAAAGAGGATGGGACACAACCTAACTAAAGACATACACACGAAATTAGAGGTAGGGAGCAAAACTAAGGGACTCATTGAGACCCTTAGGAGTCACTGTGTCAAGCGTGACAATCCACTTAGTCTCGATCTGGGCTAATCTTTTTTTGTTGTCCCCACCTCTAACTCCCAAATGGAGCACATCAATCCCCCGCATTTTCAGTAATTTCTCGTTGCAATTGTGATGCAACTTGAAGTGAAGGGGGATAGTTTTGAGATCCGCCGTCGTGGATACCGTCCTGGCCGCGCCAATGTCCCGCACATGCTCCCTAACACGGACCCTAAGTTCACGAGTCGTGAGACCAACGTATATCCTGGGGCACAGACAGGTAGCATAATAAATGACGTTGGTCGTACCGCAGAATATACGCCGTCTAATCTGGAAAGTTCTAGAACCATCACTGGAAGTGAAGTCAGAGCAGCGCAGGACATTGGCGCAGGCGAGACAGTGCCTACACGGCACACAACCAAGACGAGGGCCACCGGTACCAAAAAAGTTTTTTTCTGGAGCAGGGATGTAATGGCTCCTCACCAACATATTACTGAGGTTAGTACCTCTTCTTGGGGTCATGAGGGGAAAGGAGCCCAGGGCAGCGCTGTTATGATCTGGTGGTTTAGGAGCAACATGGGCCGAGCTCTGAAGGAGGTGGTACCTGTACTGACCGCAGTCCCTAAGCTCAACACAACACTAGAAGTAGCCGTGGGATGCTCCTGTCACTCCCTAGGCACCTCGTCACAGCCTGAGAATTAACTACCCCTAAAGATAGAAACAGGAAAACTATCTTGCCTCAGAGAAAATCCCCAAAGGATAGATAGCTGTTATGACCTGGTGGTTAGGAGCTCCCGGAATGACCTGATAGTTAAAACTCATACAGGACAAGCTCTGGGATGTGGGAGCTCTGCTGACCGCAACCCCTAATCCTATCACACACACTATTACCTCTGAGGCAAGGTAGGCTTTATTTTCTATCTCTAGGGCTAGCTAGCTCTTAGGCTGTGACGAGGCGCCTAGGTAGAGTCAGGAGTGCTCCACGCCTACCTTGCCTCAGAGAAATTCTCCAAAGGAAAAGGCAGCCCCCCACATGTATTGGCTGTGAGCAAAGATGAAAGTCACAAATGCAGAAATGAAACAGGTTTCAGCAAAGGGAGGCCAGACTTACTAAATAGACAGAGGGTAGGAAAGGTATCTTTGCGATCAGCACAAAAAAACTACAAAAGACCACGCAGAGTGTGCAAAAAGACCTCCGCACCGACTAACGGTGCGGAGATGCCACTCTGCACCCCAGAGCTTCCAGCTACTAAGACAAAATCATGATATCCAGCTGGACAAGAAAACAATGAACGAATTAGATACTATCAGGAACTTAGCTTCTGCTGGAGTAGATAGGTCACCAGAAAGATCCAAGAGCGAACTGAACCAATGCAGAAACATTGACAGCTGGCATGGAGTAACGATCTAAGTGGAGTTAAATAGAGCAGCTAGCTAAAGGATAAACCACGTCACCTGTGTAAGGAACCTCAGAAGCAGCAGCTCCACTCACAGCCACCAGAGGGAGTCCATGGACAGAACTCACCGAAGTACCATTCACGACCACAGGAGGGAGTTCGACAACAGAATTCACAACAGATAGCCCCCCACAAGTAATGACTGTGAGTGGAGAGGGAAAAGACATACACAGAATGAAACCAGGATGTAGCACAGGAGGCCAGTCTAGCTAGATAGATAGGACAGGAAAGAATACTGTGCGGTCAGTATAAAAAACTACAAAAATCCACACAGAGTTTACAAAAGTCTCCACACCTGACTAAAGGTGTGGAGGGTAAATCTTCCCAGAGCTTCCAGCTTAACTGAATTAATCCATACTGACAAGCTGGACAAAACATAGAATGCACAGAACGAATAAGTCCACAACATGTGGACAGAAAAGAGCAAAGCAAGGACTTAACTTTGCAGAACTCGTCAGGATATCAGGGAAATCCAAGAGAGATGTGAATCCAACCAGGAACCATTGACAAGTGGCACTGGCTGAAGAGAAGAGCCAGGCATAAATAGCCGAGCAGAAAGACAATCAGTGGAAGCAGCTGCAGACTGCTAAATCCAAGGAGCAGTCATACCACTTAAAACCACCGGAGGGAGCCCAAGAGCAGAACTCACAAAAGTGCCACTTACAACCACCGGAGGGAGCCCAAGAGCGGAATTCACAACACAGCGCACAGGGAAGGTTCGACTTGAAGAACAGGCCAATGTTTTTTCAAAATAGACCTCATACTCTCTCATTCATGATTGTAGGTGGATATAAATCTAATGCGCCCATCTCCACCTACAGCACGACGTTGGGCATTGGGGTGCAGCAAGTCACTGCGTGATATCTTACGAGCCCGATCATAACCAGCCTTGATGGACCTGCGGCTATACCCACGAGCCACAAATCTGTCCCTCAGATCCGTGGCCTGCACCTCGAAACGGGCCTCAGTGGAGCAAATCCGCCACACCCTGAGGAACTGACTGACCGGGATGGCCCTAATGGTGGCCGAATAGTGAGCAGAAGAGTCATGTAATAAAGAGTTGACAGCGGTCGGCTTCCTGTACACATCCGTCTGGATGCGCCGGTCAGTGTCGACCTCCAGACGGATGTCCAGGAAGTCGACCGCAACCTCGCTTGAATTGTAAGTGAGCCGTATGTTAAACGGATTCTCATTAAGACTCATCATAAACTCCCCGAGCTGGTGGGAAGATCCCCCCACAAAAACAAAATATCATTGATGTAACGATACCAGCACAACACATGGGCAGCGAGCGGTGGGCCCCCGTCGCCAAAATCTCCCTCTCCCAGGCGCCAAGGAAGAGGTTGGCGTACGAGGGCACACACGCCGCGCCCATGGCTGTGCCGCGCTTCTGGAGATAAAAAGTGTCTTTAAAGACAAAATAATTGTGGGTGAGGATATACCCCACCAGCTCGAGAATCAGCTCACACAAAGGGCCACCCAGGTTGGAGGCCCCCAGGAATCGGCGGACGGCCGCCAAGCCATGTGAATGTTCTATGCAGGTATATAGGCCTTCAACGTCGGCCGTAACAAATATGGTCCCCTCGTCCACAAGGATGCCATCGACCCTAGTCAGGACATCCGTTGTGTCCTTAATAAATGACGGTAGCGTCTCTACTAGTGGTTTAAGATAGTACTCAATGAAACGACAAACCGGATCACATAGGCCATCGATCCAGGACACAATAGGACGCCCCGGAGGGTCGAGGGCATCCTTGTGGACCTTTGGCAACAAATAAAAGGTCGGAACCCTCGGTGACCTAACAAGCAGGCCCTCAAAGACCTGCTTGGTGATGACATTATTGAGGGCCCCAACTAAAATGTTCTGTAGTTCCCGTAGATAAGGAGCCGTGGGGTTGGAGGACAGCTTGAGGTACGTATTGGGGTCTCTGAGCTGCCGGAAAAATTCCCGCTCATATTTAACACACGGCCAGATCACCACGTTCCCCCCCTTGTCCGCTTGTTTGAAAATGACATCCTTCATGGATTGAAGTTGATGTATAGCTTGGCGCTGTCTAGAAGTTAAATTGTCAAATGTCCGCCGTGCAGACAATTTCTTGAAGTCCTCACCAACCAATTTGGTGAAGACTTCTATCGCCAGGGACAAGGACAAAGGGGGGAACTTGGCCGATCTGGGACGAGTGGACGGAGGAAATTTACTCACATCTGGTGTCTGTTGTTCCTCAAGCAAATCCTCCAAGTCCCGAAGGGTCTCTCTCTCTATTTCGCTCATCCCCAAAGTAGGGTCTCTACTGGAGTGAAGTTTCTTGAGGATGAGTTTACGGGAAAATAAATGAAGATCCTTTAATGCTGAAAAATAATCAAAAGAGTTCGTGGGAGAAAAAGTCAGACCCCTACTGAGGACATAAATTTGAGAGAGCATGGGTAGAAAGATTGAGTACTTGTAAGCATCCCTGTGTACCAACCTGGGCAGCCCTCCCTCCAGAGGTCTGCGTCTTGTTGAACTACCTTGTGGCCATTCTTCTATCCCCAGGGCCAGAGGTAACAGGACCATTAGATTGGGAGGCAGAACTAGTATCCTTGTCATATGTAGATTTATTGGACCGGGTGGAGGTGGATCTGGACCTGGATTGACAACCATTTCTAGATCTGGTGCAAGCTCGCCCAGAGGGATTCTGCCACCTATACACCCTCGACTGTTGCTTATCCTGGATGTCACATTGGAATTTTTTCGCTTTAGAGGCTTGGATCTCTTTGGCCCATCTCTGTAGCTCCATATCAACCTCATCATTTAATTTATTCAGGGCATCACTCGTCATGTCTTTATGCAAAGTGGCCTGTAGCCCATCAATCTCAGTTTCAATCAAATCCAACGATTTCTGATTTGACTGTTTTAGGAGAACCATAAACCCCTTAGAGCACGAATTTGTAAGGTCTTCCCATTTGCCTCTGAATTCCTCATCATCAATCGGAAAAGAGGGGAAAACTTGAATACGAAGTCCCCTCGGGATGAGATCTTTTTGGATGTATTTCTCGAGGAAATCATGGTTCCACCAAATGGCGCGTTCTTTTGTGCAACAAATCTTTGAACCGAGTGATGACCTCCTGTAATTCTCTGGTGGACTCATCACTGCCCCCTTCAGTGCTGTCATGGAGTACCTCATTAAATTGTGCACGCCAGGTACGGTCTCGTGCACGAAAGTCCATTATAGCAACGGAAAAAACTGTGAAACACACAGAAATAATTAATATCAACCAATATTCCGAATGCATATTAACGAAATCTGGGAAAGGGAAGAAATAATCTCTACAGTAACAACCCAGATGCTCATTATATTACCAGCATTTGTTACAGTGTGTTGGGGTGGTTAGATGTGGGGTGTTTCTTCCCCCCTCCATGTGTGATGTTGTGGGTTACTGTGTGATACTACTGTTGTCCAATGACTGTTTTAACCCTTTTGTAGTAATAAAGATTATCTTATTTATATCTTTACCATATGCTCCCTGTTTTTCTCCTTGCTTTATAATCAGTTTTTGGAGCGAATATGGATATATAATCTGGGTTGTTACTGTAGAGATTATTTCTCCCCTTTCCCAGATTTCGTTAATATGCATTCGGAATTTTGGTTGATATAAAATCAACATTCTGCAGTGGTCTCTTAATTTTTGCCAGAGCTGTATATAAATGGGATCATAATCAGACAGGTCTCTGTTCTTTTTTTGTTGGCCAGATGAGAGATGGGTGAGAGATGAGGACAAAAGATAAGTAAAGCTAAATTCACACTGCTTTCAGTGTTTCTACCAAGCAGAACTATTTTAAACGGTCTTCCTGAATGTATGGTCATACACGTGTTGTATCCGATTTTTTCACAGATACTACACAAGCCTATTATAATCTATGCTGCTGTTCACATGTCGCTTTTTTTTCTGGTAGCACAGATGACAAGGGCCAATAGAAATATGGGTCCATAAAAAACACAGCATCTGTGTTCTATTCATGTACTATCCATGTTTAAAGGGAATCTGCCCCCCCCCCCTTCCCGGGATGTATATGACCTATTAACATGGGCATACAGGTAATAGAAATGTTACACTAGTCCTACCTGTATGCCTCATATTAACGGTCTTGTTGCTGAGAAATGTTATATTCTGTCTTTATGCTAATGATTTCTTCCCTGCCCCCTCTCCTACAATACTAACCCCTCCCATGCAGTTCAGTTATAGCCCCTGAACCTGAATCCTCCTCCTGTGCCCTGCACTTCCTCAGAAACCAATACCTTTTCCTCCCTTCTGTGGGCACTATATTCAGGGATCTTCTGCGCAGGTGCCGGCGATATCCGCTCCAATGACCTTCAATGTGTGAGCCAATAAGGTGCTTTCTACACTTCCTTCCTGCATAGTCATTGCTATGTACACATGGTTCCTTGCGATGATTGTACAGGGAGGAAGTGGGGAGAGCACCTTATCACGCGCACACTGGAGGTCACAGTGACTCGCCTGCGCAGAAGATCCTTGAATGGGTTACCTATAGAAGGGAGGGAAAGGTATGTATTTCTGAGGAAGTGCAGGACAGCAAGGCAACTTTTTGTACAGTAAAGTAACAAACTGAGTTTTACTTACCCTCCCTGGGTCCAGTGCTGTGTCTCCACTGCTACCCCAATCTCCGTTGTTTGTCTGCAGCGGTGAAATTGCTGCAGCCAATCACTGAGCATAGTTGCTTGTGCTGCCTACATTGGCAGAGTCGTTGAGCTCAGTGTTTGATTGCGGCGATGTCATCATGACGTCACTGTTTCACCCAAACAGTGGACACCAGGGCAGCACTGGACCCAGGGAGGGTAGGTAAAGAACAACTTGATATTTTAAATTAAACTATGCAAATGGAGAAAAGTTTTCTGAAACGATACAACCCATTTAACTGTCATAGAATCTGTTCCCATGAGGAGCAAAGAATATCACATTCAATATATTAAAACACAGATTAGTCTTCCAGATCCACTTTATGCCTCAAAAGCGAGAAACAATATATAAACTGTCCAAACAGTGACAGTGTCCAAAACTGGAACTCTTATGTCTTTTTATATCACTAAATTTTTGCTTTGAAGAATAGAAATATGAGAATCGTGAATTAATTTCAGTATTAATTGTGTTGGTCTGTAAGTAAGTCTCCTCATATCCTACTGCGCTATATTATGGAACAAATCATTTCAGTTATAAGATAAAAGCTAATTGTCTTTTTTTGGCCTATATGTGATTTTCTAGAAGCATCAAGGGTTTTTTTAAGTTGTAATTACTCTGCATGCAATCAGTTTTCTATGAAGTGAATACAAAACGGACCATAGTTGACTCCGGAGCCTTGATTTAATCAATGATGTGCCACATACAGCGAAATACTTACAGGTCTTAACAAGCTGTACTTACACTCAGTAGGATGCGATGTTTAAGCTGTGAACACATCATGAATTCCAAGTTGCTTTCATTTAATTAGTGATTGTTAAGGCTGCAATAATGGAATAACATGTGTTTACACTTCAGGATGAAAATAACCGAGCCGGTATAAGAAGGGAATAAATCACCTTATGTGATTGAAGCTCTGAGTTTGTACGGAAACAAGACCATATCCATTATCAAGACAAACAAAAGAAGAGAATACCGTCATCTCTACCAGCATCACATTACAGAACAGGAAGAAATGAGCATTTTCATGTATAGTTTAGTGTAAAAAGGTAAAGGGGTTGTCCACTACTCGGACACACCCAGCCTCAGCTCTCACTTCCTCCAATTACGTTCGTAGGAGAGTGAGGCCTACGCTGCTTGGCCCCTGGGATCACGTGACATAACCCGCTAGAGTCAGTACCGACACAGCTGGATCAGCATCGGCACCGGAGGTGAAATATAGGGATTTAGAAGGGGTTGTCCAAGTATTGGACAACTTTATGTACAAAATTGTAACTTATTGACTTATTGATTCCAATTTCTGCTCAATCTAAGTTTAGGTGTCCAGAGCGCGGGGTGACTTAATAATCGACAGCCTTTTGTATATGAATACACTTGTGTTCATAGGCCCAAAATAAATAAAGATTTAAGGTGACACTTAATTCCTGTGAGTGAAAAGCAACTATAACCTTCTTGTATATAGTCAAAAGTACCTGGTGGCCTTCGTTTGTCTCCTGCTACCGCCTCTGTCCTGATTAGCGTTTTTCTTTCCTCCCACAGTGTGATAGAGAGTGCTGGGGTAAGTCTAAACCACAACTTTTCTATTCCACCACACATGAAAAGCAAGAAAAATGTGGTTTAGACTTACTGCTGCCCTCCATCTGACACTGCGGTGGCCATAATGGATGTAAGAGGAACGGACTGTCAATCTGAGCAGAGGAGGCATCAAGAGGCACCAGTTGGGATAATTATACAAGAGAAATGAGTAAATAAAAAAGTATTTTTCAGCTCATCTGTCCACTCTGTGCATGGCAGCCATCCCAGGAAAATCCAACAAGTAGTAAAAAAATCCAGCACCAAGAGGTTGCCCTCCAATAAACTTTATTCCAAAATCTTCATATAAAAGCATTGACAACCGACAATAGAAAAAATGGCACAAATAGCAGGGGTCCCAGACACCGGTTTACGCGTTTCAGGCCCCTTGGTTATGACTGAGGGGCATATTTGGCCCTGATGTACGTAAACCGGTGTCTGTGACCCCTACTTATTGTGCCATTTTTTCTATTGTTGGTAGTCAATGCTTTTATATGATGATTTTGGAATAAAGTTTATTGGAGTGCAACCTCTTGGTGCTGGATTTTTTACTACTATACAAGAGAAATGTAATGCAATGTTTCAATCCCAGAATAGAGGATTGCTTTAAATGAAAATAATTGAAATATCTTCTATAGCAAATCCAGGTAGGATTGGGTTAAATCCTTGCACTGCAGGTCTTAATTAAATGCACCTACCTAGATTTTACAAGAACCAGGGCTTGTGTTTACTAGGTGTGTGTCAATCTGCTGGATGTTGAGTGTGCTGCTGGTGAGTGACCAGCCAAAATGTGAGCTATAGCTGGGAGAGAGACATGCCAGTTTCTGACTATTAATGGAGACTGCACTGATCCGCTAGGAATGCTAAGCAGTCTGTGTGTTAGAGCTGCAGAGAACCGTGTGAATCTGCTGCCTGTTCTGTATGAACTGTGCATGGAGTTGAAAACTTTTGTTTGGAGCTGTAAGCTGCTGGAAATCAAGCTGAGATGGATACTGAGACTGGTGGGATTGTGCCTCTTCTGTGTAGGAAGTTTGCTCCAGGAGAACATTATGTAATCTGTTTGGTGAGCCCACACTGACATATATGTGCCTGCTGAATAAACCGTTTATTTGCTGTTATACTTTTGTGCCTGAGGCTGTTTTTTGTTTTGAATCCCCTGGAGTTTTATTTATGAAAGCAATACAATTGAACATGTTTGGCTCAAACCGCGTTGCCTGTATGAAATCTACCCAATGCCTGCCTGAGATTACCTCAACTCTTTTCTCGCAACTCAGTGACACCAATTCATCAAAAGTTTAAACCAGAATTCTGTTGTAAAACTGTCTAAGATGGCACAATAGTTTGTCACATTTGATGTTCTTATGACAGTCTCGGCAAGCTTCACCAAGTTTTTGAAAAGTGGGTGGATCTTAGCCCAAAAGAGTTCTAAATTACACCAAAAAAGTTATATATATTACGACACAAATTAATTCCAGGCAATTACTAGAGTAATTTCAGGAGTGGCACACCGCATGGGGAAGGTTGTGCCAACTTCATTACAAGGAACACGCCTCTAAATGAACTTGGTACATCACAGTCCAATGGACTCAGCTCTCGAAGAATATGCTAGCAGATTAGACTGCATGCTCTATGTGACCAATTCCCTTTAAAGGGGCTATTCCCAGCTGGTCAAATTATCACTTACTCACATGATAGGTAATAATGTGATAATCAGAGGGGGTCTTTGGGACCCCAGAATCCAATGAATGCAGCAATGTCAAGAAAAGCAGCCACCGCTCCATTTTAGCAAGGTATTATAGAGGCCCATTCTCAGGATCAGTGCGGGTTCCAGAAGTCATGTCCCCAGCAACAGACAATTTTTCATCTGTTCTATAGATTTATGATAACTTGATGTTGGGAATAGCCTCCATATTATAGTTCTACTGTGATAACCGTCTGTTCATATTGCGGACATGTCAACTGGCCTAATTCGCTATTTTGATGCAGGTTGTACGTTTTTTTTGTTCGAGTCTAAAACAAGGAAAAGTAGAAAAAAATCCAAAAGCTTAAAGGTAATGTATCACAATTTATAATTTTTATTCATAATTAATAATTAAATATATATTTATTTAAAAAGAAAACACACAAAATGTAATGTAGGAAAATTTATTTTTTATTAATTTATTAATCGCTTACTGGGGGCTGCCATTTTTCCTTGCTGGCATGTAAGTGTCAGAGCACATACACTGCAAATACTGCAGACCCAGGTCATAGGATGCTACGACCAGATGCCGACTACTTCTCCTATACTTTTCAAAAAACCTGATCTGCACATCCAAACATAGACTGAGTGTGAACAGGTGCTGAACCCAGAGTCGCCAACTCGTATATAGTTAAATAAATAGGGCAGCACACTGCAGCGCCAAAACATGCAAACTTGAAAAAACGAAATTTGAACTGCATTACTGCACTAGAAATATGAAAAATGAGAGCTTTTAGCGCACAAAAATGGCCAATTTTATGTGTACCTCGTAGCCACGTTAAGGCATCTCTCTTATACGAGGTCCTACGTTTGACCTACCTCACTGAGAATAAACGTCTCCATCTGAATGGGTACATGTAAAAACCTCTTCTTGGACTCAAATTCTCTCTCTATGTGGAGGGGTATTGGACCTACTATAATTAAAACACCTGAAGCTAGGAGGCGGGGAGTGCACGATCAGAAGGCTAGAGAATACATTTCAAAAAACCTGATCTGCACATCCAAACATAGACTGAGTGTGAACAGGTGCTGAACCCAGAGTCGCCAACTCGTATATAGTTAAATAAATAGGGCAGCACACTGCAGCGCCAAAACATGCAAACTTGAAAAAACGAAATTTGAACTGCATTACTGCACTAGAAATATGAAAAATGAGAGCTTTTAGCGCACAAAAATGGCCAATTTTATGTGTACCTCGTAGCCACGTTAAGGCATCTCTCTTATACGAGGTCCTACGTTTGACCTACCTCACTGAGAATAAACGTCTCCATCTGAATGGGTACATGTAAAAACCTCTTCTTGGACTCAAATTCTCTCTCTATGTGGAGGGGTATTGGACCTACTATAATTAAAACACCTGAAGCTAGGAGGCGGGGAGTGCACGATCAGAAGGCTAGAGAATACATTTCAAAAAACCTGATCTGCACATCCAAACATAGACTGAGTGTGAACAGGTGCTGAACCCAGAGTCGCCAACTCGTATATAGTTAAATAAATAGGGCAGCACACTGCAGCGCCAAAACATGCAAACTTGAAAAAACGAAATTTGAACTGCATTACTGCACTAGAAATATGAAAAATGAGAGCTTTTAGCGCACAAAAATGGCCAATTTTATGTGTACCTCGTAGCCACGTTAAGGCATCTCTCTTATACGAGGTCCTACGTTTGACCTACCTCACTGAGAATAAACGTCTCCATCTGAATGGGTACATGTAAAAACCTCTTCTTGGACTCAAATTCTCTCTCTATGTGGAGGGGTATTGGACCTACTATAATTAAAACACCTGAAGCTAGGAGGCGGGGAGTGCACGATCAGAAGGCTAGAGAATACATTTCAAAAAACCTGATCTGCACATCCAAACATAGACTGAGTGTGAACAGGTGCTGAACCCAGAGTCGCCAACTCGTATATAGTTAAATAAATAGGGCAGCACACTGCAGCGCCAAAACATGCAAACTTGAAAAAACGAAATTTGAACTGCATTACTGCACTAGAAATATGAAAAATGAGAGCTTTTAGCGCATAAAAATGGCCAATTTTATGTGTACCTCGTAGCCACGTTAAGGCATCTCTCTTATACGAGGTCCTACGTTTGACCTACCTCACTGAGAATAAACGTCTCCATCTGAATGGGTACATGTAAAAACCTCTTCTTGGACTCAAATTCTCTCTCTATGTGGAGGGGTATTGGACCTACTATAATTAAAACACCTGAAGCTAGGAGGCGGGGAGTGCACGATCAGAAGGCTAGAGAATACATTTCAAAAAACCTGATCTGCACATCCAAACATAGACTGAGTGTGAACAGGTGCTGAACCCAGAGTCGCCAACTCGTATATAGTTAAATAAATAGGGCAGCACACTGCAGCGCCAAAACATGCAAACTTGAAAAAACGAAATTTGAACTGCATTACTGCACTAGAAATATGAAAAATGAGAGCTTTTAGCGCATAAAAATGGCCAATTTTATGTGTACCTCGTAGCCACGTTAAGGCATCTCTCTTATACGAGGTCCTACGTTTGACCTACCTCACTGAGAATAAACGTCTCCATCTGAATGGGTACATGTAAAAACCTCTCTTTGGACTCAAATTCTCTCTCTATGTGGAGGGGTATTGGACCTACTATAATTAAAACACCTGAAGCTAGGAGGCGGGGAGTGCACGATCAGAAGGCTAGAGAATACATTTCAAAAAACCTGATCTGCACATCCAAACATAATAATGCAGTAATGCAGTTCAAATTTCGTTTTTTCAAGTTTGCATGTTTTGGCGCTGCAGTGTGCTGCCCTATTTATTTAACTATATACGAGTTGGCGACTCTGGGTTCAGCACCTGTTCACACTCAGTCTATGGATGTGCAGATCAGGTTTTTTGAAATGTATTCTCTAGCCTTCTGATCGTGCACTCCCCGCCTCCTAGCTTCAGGTGTTTTAATTATAGTAGGTCCAATACCCCTCCACATAGAGAGAGAATTTGAGTCCAAGAAGAGGTTTTTACATGTACCCATTCAGATGGAGACGTTTATTCTCAGTGAGGTAGGTCAAACGTAGGACCTCGTATAAGAGAGATGCCTTAACGTGGCTACGAGGTACACATAAAATTGGCCATTTTTGTGCGCTAAAAGCTCTCATTTTTCATATTTCTAGTGCAGTAATGCAGTTCAAATTTCGTTTTTTCAAGTTTGCATGTTTTGGCGCTGCAGTGTGCTGCCCTATTTATTTAATTAATTACTTCTCCTATACTCTCAGTGTATCAGCTGTGAACTGCGCAAGAGCAGTTCACAGCTGCGGGGGGAGCTTGGCGGGATTATTTTGTAGCCTAGTACTGTGCACTTAGTGTGCTTTCACAATGGATCTAGGGACATGCTTGGTTGCCCTGTCGGGGCATGCGGCTGAACCCCCCGCAAAATGGGATTCAGACGTATGCGCTGACCTAGCCATAGACTGTAATGGTGCCGGCAGAGGGAACGTGTGCCCTGACGTGCACCATTTTCGGGAGTGTACGCCTACAGGAGGCAGACACTGAGATGTAGTAGACTCTGTCTGAATGTCTCCAGTAAGCGTACAGTCCTGAAAATGATGCATGTCAGGGTACACATTTGCTCTGCCGGCACCATTACAGTCTATGGTCCCGTTGGCGCATATGTCTGAATCCACTTTTGCGGGGAATTCGAACGTATGCCCCGACGGGGCCACTGAGTGTGTCCCTAAATGCAATGTGAAAGCACCATTAGCTGCAATATTCCTGTCACCTCTCCTTACAGTGGTGAGAGATGGCCTGGGCAGCGGTGGTGAAAACATGGCAGCAGCCTGACATTGTACTACTAATGCCAGGCTACCAACCTGTTCTCATCATTGGAAGAAGTCACCACCACAGCATTACTTTAATGCAGCGATGAGGCCAAGGCTGTAGAGATGACTTCTTCCAGTGATGAGAACAGGTCAGCAGACTGGCATTAGTTGTACAATGTCGGGCTGCCGACGTGTTCACACTGCCGCTGTCACTCCGTGTTCAGTGCTCAGCAGTGAAGCCATCACAATGCAGAGCTCTGAACACTGCGCTCTGCCTCGTTCAGACGTGAAGCACAGACATCTGAATGAGGTCTTAATGCTGCCCAAGCAAGGCGCATCAGATGAGAAAAAAGGAGCAATTGTATTTATTTATTTCATGTTTTTACGCAGTGCAGGGAGGGGCGCCATTTGACTTTTTGCCTTTTCCCTCAGGAGGAACGTTAGACTCGACCCTGCTAGCAGTTCACTGTGACACTGTCCACATTTCAGCATCAAACTTTAGTGACCGATAAAAAGCTCTGTGATTGTAAACTTTATCTTTTCTTTTCCCCTCCTATTGCAATTACACAGAAGGGGGAGGGAGGACTGACGTCAGACACATGTGAGCAGATCCTCCCCTATTTGCTACAGTCCTAATGCAATCCAGCAGTACTCTAGATTTTCATGACAAATATCAGCAGGTGCTCCCCCTAGAGTTTAAAAGTTGAAAATCTAAAAACTTTTGTAATCATTTTTTCATATTTTATACAATTGAAAAAAAACATTTTAATCATTTTTTTTACAATTACATACATTTGCATTTTACCTGCATTTGTTTTTTTAATACTGTAAAAATTATACATTGTTTTACTTTTTTAAGTCCCTTTACAGCATAATGTTGGCCATAAAAAAACAAACGTCTGCTGTCATATCCCATGAATTTGACACACAAAAAAAAAATCGTCCTATTTTTATCCAGAAAAAACGGGCAACTCTTCATCTGTATTGTCATCCTTATGCAATCCATGTGATATCTGTATGATATTCACTAATTTTTTTAACAAAAAATAAGGGCAATGAATCCGTGAAAATTGGATGCCATACATCCTTATGGGATCCAATATCTTTTTGGCAAACCCATACTTTTGAATCCGAAATACAGAAGAGCCTGGTGCATCCTGGAATTTTTTCTGTGTGATACATTGGCCGCAGTACTGTCCATGTGATATCAGTTTTTCCACGGACAGCGCTCAGATGGAAAATACGGTCATTTTGAACGTAGTCTAACTTGGCTTAAAAAAATCGATGAAGGTGCATCCCGGGACATAAAGGGAATGGTAAGAGAGAGACAGACATCTTGAACCGTTTTCATTCAACAGCCTGGCATGACGGTTTAATGTGAAAAAAAAAATCCCACATTTCAACAAAATCTATAAAACCGCAGTTTCATGAGATACATTAATGTGATATACATTGTGAACATTTAGACAATTTCTCGGTTGAATTAAACAATTCTCAGTCTTGATTGGAAAATCTGTCTCCAAAAGAAGGACTGACGATTCAATGTTACTCCAGAAAGACACATTTGTTGCATGCAGAATATTGGTTATGACATCTTAAGTTGCTAAAGAAGAATGAAGCCTGGGTGAGGAAGAAATTACATTTCGATGTACTATAACCCCTAGCCAGCTAGATAAATCATGGAACATGGACTCCTGACAGATGAGGCTGAAAGACCTCCAGGTATTCCTAAGTAAAATCAGTACTGTAGTGACTGAGTGAGAAGTGTCACCTTCGCATTTCATGTGATGTGAATGAAGTCTAAAATAAAAAGTGTCAAACAGAGTCGACGTAAATTATCCATGAAATGTAAATGTTGTATAGCTAGTAGTATTATTGATTAAAATAACCTTTGCTGCTATATATTGCTGACGTTGGTCCCATGCTGTATTATATTGTCAGGCTAAATTCACCCAAGCATCCCTTAATTCACAAGTGTAGAATAATGAAAGGCAGAACCATGACTGACACTAATGGTGCCCAAAAGACAAAGGCCCCAAAACATTAATGCGATTTTGACAATTTTTTGGACTTAAAACACCTTGAAAAAAAAGTTTGCACAACTCAAAATGTTGGAAAAATTTTGCAACTGTTGACATTTTTAGACCCGTCCTGATCAGCACCACCAAAGTAGGCAAAGCTTGGGCAGGACAGGGCATGGTAAGCCGCACTACAAATTCAATAAAATTGAAAATTATGCCAGAAATGTACTCTAGTCCCTGACTGAAAATAACATTTCTAGCACATACCAGTTGTAAAATGCACCTAATTAATTAAAGGGACTATGTCACCAAGTTTTTGCTATGTAATCAGAGAGCATCATAATGTAGGGGAAGAGAGCATGATTACAGCTATGTGTTGCTTACTAAACTGTGTTTTGCTGTTTCAGTACAATCAGTGTTTAATCAGCAGGAGATTATCACTACACGACTAGGTGCCTCATGCCATATAGTCCAAACATGCTTCAGCACTAATTATACGTGGGTCAGCAACTGAGCTCTACTAGATGTGCATCATAGAAAACTGTGACTCTCACAACTGCTGCACACAGTAAACTATGTGACACAATGCTGGAATCAGAGTCTCTGTCCCTACCTTATGTTGCTGTCAGATAACATGACAAAGGACCTGCTGACAGATTTCCTTTAACCCCTTTCCGACATTGGGTGTAATAGTACGACCATGCCGGAATCCACCTGTTTGGTGTGGCCTCTGGCACTGATCCCGCACTTTTCTGGGCACATGACACCTGATCTATACAGCTGACATGTGCCGCGACATTCCACCCGCGGCTGTTAGCTACTTAAATGCCGCTGTCAATCTCTGACAGCAACATTTAACTCGCGCTTACCGGAAGCGCGTCATAACTCCTGCCCTTCGGTGACCCAGTCACATGATCGCGGGTCACCGATTGGCTGGCATGACAACCAGAGGTCTGCAGCAAACCTCTATGGTTGTCATTGCCAGATTGCTATGAGCACCACCCCGTGGTTGGCACTCATAGCAGGTGAGCATTTCTGCTACACACACGCAATCTGATCATAGCCTGTGTGTAGCAAAGGAAAACAAAGAACTGCAGCTTCTATCTAGTCTCCTATGGAGTCTATTGAAGTATGCAAAAAGTAAAAAAAAAGGTTTTTAAAAATACTAAAAGAAAAATGAAAAACTTCAAATCCTCCCTTTTGCTCCATTCAAAATAAAACAATAAAAAATTAAAATATACACATATTTGGTATTGCCATATTCAGAATTGTTCAATCTATCAATATAGAAAAATAACTAAACCAATCACTAATGGCATAACAAGAAAAAAATTCAAAGAGCGAGAATTACGTTTTTTTGGTCGCCACTACATTGCAATAAAATGCAATAACGGGGGATCAAAAGAGCATATCTACACCAAAATGGCATCAATAAAAATGACAGCTCTGTGCACAAAAAATAAGCTGTCGCCAGCCAAAGCTCACAAAAAATTGGAGGTGCTACAGGTCTTGGAAAACGGCTCCATTTTTTTTCCTTTTTTTTTTTTTTTTAAACCAAAGTTGGGATTTTTTTTTCGCCACTTAAATAAAAAAGAACCTAGACATGTTTGGTGTCTGTGAACTCATCTGTGACTGTGAACTGTGGACTCCCCCGACGAAGGCACGCCGCCAAAACGTGCGTAGGGGAAGTGGCACCATTGCTGTAGCACAGGTAAACCATTGTTTAGATCTTGCAGTATAATCTTTTGTATTATGTTATGGTACCTTCACACTAAACGATATCGCTAGCAATCCGTGACGTTGCAGCGTCCTCGCTAGCGATATCGTTTAGTTTGACACACAGCAGCGATCAGAATCCTGCTGTGATGTCGTTGGTCGGGGCTAGAGGGCCAGACCTTTCTTTGGTCGCTGGCTCTCCCGCTGACATTGCTGGATCGGCGTGTGTGACACCGATTCAGCGATGTCTTCACTGGTAACCAGGGTAAACATCGGGTAACTAAGCGCAGGGCCGCGCTTAGTAACCCGATGTTTACCCTGGTTACCATCCTAAAAGTAAAAAAAACAAACACTACATACTTACCTAACGCTGTCTGTCCTCCAGCGCTGTGCTCTGCACTCCTCCTGTACTGGCTGTGAGCATCGGTCAGCCGGAAAGCAGAGCGGTGACGTCACCGCTCTGCTTTCCGGCCGCTGTGCTCACACAGACAGTACAGGAGGAGTGCAGAACATAGCGCTGGAGGACAGACAGCGTTAGGTAAGTATGTAGTGTTTGTTTTTTTACTTTTAGGATGGTAACCAGGGTAAACATCGGGTTACTAAGCGCGGCCCTGCGCTTAGTTACCCGATGTTTACCCTGGTTACCTGCATCGTTGGTCGCTGGAGAGCGGTCTGTGTGACAGCTCTCCAGCGACCAAACAGTGACGCTGCAGCGATCCGGATCGTTGTCTGTATCGCTGCAGCGTCGCTTAATGTGAAGGGGCCTTTACTCTGACAGCACGTTTTGGTCTCCTGTGTACATAGACAGTATACGCACTATGCACTTTAGCTCTTGATTAGTATTGTTCTCAAATTGTTGGGATTAGGATTTCCTTGCTGTCTAATTCTTACTGAGCAAATTGGCCCACCTGCCTTTGAATTGTTTTTATATGTTATATTGTGATTTTTGTCATTTATGTGCTAATAAAATTCTCTATAATTGAATAGTTCCTGATGCGCTGTATTTCTTATATGTTCATGTTGAATTTCAACCTGCCTGATGCTTTGTTTTTGAAAAAGAAAAGCCATCATTCCCCATTTTCTATTTAGAACACATACACACTCAGCTGAGAATTCACATTTATAGGATGTCAGGGTCAGATTTGTTCCAAGAACTAAATATGGTTAATGGAAGAGTGGAAATGGAAAAGTGTTATCTTTAGTATAGTGTGATTTATTTGGGGGTGCAATACTAAGAGACCAGAGGCAGTAGCGTAACTAGGGCCCGAGGACATACATCCAGTTGGAGTTTCTGCTGGCCGCTATGACCCTGACCAGAGGCATTGATGCAGTGTAGAAGAACTTGCCAGATGGCATGTGCAATAGTGAGGGCTTGTAGAACTGATGGCAGATGGATCAGTGTAGCTGAAAGACCTAAATGAAGCAGAGCCCAATGTGTGAATAGCACAGGTACAGCAGACTTTAGTACACAATAAGACGTGTTGTTGCAGGGTTGAAGTAGCACACAAGACCAGCAGAATTGTGTAGACCGTCTGGCATCTTAATTCCACAGAGTTCAGACAACAACTGGAATAATTACAGAGACATATTGTTTATCAGGTACCTTAATTAAGCAGAGTTCAAAGTGCCAAAATCACCAGGAATAGCAGAGATGTTTGTTATCAGATACCTTGATAGCAGAGTTGAGGGTGTGTAAAGCATCAGGAATATGATGACTGAGCTCTGGTAGTAGACACTAGTGGATGGATGACACCCAAGAGCAGCTGAGAAGACAATTAGAAGCTTTGCCTGAGCAAAACCAAGTTTGAAGTGTGACTTGACTCTGGTAAAGCGCATGGCACTAGAGAGTGCACTACTACCTGAATACTCAGGCAGCACACAGCCCTCTGAGCTGGATTTAAAAGGAATTGGATTATGACATGAGAGGTGCATATCAGGTTTCTAGAGTAACTCAAAGTATACTAGCACATAGGGAGCTACTTACAGAGGAAAGAAGCAAAGCCCAGAACTGGAGCCGGAACAGGTAAACAATATACTTTTTTAAGAATCTGCTGTAATATGCAAAGGTTTTTGTTTTAATTCAAGTAATACAGTAATATATAGGCACAGTTTTATTGCTCCTTAGAACGCATTGGTTGTATGATGTGTAAATACAATAGAAAAATTATATTACATTTATAAAAGTTTTCCTTAATGTTTTCATAAATAACGTCTCTAAGTATAACACTGCATAATGTTTCTGGATGTGATAATATATACAGAGAGAGTGAACAAATATGTAACTACCAAGTCGAGGGCCATTGTTGGACCACTGCTCTGTTTTCCTGTTTCGTGTTAGAATTTATTACAGAATTCAATAAAATTGAAAAATCTGAAAAAAAAATGTCTAAAGGAAACTAAATACAGGTCCTTCTCAAAAAATTAGCATATAGTGTTAAATTTCATTATTTACCATAATGTAATGATTACAATTAAACTTTCATATATTATAGATTCATTATCCACCAACTGAAATTTGTCAGGTCTTTTATTGTTTTAATACTGATGATTTTGGCATACAACTCCTGATAACCCAAAAAACCTGTCTCAATAAATTAGCATATCAAGAAAAGGTTTTCTAAACGACCTATTACCCTAATCTTCTGAATCAACTAATTAACTCTAAACACATGCAAAAGATACCTGAGGCTTTTATAAACTCCCTGCCTGGTTCATTACTCAAAACCCCCATCATGGGTAAGACTAGCGACCTGACAGATGTCAAGAAGGCCATCATTGACACCCTCAAGCAAGAGGGTAAGACCCAGAAAGAAATTTCTCAACAAATAGGCTGTTCCCAGAGTGCTGTATCAAGGCACCTCAATGGTAAGTCTGTTGGAAGGAAACAATGTGGCAGAAAACGCTGTACAACGAGAAGAGGAGACCGGACCCTGAGGAAGATTGTGGAGAAGGACCGATTCCAGACCTTGGGGAACCTGAGGAAGCAGTGGACTGAGTCTGGTGTGGAAACATCCAGAGCCACCGTGCACAGGCGTGTGCAGGAAATGGGCTACAGGTGCCGCATTCCCCAGGTAAAGCCACTTTTGAACCATAAACAGCGGCAGAGGCGCCTGACCTGGGCTACAGAGAAGCAGCACTGGACTGTTGCTAAGTGGTCCCAAGTACTTTTTTCTGATGAAAGCAAATTTTGCATGTCATTCGGAAATCAAGGTGCCAGAGTCTGGAGGAAGACTGGGGAGAAGGAAATGCCAAAATGCCTGAAGTCCAGTGTCAAGTACCCACAGTCAGTGATGGTGTGGGGTGCCATGTCAGCTGCTGGTGTTGGTCCACTGTGTTTCATCAAGGGCAGGGTCAATGCAGCTAGCTATCAGGAGATTTTGGAGCACTTCATGCTTCCATCGGCTGAAATGCTTTATGGAGATGAAGATTTCATTTTTCAGCACGACCTGGCACCTGCTCACAGTGCCAAAACCACTGGTAAATGGTTTACTGACCATGGTATTACTGTGCTCAATTGGCCTGCCAACTCTCCTGACCTGAACCCCATAGAGAATCTGTGGGATATTGTGAAGAGAAAGTTGAGAGACGCAAGACCCAACACTCTGGATGAGCTTAAGGCCGCTATTGAAGCATCCTGGGCCTCCATAACATCTCAGCAGTGTCACAGGCTGATTGCCTCCATGCCACGCCGCATTGAAGCAGTCATTTCTGCCAAAGGATTCCCGACCAAGTATTGAGTGCATAACTGAACATTATTATTTGATGGTTTTTTTGTTTGTTATTAAAAAACACTTTTATTTGATTGGATGGGTGAGACACGTTTTTTGGGTTATCAGGAGTTGTATGCCAAAATCATCAGTATTAAAACAATAAAAGACCTGACAAATTTCAGTTGGTGGATAATGAATCTATAATATATGAAAGTTTAATTGTAATCATTACATTATGGTAAATAATGAAATTTAACACTATATGCTAATTTTTTGAGAAGGACCTGTACAATGTTTTATCTATTACCAACCTCTTATATAAGGGCCTTTTCACACTTCAGTCTTTTGGCGTCAGTTTGAAATCGCCATTTTCGTCAAATAGCGGATCCGTCATTTTTTCCCATAGACTTGCATTAGCGACGGATTGTGGCGGATGGTCGTCCGTTCCATCTGCCATGCGACGGATCCGTCGAGATGTGGCGGTCGTCGTATAGACATTGACGGACAATGTAACATTTTTTGTTGGTGCCGAAATGGCGGTTCGCGGCGGATCCGTCACATCTGCCATTTCCTAGAATGGCCGCCTATGGACGACGGATCCGTCGCGATCCGTCCTTCGGCAGATCCGTGGCCCCAATCCGCTTTTTCAGTTGAGCATGGTCCAAAAAGTGGATACTTTGCCCAGACAACCCCAAAACTATATAAACAGGACAGGTGGGCTTTATTCCTCAATGTGCCATCAAGCAGAGGCAAGACAGACCCTGCCAGCAAGACCCTGCCAGCAAGACAGACCCTGCCAGCAAGACAGACCCTGCCAGCAAGACCCTGCCAGCAGCCAGCAAGACCCTGCCAGCAGCCAGCAAGACCCTGCCAGCAGCCAGCAAGACCCTGCCTGAGACAGCCATGTGAATACTGCCATCCAGCACGAGTTCTGCCAGTGTGTATGTGTGTGTGTGTGTGTGTGCCCGCCTGCCCTGCATATATATTTTTTTTTCATACTGTGCTGGTATTTTGAACGGCTGTGCTGTGACATGTGTGTGCTGTGTGTGTATAAATGCCATGTGATGTGTGTCCTGCATTTTTGTTATTTTTCATACTGTATTACTGGTATTTAAAATAAAGAGCAGTGTAGCTCCTACTTTCCAAAAAAAAATAAATTAAAAAAAATATAGTAATAAAAATTTCACAAAACTGTCCGTAGTCTCATTTCAAGATAAATTTAAAACTGGGTATACATGCAATAAAGGTTCTATATACAAATGCAGAATGCAAACCTTTGGTATAGAAAATGTTATCTGGTTTTAGAAAATACTGTAGGGTAATCATAATTGACATTTTTGGGTATTGGTATTTTAACTTTGAATGAGGGAAATTTTTTATAAGGTTGATACTTTGTCTGGGTAGGTTTACCAGCATGCACATGGCGCATATCAAGTTTGAAGTAGTTTTGGTGTTGCTTTCAAGGAATTTTGGGTTTTTTTTGTGGGGGAAACAGGAGGTGGAGGGTTTGGCAGCTTGCGCATCAAGCATATCAAGTTTGAAGGTTAACAACTCTTTTTTTTTTCTTTTTGGGTTGTGGTAATCATTTTTTGTAGGGGGGGAATCAAAATGTAAGTAGGCATACCAATTCATAATTATTCTAATTAAAACTGTCTTTAAATTGGAAGATTTTACAGGGACCAAGCAAAGGACCGACCCAAGACAGACACAGGCAGGCCCCCCAAATTTGGAAAACAGATGTAAGTATAAAGTCCCAAAAGCTGCATCTATCCTTTTGTATAGTAGCTTAGAACTCTCTTTAAACTTGCAGATTCTAAGGACCAAGAGGGACCCAAGCAAGGGACCGACCCAAGACAGACGCAGGCAGGCCCCCCAAGTTTAAAACAGGGACCATAATGTCTTCTTCTGGGAGCCCCCATCACATCGTCAGCCAACTGAGGTGTTTATTTTTGTTCTTCATAAATTTTTTTCGGTACAACTATGGTAATTGTTTTTGAACCCTATAAGTATTTATTCTGTTTTCACAGGAAGATGAAGCATAGGGGCTTCCAGAAGGAGACGGACAGGGTGAAGAAATGTAAGGAGCTGGAGCGCATAGTGTAAGTTTTGCAGAGACAGATCCTCACATACAACACACTACACCCAACACAAACATTCAGCACAGCACACACAATACATATGCCTCCATCCAAGCACATAATTTTTTTTTTTTTTTTTATTAGTCTTCACAATCCGGGGCTCGCCCTAGAGTTCCTCGAAGCACCTCCCATAGTCGTCGGAATGCTAATCGCGGCGGTCACCGAAGAGTAAGTTTATTTTTGGTTTGGTGTTTAGTAAATTTAAAAATTCATGTGGTATAATCTTTCCCTTTTTAATTTTTCTTTTTTGTTAAAGGCTTCACAGCGTGCTCCCGAACAGGCTGAGGAAGAGGAGGGGATAGATGTGGACACCCTCATCCAAGAGGTTCAAAATCGGGAGCCGCTGTGGAACATGGCGGACCGCCACCATGCTGACCAGTCCATCACCCGACGGCTATGGGAGGAAGTATGCGGTGCTGTTCTGGAGAACTGGGAGGAACTCGACGCTGGGGCCCAGGATCTAGCGCGTAAGTATTCACACTTTATTAACTTATGTTAGCATGATTTAATGTGTTGTATAGTAACCAATTTTTGCTGTATCTTTCCAGGTAACAGGGTTATCGTGCGGTGGCGGTCACCCGAGTCACCCAAGTGGATCTAGAGGACGCAGGAGCAGGTACAAATATGCCAGAGCCCTGTCGTTCCTCCGGTCGACGCTGCTGAGTAGAAGGTAAATATTCAACATCACATGTGTTAAGGACTGGCGGAACGCACCGAGTAAATAGAGATGTTTATTGATATTGGTGCGTTCGCAGCCCGGGGTCCACCGTGCAGGAGTACCTGCTGCTAGCAAACGGCGGAGCTATATGGCGGTATAGACTAACTCAGTTAATTCACTGAGTAGCCGTGAAAGGAAAGCACTGTGCCCTGTTAGACTCCACAGAGGCACAGGCTAACTGCCCAAACAGAGAGCAGTCAGTGGTCACACAAACACACAAAACTCCTCGCCGGAGGAGCCAGCATTCTAGGGGCTTATTTCAGCCGGGTCCCTGAATACACTCAGACTCAATCTCCTCGCCGGAGGAGCCAGCATTCTAGGGGCTTATTTCAGCCGGGTCCCTGAACACACATACATGTGACCACACTGGCGCAAAGCACATAACATAAGACAATACTAGCGCATGGCCGTGCGGTCATGCGCAGTTTATATAGTTGCAGCACAGGAAGCTGCTACTGAAGTTTTTGCCCTTTCAGGACCTTCCAGAAGGACCAATGGAAAGTGCTGCAGTACCTGAGCATGTTTTGCCCTTTCAGGACCTTCCAGAAGGACCAATGGAATGTACTGCAGCACCTGAGCATGTGACCGAACATGTGGCCCTCGACCTCCAATGGGAGACCCTGCCCTGGGCATGCTCAGTGTCAGTAAACAAGGACTTAGTCCCAGAGAGGCTCGCTCGCCGCAGATCAGTGCAGGGTACCATAGGAAAGCCAGAAAAGGCAGTAGTGACCCTATGCACCGAATCAGCCCCAGCAAGACGCTGGGAGCGACGTCTCCGCTGAGCAGAGCCCACTGCGGCCGATACCGAATGGGAGACCGCAGCAGACACGGATCGAGATTCCCCCTGTGCAGCAGAGGAAACTCGACTCCTAACATTACCCCCCCTCCTAGGGACCCCCCCTCCTTGAGCCTCACTACGCTCAAAAGCTGCGATAAGCAGCGGAACCCGAATGTGCTCCACAGGCTCCCAGGTTCTATCCTCTGGGCCGTGACCCTTCCAGTCCACCAGATAAAATTTCTTGCCACGTACCACCTTGCACCCCACAATAGCATTCACCTCAAACTCATCCGTGGATGAACCCGATGTCCCAGCAGATGACTCGGAAAACCGGGACAAATGAATGGGCTTTAAGAGGGAAACGTGGAAAGTATCGGTGATACCAAGGCGTGGAGGAATAGCCAAACGGTAGACCACAGGGTTGACGTGTTCCAGAACCTTAAACGGGCCAATGTAGCGAGGAGCAAACTTAGTGGACTCAACTCGCAGCCTGATGTTATGGGCGGAGAGCCACACTAAGTCGCCAGGAGCAAAGACCGGAGCGGGGCGCCGGTGTGTATCAGCCGAAACCCTCATTCTCTCCTTGGAGGCCCGGATGGCATCCTGTGTGCGGTCCCAGATGTCACGTGCCTCCACCGCCCAGTCTGCCACCCTAGAATCAGTGGATGACACGGGCATGGGCACAGGGACACGCGGATGCTGGCCGTAATTAAGGAGAAAAGGAGTTTGACCAGTGGAATCGGCTACGGCGTTGTTCAGGGCAAATTCCGCCCAAGGTAGCAAAGATGCCCAGTCATCCTGCCTAGCAGAGACGAAATGTCGCAAATATGTCACCAGAGTCTGGTTGGTTCTCTCCACCAACCCATTCGTCTCGGGATGGTATGCAGAGGAGAGGTTTAACTCTATGCTGAGTAAACGGCAGAGCTCTCTCCAAAACCGAGATGCGAACTGGGGACCCCGATCGCTGACAATCTTATCAGGCATACCATGCAATCGGAAAACGTGTTTAATGAACAACACCGCCAAGGCCCGTGCTGAGGGTAACCGAGGAAGCGGCACCAAATGCACCATCTTGGAGAAATGGTCGGTGACAACCCAAATAATGGAGCAGCCACGCGACTTGGGTAGACCCACCACAAAGTCCATCCCGACCATCTCCCAGGGCCTGTCTGCCACGGGTAGAGGGTAAAGCAACCCAGCAGGCCGTTGCCGAGGAGACCGATTCTGGGCGCAAGAAACGCACGCCTGAATATAGTCCTTGACATCTCGGGCCATATGCGGCCACCAGTATGTTCTCGCCAGAAGCTCAGATGTCCTCTTGGTCCCAAAATGCCCACCCACTCTGGAGGAGTGAGCCCAAGAGAGAACCTCCGGTCGCAAGTTAGCTGGTACGAAAGTCTTGCCCGGGGGCACAGACTCTAGCGAAACCGGAGCTACAGTTCTCAGGCTCTCAGAAGGGACAATAAGCCGAGGCTCCTCCTCCTCCGATGACACCACGGAGCGGGAGAGAGCGTCAGCGCGAACGTTCTTCTCCCCGGAGAGGAAATGGAGAGTAAAATGGAACCAGGAGAAGAACAGGGACCATCTAGCCTGGCGAGAATTCAGCCGCTGGGCCGTTTGCAGATACACCAAGTTCTTGTGGTCAGTGAAGACTTGGAAGGGAAAGCGAGCTCCCTCCAAGAGATGTCTCCACTCCGAAAAAGCCAACTTCATGGCCAGCAACTCCCTGTCCCCGATGGAATAATTCCTCTCCGCTGGTGTGAAGGTCTTGGAGAAGAAGAAGCAAGGATGCTTCCGACCTTGAGCATCCTTTTGGAAAAGGACTGCTCCAGCACCAACGGATGAGGCATCCACCTCCAAGATAAATGGCTTATCAACATCGGGGTGATGTAGGATGGGAGCGCTAGCGAAGTGTGACTTGATCGAGAGAAAGGCTTTGGAGACCTCCTCTGACCACAACTTGGGATTTGCTCCCTTCTTGGTGAGGGCAACCAAGGGAGCTACCAAAGTTGAGAAGTGTGGGATGAACTGGCGATAGTAATTAATGAACCCCATAAAGCGCTGCACCGCTTTAAGAGAATGGGGTTCCTGCCAGTCCATTACAGCCTGTAGCTTGGCAGGATCCATAGCCAAACCCTGGGCAGAGATGATATAACCAAGGAAAGGCAAGGACTCCTGCTCAAACACACACTTCTCCAACTTGGCGTAGAGGGAGTTTGCCCGTAAGAGGTCGAAGACTTTGCGAACATCTCTCCGATGGGAGTCAATATCTGGAGAGAAGATGAGAATATCATCCAGATAGACTACAACCGAGGTGGTGAGCATATCCCGGAAGATGTCGTTCACAAAGTCTTGGAAAACGGCTGGGGCATTACAGAGCCCGAAGGGCATCACCAGATATTCATAGTGCCCATCCCTGGTGTTAAAAGCCGTCTTCCATTCATCCCCCTCACGGATGCGAATCAGGTTGTAAGCACCCCGCAGATCTAACTTTGTAAATACCCTCGCTCCCCGTAGCCTATCAAACAGCTCAGATATCAGGGGTAGTGGGTACTTGTTCTTAACGGTGATGGCATTAAGACCCCTGTAGTCTATGCATGGACGTAAGTCTCCAGTCTTCTTCTGTACGAAGAAGAACCCTGCCCCTGCCGGTGACACTGACTTCCTAATGAATCCTCTTGCCAGATTCTCTTGGATGTACTGGGACATTGCCTCCGTCTCCGGGAGAGATAACGGATAGACTCGACCCTGGGGAGGCTCAGCACCAGGCAAGAGGTCAATAGGACAGTCATAGGGGCAGTGAGGCGGAAGGGTCTCCGCCGCCTTCTTGGAGAACACGTCTGCATAGAGCCAATAGTGCTTGGGGAGAGAGGAAAGATCTGCGGGTACCTGTGTAGTAGCAACCTGAACGCACTCCCTCAGACATCTACCCTCGCAGGATTTACTCCATCCCAAAATTCTCCCAGAGGACCACTCAATATGAGGAGAATGGTAGCGAAGCCATGGTATCCCCAACAGGACCTCATCAATTCCCTCAGGAATGACTAATAGGGAGATTATCTCCTGATGTGATGGAGACACAGATAGCGTGAAAGGAATGGTTTGGTGGGTAATCTGTGAGAGTAGTGTTGACCCATTTACCACTCGAACGGTTACTGGCTTGGCGAGCATTACCAAGGGTATTGCGTGACGCTGGGCAAAAGCGGAAGACATAAAGTTACCCTTTGCCCCAGAATCCACGCATAGCTCGACCATAAGAGTGGATGGGCCTATGGTAATTGTCCCCTTGAAGGACAACTTTGAGGCAAACATCGCCGTGTCTAGTGTACCTCCTCCAACTGCCACTAGACGCTGACGTTTCCCCGACCGCTGAGGACCCTTGGAGGCAAGGTGTCCTGACTGCTGGCAAACATGACGGACCTTATGTGCACGGGCAGACTGAGACTTGGATCCCGCTCGTGTCACCTCTAAGGCCTCATGTGACTCGGATGCCTGGACTGGAGATTCCAAAGGTTTGGCGAAGGTGGGAGCCAGCCGAAACCTCTGCCTACACTGGGCTCGCTCCAACCTCCGCTCGTTAAAACGGAGGTCAATACGAGTAGAGACAGTTATTAACTCCTCCAGTGTGGCAGGAATCTCCCTAGTGGCCAGAGCGTCCTTAATGTGGTCAGCCAGGCCCCTCCAAAATATGGGGATAAGGGCTTTATCCGACCACTCCAGCTCGGAAGCTAAAGTACGGAAGCGGACGGAAAAATGGCTGACCAAGGACTCACCCTGAGTTAATGCCAGTAGTTGGAGCGCTGTGTCATGGGTGACTTGAGGTCCTAAAAAGACCTTTTTCAGAGTGCTCAGGAACAACGGAGCACTCTGCACCACATGATCACCACGCTCCCACAGCGGCGTGGGCCACTCCAACGCCCTGTCCGACAAAAGAGACACAATAAATCCCACCTTAGCCCGCTCTGTAGGAAAACGTGCAGCCAGGAGCTCGAGGTGAATAGAGCACTGACTCACGAATCCCCTACAAGTTTTGCTATTTCCAGAAAATTTTTCTGGCAGCGGGAAGCGAGATAACGTCGGAACAGGGGTGGCAGTGGACAAGGTTGCTGCAGCCACGCTAGCAGCCTGTACAGCAACTGCGGTAACATCCACAGGTGAGGTTGAGCTCTCGAGAGCCGCCAACCTACCCTCCAGCTGCTGGATATACCGCAAAGATTGCTAAATGTCCGCCATTTACTAGCCAGACCCTGGCGCTAGTATTCTGTTAAGGACTGGCGGAACGCACCGAGTAAATAGAGATGTTTATTGATATTGGTGCGTTTGCAGCCAGGGGGTCCACCGTTCAGGAGTACCTGCTGCTAGCAAACGGCGGAGCTATGTGGCGGTATAGACTAACTCAGTTAATTCACTGAGTAGCCGTGAAAGGAAAGCACTGTGCCCTGTTAGACTCCACAGAGGCACAGGCTAACTGCCCAAACAGAGAGCAGTCAGTGGTCACACAAACACACAAAACTCCTCGCCGGAGGAGCCAGCATTCTAGGGGCTTATTTCAGCCGGGTCCCTGAATACACTCAGACTCAATCTCCTCGCCGGAGGAGCCAGCATTCTAGGGGCTTATTTCAACCGGGTCCCTGAACACACATACATGTGACCACACTGGCGCAAAGCACATAACATAAGACAATACTAGCGCATGGCCGTGCGGTCATGCGCAGTTTATATAGTTGCAGCACAGGAAGCTGCTACTGAAGTTTTTGCCCTTTCAGGACCTTCCAGAAGGACCAATGGAAAGTGCTGCAGTACCTGAGCATGTTTTGCCCTTTCAGGACCTTCCAGAAGGACCAATGGAATGTACTGCAGCACCTGAGCATGTGACCGAACATGTGGCCCTCAACCTCCAATGGGAGACCCTGCCCTGGGCATGCTCAGTGTGAGTAAACAAGGACTTAGTCCCAGAGAGGCTCGCTCGCCGCAGATCAGTGCAGGGTACCATAGGAAAGCCAGAAAAGGCAGTAGTGACCCTATGCACCGAATCAGCCCCAGCAAGACGCTGGGAGCGACGTCTCCGCTGAGCAGAGCCCACTGCGGCCGATACCGAATGGGAGACCGCAGCAGACACGGATCGAGATTCCCCCTGTGCAGTAGAGGAAACTCGACTCCTAACAACATGTTTTCAGTCAAACTGTTAAAACGTGTAACCTTCAATTTTTTTTGGCAGCAAGGGCAATTGTAATATCAAGATACTAATTTTGTTTTTTGTTTTTTTTTCTTCTTTAGCAGCACTGTCTGCAGCACTCAGGAGCCTGCATCCGAGTTGCACCCCTCTGGAGCGATCTCACAGGAGTCCGCCACCGGGGACCACGTCGAAAGACCCGACCCCTCTGTATCTGAACCTTCCCTCTTGCGTGATCCCTCAGCCCCATCCACCAGCGCTGGAGCAGCAGGACGGACTTGGTCACATGAAGCTGCAGGTGATGTAGAGTTCCCTTTACCCCACCCCTCTGACACTACCGCAACATCTAGAACACCTTTGGGTTCAGGACGGCAGTGCCAGAGAGGTCAGGAAAGGAGCTATGCACCTGAGTTTTTGCATTTGAATGCAGCCTTCCAGAATGCCATCAAGCTTTTGGGTGAGCAAACATCTGCTGGGTACAATATGGTTAACAAAAGCATACTTGAACTCAGCAGTCATCTGGATAGGATGCAATCAGAGGCAAACCAGTCACCAAGACACTGTTTTTTTCAGTCGGTTGTTAGGCACATGGAAAATTTAACTCCTGACCTGCAGATGCATGTGATGCAAGGCTGCCACACTGCTCTAGCGCAGGCGATGTCCCAAGCCTCTCCACCTACCCTTCATGTTTCAACACCTTTCCCCCCTCAAGCTGCCGTCTATCCTCCCATCCATCCTCCTCCCGTCCATCCTCCTCCTGTCCATCCTCCTCCTGTCCATCCTCCTCCCGTCCATCCTCCTCCCATCCATCCTCCTCCCATCCATCCTCCTCCCGTCCACCCTCCTTCTCCTTCACCATTCCTTCCTTCCCCCTTAGTATTTCCCAGTACCTACCTTCCCCTTTCCATACTTCCCCTTTAACTTCACCGTTCCCAATCCCACCACCTTCACCATACCTCCCACAGTCCACATCTGTACCTCAACTCCCTGTCCAACCTCATGTTTTCACCACCCATTCCACTTCTGATCCTCCCCGTGATGTCCTGTCCTCCACTATCGACGTGGTCCGTCCTGTCAGCCCCTCCGCTACTATCTCCACCCCAAATTATGAGAACCTGTAAACTTGTAAATAAATAAAACTTTTTTTGGTTGAAAAACAATTTTATTGTCTTTCCTTTTTTTTTTAAACTGTATAAAAACCAGCAAGCTTATGGTAAAAGTAATAGTAGAAAATGTGTAAAGGGGTACCGGTACAAAACATACAATACTGCGAGGTAAAAGTCCAAAGGTTTTGTTACAAAACCAAAAACATGGTATATTTACAAGTGTGAAGAAAAAAAAAGCATTTTACACCATTTCGTACTGCCAGTCAACTGATCCTTGAGGAAACATGAAGTAGTCTGCAAAATTGTCCCGCAATCTGGAGACTGCAACTGGACTGCGAAAACTTGTGTTGTGGTAATCCCGCAAGGTGGTTTCTGACACATTTTCTTCCAGGGAAACATGTTCTTCTGATAATACAAAATTGTGAAGTACCACACAAGCCTTCACCACATCATCAACAGTCTCAGTCTGCAGTTTAATTGCAGTTAGCAGGACTCTCCATTTAGCAGTTAATATACCAAAGGCACATTCAACAACTCTTCATGCTCTGGTTAACCGATAATTAAAAATTTTCTTCCTCTGGGTCAGTCCAATACTTCCATAGGGTTTTATCAAGTGTGGTGAAAGCTGGAAGGCGTCATCTCCAACGCACACAAATGGCACTGGTGGAGCGGTGGTTCCAGGGAGAGGTCTAGGCAGTGGAAAGTCAAATGTCTCTCCATACAAACGACGCCCCATTGGTGAAATTTTAAAAATCTGGGAGTCATTTGCGCGTCCATATGCACCGATATCCACAGCGATAAATTTGCAGTGTTCGTCGGCTATGGCCATCAATACAATTGAAAAGTACTTTTTGTAATTGTAAAATTCAGATCCAGAGCCATAAGGTTTGACAATCCTTATATGCTTGCCATCGACTGCTCCAACACAATTTGGGAACTGGCATATTTCTTCAAAATTGTGGGCAATCTCCAGCCACCTCTCCTGTGATGGCTCTGGAATGTATTCCGCTTGTAGGCACTCCCACAATGCCCGGCAGGTCTCTCTGATGATCCCTGAGATTGTGGATATCCCAAGCCTGAACTGGAAATGTAGGGATGAAAACAATTCTCCAGTTGCAAGGAATCTGTTAACAAAAGGAAAAGACAATAATTAATAAAAAATTCAAAAAACAACATTACAATTATAAGTGTGAGGAATGAGAATCATTAAAAAAAAATAACTTACCGAATAGTCACCATCAGACACTCCACTGGTGATATGGAGAAGCGCACCTGGGTATCTCGTCTCTGTATTGATTCTCCAACATGGCCCAACAAAATTTCAAAATTTTCCGCTTTCATGCGCACATAGCTGAAAATTTTTTCAGGATTTTCCCTCAATTCGATATACAGTGTGGAATAAACGCCACGGGTCATGCGTTGGGCTGTGAAAGGATGAATCCACAGCCTTCTCTTCCGCCGCTGCCGCAGGATGCGCAGTCTTTCTTCCTCCTTGTCCCGAACAATGACTGCCAACCAATTAGCCTCAAAATTGAAATCAGCACATATCTTCAATATTCGCCAGTATTCCTTCCATCTTTCTCTACAAGCCACTTTCTATACAACCTTTCAAAGATGTGGTGTAAATACACTGTATATGTAGTTTCTCAGTAGTTTCCAGTAGCCAGTCACATTTCCCTGTACTTTGCATAGCCAATCACATTGAGATTGAGATTTCCAAAAAACGGATCCGTCAAAAAACAGTTCCAACGGCTGTAAAAAATGGTTGCAACGGTTCTAACGGATCCATTTTTTTGACGCATCTGTGTAATGGATACATCAAAAAAACGGATCCGTTAGAACCGTTTTCTTAACAATTTTGACGGATCCGTTGATCCGTCACGATGTCAGAGCAGACTGACGCCAAACAACTGAAGTGTGAAAGAAGCCTAAGGCTACTTTCACACTAGCGTCGGTTCTGATGCTAGCAGTGAAATGCGCCGCACAACGGAGGCAGCGGATGCATTTTTCTAGTGCATCCGCTGCCCCATTGTGAGGTGGGGGCGGAGTTCCGGCTGCACATGCGCGGTCAGAAAAAGCGGTCCGTCGTTAGCAAAAAACGTTACATGTAATGTTTTTTGCTCCCGGCGGACCGCCACAACACGGCGCAACCGTCGCACGACGATTTGCAGGATGCGGTTTTTTCCCCTAAACGACGCATTGCGACGTATTGAAAAAACCGCTAGTGTGAAAGTAGCCTAAGAGAGCACGCTGCTACACATGTCCCTTATTTTTACAATACCAGAGGAGGTTTTAGGCCAGCGTCATTCTCTCTTCATTTGTATTCCTTCCCTGCCAGTGAATTCCGTCTCTATCTATGGAAAAGTCTTTGTTAATTAGTATCACCTTGACAAATCCATCTCATCCTTTGTTCTTCAGCTGGAAAAAAAGGAATGAATTGCTACCTGTCATTACAATATTGTGATAAAATGTGGAAGCCGCTGGCAGCAACTGACTGCAATAGATGAGTTCATTGCCATCCTGCAGCAAGCAGCGCACAGCCGCTCCGTGTCATCAATGGCAGGAACAGAGCAACCTGCAGAGGCTGAAATTCAGACACAAAATGCATTTGTTCAGGGAAATGTTCTTTAATCAGTCAGATGGGTGTGGAATTGCGGCTTTTCCACTGTAAAGAATGTCACGGCCATCTGCAATCAGCCTGCATAACCTGCAGATAGGATGAGATCTGGATTTTAGATTTTTTGGGGGTTGCATGCTTTAATTTTCCTCCTTCACCAGTGGTAAAATGTGCTGATTTTTGTGTTGCTCATTTATTATACTGGCTTGGATTATCGTAAAACATCAGTATCTAGTGGTTAGTACTTACAAAAAGTGGTCTAAAGAAGGGCACCATGTTATCCAGTGCCAGAGCCATGGGCACCCAATGATCATCGATGTGCATTGTTAGCGAGACCAGAACACACAGAGCATCACAGCTTGTGGCTACAGACTCAATACTTGCCTCCTTTCACTGCCCAAAACACATGTGATGGCTTGTAGAACATCAGAGCCTGGTCTGACCATGTGTATGGTCTTCTGTATGTGCGTCACTTACCTTGGAAAAAGATGGCACTATGGTTGCCGGCAGACAGTGTCATGCTCTGGGCAATGTTCTGCTTAAAACCCATGGGTCCTGGTTTTGATGTGGAAGTTACATTGACACAAATCATTGTCCTAAACATTAGACAAAGAACACCCCATCATGGCAATGGCGCTTCCAAATGGCTGTGGCTGCATTCAGTAGGGTAATGTGGGTAGCTATTCCACAAAAAATGCTTGAGAATAGTTTGAGAAACTTCCAATCCATGGTGGCCCATCTCACAATTTACAGAATTGAAAGCTTCTTACGCTAATATCTTGTTTCCAGATACCACAGGACACCTTTAAAAGTCTATGCCTTATATAGGCTGTGTATACAATATAAGAAGAAAAAATAAACTACAGAATGATGTACTCACTCAAAAATATACAGGAAATATGCAAAATATTTAGTGGCAAACAATAGACATGCGTATAAAAACAAGTAAAACCATGCAATGGTCCAGATGATCCTAACGCTCACAACAATATAAAGGGCAAAATGTGCAATTTCTTCTGCAATCAGGGGAGGCATGAGAACCTTCCAAGTATTGGGGACACTACAATATAGTGTGTATCCCCCAACAAGTACGGATGCAGTAGAACTCCAGTAATGTGCCCAAAAATGTATATGTAAACATCCAATACAATGTTCGTATCAATGGATACTCCAGACCCCAACTGAGACTAATAAAGCAAAGATAATGCCCCAACATGAATAATAAAAACAATAAGGCCAGAACCCTCCTAATACATCTCATAGTAGGTAGCAAGACACAATGCAAATTATATGAATAAATATATTTCTTAGACCTGATGAGGCTGCAGTACTTAGTTTGAAAATACATGTCAAAATGGCTGTATAATCCTGCAATCCTGTAATTGAAATAACTATAAGTCAGCTAAAGAATGAAATATCTCATGAATATATAAGGGAATTAAATCTCCACTTATGCAGCCGCACTGACAGCTGCAGCTTGTACTGAGCAGTGTGAGATCTCAGCAGCAGGAGGGACACTGAGGAGCTGTCAGGCTAGATGGGTGGAAATTTGAGTTAAACTTTCATAAAATTTGACATGGAAATTCAAAGTTAATACAACTTCCTTTTCAGGGTTAGGAAATATATTTTGTTAGTAATATATGTAATGATTATTCTGAAATCTGGTAGATCTGGTTAACACACAAAGCTTATTTTAATCTGGCTATTCTCTTAGAATCGGGGTCAGAATCAAAACTACAGAGGCCCACTGAGCGTATGAGGCATGTTATATTTAGAAAAATAGAACGTCGCCTTTAAGAAATGAGGGTGCAAAGCCTCCCTGGTACACACCAAACCATCCAGATAAAAAACATAAACTGGCGGGAGTGCACTATAAGGCCAGGTGCACACGGTCAGTATTGGCAGCACTTTGGACGCAGCACATGTCCGCTGATGGCTATTGAATGTAGGTGATTCCGCATGTGTTCCCTGAACCGTGTGGATCCAATACATTGTACAGGTGATATTTATCTTGCGTTTCCGCAAGATGAATTGACATTTTGCAGTCTGGAAAGATGCACCACAAGTCCGTCTCCGCAGGTAATCCGCTGGCGTCAGTGCACGCGTAGTGGGCTTGGGATTTCTTGAAATCCTATCCACTATGCTGTAACATCTGGACGATGCGGGTTGGATGCTGTGGATGTACGTAGCGTCCAACCTGCAGCATCTACTGACCGTGGGAACGTACCCTAAAACTGTACCCAAGTTATAAGCCCATTGTGGTGACATTTTGTTTCCAATATGTGAACCTATTTCAACCGAAATGTCGCCGTAATGTGTTTATAAATAAATAATCAGTTTTTATACACCCTTATAGTATGCTGTCTTCTGTTATTCTTTTTGATCTGGGGCATATGTTATACATTGGGCAAGTGGAGTGCAGGGAAAAGCTAAGGCCAGTGGGACTTATAACTGACACGAGCCCACAGACTCCTGGAGACAGTACTGCGGTCCATACATTTCCTCACTAATCCCAAATACCACCGACTGTGCAAGCTTCTCTGCCTATCTTCTTTTTACTACTCCTATCAGCCGTTACACCGCCATACGATTGGTATGTAATAATTACATTCTTACAGATCACGTCATGTTGAATAAACCTGAAGACTTTCTTAGACCTTTACTTTCCCCAGCTACTAATTATCTGAACTTCCCTTTGTTACTTATATTTTGGCTCCTGGTGCTACTCCAGTAAATGATTGCACAAGAAAGTACTAAACCTACAAACCTTACTTTTCTCTTTTTTCCAGCTGGAGTGATATATTATTCATAGGAACGTTTTCTTAAATTCTTGCTATGTGCAAGCGATCATTGATGAGTGAAGATACCATTTAGCCTGTGGAGCAGTGCAACATTTTCTTCTTAACCACCAAAATAGAAATAAGTATTACACAACATGTAGCAGGAATTGCTAGACTGGATATAAAACATTTTTTCCTGTTATGACCCACATTCTTTATCATTATCAAATAGTAATAAAAAATTAACTCTGTGCTATGATTGCCGTAATTCGAATTGTTTTTAATTCCATGCAGTGTGTACTATTTAGTGCGTTTTATAATTCAATAAAGACTTTAAAGTAACATCAGGCCACATAAAAAAACAAAAACGGCACTATAAACAGTGAAAATACTGTAAGAATACCTGCCTCCCAGCTGTCTGCTTTAGCAAGGCTGGTTGTCAAAAATGGGGGGAGCCCAGAGACTTCTCCATTCTTGAGCCTTGCTGAACCTGACAGCTGAGGGTTGTAGCCCCCAGCTGTGAGTTTTGCCTGGCTGGTTATAAAAAAAAAAAAGGGAACCCATACCATTTTTTAAAATTATTTATTTACAGCGCAGGTGCTAGCTGTTATTAGCGACAGCAGACGTTGGGTGATGGGAGCAGTAGTCACATCAGCTGACAACAGTGACCAGAGGTAAACTTTATACCTCCGATCACAGCTGTGGTCTCACACTGTATTTTGACAGCATGAGGACTGCGGCTGTCTGGCCGGCAGTAATGACTTTACTGCCGATCAGAAGCGATGTCTGTCTGTTACTGTTACTGTTCTGGTACCCGAAACCACCAGACCGGGACATCCAGGTGTCTGCCCATCTCTACTCCTGAGCAATTTTTCATTTTCTGCACTTCCTTTTTTCTCTGGCTTGTCTATTTTTTTTCTCTACAGCATTTGACTTTATATTTGATAGATTTTACTTTACATTTTTTTTAACATATTAATAAGGGAGGAAAATGGGGACTGCCATGACAACCCAACAGTACCCCATAATTAGAGATGAGCGAACATCGTCAGCTCCCTCCGTATTCGGCAAGCTATAGTGCTTACCAAAGAAGCTACATCGGGAACCCGGATACCCGGAGCACTCCCAATCAGCTGTTCCGAGCCACAGCTGCATGTGTCGCGGCTGTGTGACAGTCACAACACATGCATGCAGAGTCTGTGTGTTGTGAGAAGTGTGGGGTTGGCCAGGCCATTATGGCTTCTACATTCCCTTCCAGACACTAGCTAAGTGAGGGCTACTGAGTGGAGTGAGGGCTGTTAAGTCCGAGGCTGCAGATAAGTCCATAGTTAAACGTAATTTCATAGTTTAACACAAGAGCATAGTTTGTTGTTAGCCTTAAGGTACCGTCACATTAAGCAACGCTGCAGCGATATAGACAACGAGCCGATCGCTGCAGCGTCGCTGTTTAGGTCGCTAGGAGATGTCAAACACCGGCAACAGCAGAACGATGCAGGAGCGATCCAGTGACATACTTATCGTTCTCACTGGTTGTTGCTCCATGAAAAAACATTGCAGGCATCGTTGCTTTTGCTGTCAAACATGACGAATCACGCCGACCTGACGACCAAATAAAGTTCCGGACTTCTAGCTACGACCAGCGATGTCACAGCAGGATCCTCATCGCTGCTGCGTGTCAAACACAACAAGATCGCTATCCAGGACGCTGCAACGTCACGGATCGTTGTCATTCTCGTTGGAAAGTTGTTCAGTGTGAAGGTACCTTTACTATTTTCAATTGTTTATTGTTTTTCTGCTTTTATCTGTACGGTTATCCCCATTGATTATGTGCTCCATGGACAATACCACCAGGTGTGTGTCTTGTGAGATGTATGCATTCCTTGAACAGCAGTTTGAGGGTGAATATGTCTGCACTCGATGCAAGCAAGTTACATGTTTGGAAGCCCAGGTAATGGATCTAAATGTGCTGCTGGCAACACTCAGGAGCATTGCAAACCTGGAGAGGGGTTGAGAGCTTACTGAGCTTGTACTAGCTGGGGCCAGTGATACGGAGGAGGGTGGAGGTTGGGAAGATCAGGAAAAATAAGTAAGCAGTTGATTAAATGTTACAAGAAGGCATAGGGGTAGGGTGAAAAGTGCCAGGGAGGCCAGTTCTTATCTGGCACAACCTAGTAAATATGCCTGTTTGGCTGATATTACGAATGCAAGCCCAGGACTGGAATCACAGCAGCAGGACGTTGCTCCTAGCAACCAGGGAAACGACTGCTGTAGGAAGGAGGAGTGCACCAAAGGCCAGACAGATGTTGGTGGTAGGGGACTCTATAATTAGGCGGACATACAGGGTCATCTGTCGCCGAGATCGTGAATGCCGAACTGTGTGTTGTCTGCCGGGTGCTCAGGTTCGACAGATTGTGGATTGGATAGACAGATTTCTGGGTGGGGCAGGGGAAACTCAGCGGTCATGGTACACATCGGTACCAATGACAAAGTTAGAGGGAGGTGGAAGGTCCTTAAGAATGATTTTAGGGAACTAGGAGAGAAGCTGAAGGCCAGGACCTCCAAGGTGGTGTTTTCAGACATACTGCCAGTGCCCGAACGTCACTAGATAGGCAGCTGGAGCTTAGGGAGATTAATAAGTGGCTTAGAAATTGGTGTAGGAAGGAAGGGTTTGGGTTCCTGGAGAACTGGGTCGACTTCTCTGTCGGCTACAGGCTCTACGGTAGGGACGGGCTGCACCTCAATGGGGAGGGTGCAGATGTGCTTGGGGAAAAAATGGTAAGACGGATGGAGGAGCTTTTAAACTAGGATCTGGGGGGAGGGAGGGTAGTTGTTCTAATAAGGGGTCAGAAAGAGTAGACAGAGAGAGGGAGGCAGTAGGGATAAATAAGGATTTAGGGGGGTTGGGAAATGTAAGGAAAGCAGGGAGCTGAATAGGAGTACAAAATGTGCTACTAATATTAAATGTCTACTAGCAAATGCAAGAAGTCTAGCAAACAAAATGGATGAACTGGAGACTCTTATGACGGTTACAGAATACGATGTGGTGGGCATTATGGAAACCTGGCTTGATGAGAGCCATGACTGGGTAACAAATGTAGAGAGATACACTACATTTAGAAAGGACAGAAAAGATAAAAAAGATGGAGAGGTGTGCCTCTTCCATAAATCCACATTAAAACCTGTGCTTAATGAAGACATTGGGAGAAGTTACAACAATGTAGAGTCACTATGGGTAAATGTACATGGGGATGGTAATAATGGAAAGCTGCTAATTGGAGTTTTCTACAAGCCTCCTAATATAGCTGAACAGGTAGAGGATGAAATGCTACAACAAACAGGCAGCAAACAGTAATAGGGTTCTTATAATGGGGGATGTTAACTATCCAGACATTCAATGGGACATAGAATCCCCTGGTTGTGCTAAAAGCTACAATTTCTTATCAACAGTTCAGGACAATAAAGCTGGTAGATGAACCAATCAGGGGAGGTAATCTGCTGGATTTGGTTCTGTCATATAGACCAGATACAATTTCAGATCTACAGGTCAGAGAGCATTTGGGAAGTAGTGACCATGACATGGTAAGTTTCAATGTACAGTGCCTTGCAAAAGTATTCGGCCCCTGGAACTTTTCAACCTTGTTCCACATATCATGCTTCAAACATAAAGATACCAAATGTAAATTTTTGGTGAAGAATCAACAACAAGTGGAACACAATTGTGAAGTTGAACAAAATTTATTGGTTATTTTAACTTTTTGTGGAAATTCAAAAACTGAAAAGTGGGGCGTGCAATATTATTCGGCCCCTTTACTTTCAGTGCAGCAAACTCACTCCAGAAGTTCATTGTGGATCTCTGAGTGATCCAATGTTGTCCTAAATGCCTAATGATGATAAATATAATCCACCTGTGTGTAATCAAGTCTCCGTATAAATGCACCTGCTCTGTGATAGTCTCAGGGTTCTGTTTGAAGCACAGAGAGCATCATGGAGACAAAGGAACACAACAGGCAGGTCCGTGATACTGTTGTGGAGAAGTTTAAAGCCAGATTTGGATACAAAATGATTTCCAAAACTTTAAACATCCCAAGGAGCACTGTGCAAGAGATCATATTGAAATGGAAGGAGCATCATACCACTGCAAATCTAGCAAGACCTGGCCGTCCCTCTAAACTTTCATCTCAAACAAGGAGAAGACTGATTAGAGATGCAGCCAAGAGGTCCATGATCACTCTGGATGAACTGCAGAGATCTACAGCTGAGGTGGGACAGTCTGTCCATAGGACAACAATCAGTCGTACACTGCACAAATTTGGCCTTTATGGAAGAGTGGCAAGAAGAGAGCCATTTCCCAAAGATATCCATAAAAAGTGTCATTTAAAGTTTGCAACAAGCCACCTGGGAGACACACCAAATATGTGGAAGAAGGTGCTCTGGTCAGATGTAAGCAAAATCGAACTTTTTGGCAACAATGCCAAACGATATGTTTGGCATAAAGGTAACACAGCTCATCACCCTGAACACACCATCCCCACTGTCAAACATGGTGGTGGCAGCATCATAGTTTGGGCCTGCTTTTCTTCAGCAAGGACAGAGAAAATGGTTAAAATTGATGGTAAGATGGATGGAATCAAATACAGGACGATTCTTGAAGAAACCTATTGGAGTCTGCAACAGACTTGAGACTGGGACAGAGATTTATCTTCCAACAAGACAATGATCCCAAACATAAAGCAAAATCTACAATGGAATGATTCACAAATAAACGTATTCAGGTGTTAGAATGGCCAAGTCAAAGTCCAGACCTCAATCCAATCGAGAATCTGTGGAAAGAGCTGAAAACTGCTGTTCACAAACGATCTCCATCAAACCTCACTGAGCTCGAGCTGTTTGCCAAGGAAGAATAGGCAAGAATTTCAGTCTCTCGATGTACAAAACTGATAGAGACATACCCCAAGCAACTTGCAGCTGTAATCATCGCAACAAATTATTAAGTTAAAGGGGCTGAATAATATTGCACGCACCACTTTTCAGTTTTTGAATTTCCACAAAAATTTAAAATAACCAATAAATTTTGTTCAACTTCACGATTGTGTTCCACTTGTTGTTGATTCTTCACCAAAAATTTACATTTGGTATCTTTATATTTGAAGCATGATATGTTGGAAAAGGTTGAAAAGTTCCAGGGGGCCGAATACTTTCGCAAGGCACTGTAATTTTCAATCAAACATTCAAAAGGGGAAAAGCCAAAACCTGGAACTTTAAGAAAGCTGACTTTAACAAATTAAGGGAAAAGCTTAATCGTATAGACTGGGACAACATCATGGTAACTGGGGATACCGAACATAAATGGGGTATTTTTAAGGGAATACTACTAGAATCCTGCAAAAAATGTATACCCTCTGGTAACAAAATGTCAAGTAATAAAATGAAATCATTATGCATAAACAGGACAGTACAAAGTTTAATAAGACAAAAACAAAGGGCATTCAAAATCTTGAAAGCCGAGAATACTGAAATAGCATTAAAGATCTAAATAATAAATGTAAAAAAGAAATCAAGCTGGCAAAGTTATCTACAGAGAAACAGATCGCCAACTACATTAATAATTAATTAATAATAATAATCTTTGTTTATATAGCACCAACATATTCTGCAGCACTTTACAATTAAACAGTTTTAAACAGTCATAAGTAACAACGTTAACAATAGTATAATGATTAAAGCAAAATAAAACAACCCTGCTCGTGAGAGCTTACAATCTACAATGAGGTGGGGGAGATACAAAGTACAGGTGTGTATTTACAATGATGTATTTACAATGATGGTCCAGCCATCTTCAGGGGGTGGGGGGTAGGTGGAGATAGTGAAGGGCTACACACTCATACTTACACATAAAATTACCTTGATTAGGGAACGTGATAAGCCGCTCTGAACAGATGTGTTTTGAGTGAGTGCCTAAAACTGTGCAAGTTGTGGATGGTCCCAATTTCTTGGGGTAGAGAATTCCAGAGGATTGGCACAACACGGGAGAAGTCTTGGAGTGGGAGGTATGGATTAGTACAGAGGTTGGTCGAAAGTCGTTTGCAGAGCGCAGAGATCGGTTAGGCCGACAGACAGAAATGAGGGAGGAGATGTAAGGTAAGATGTAAGATGTAAGCTGTGGAGAGCTTTGTGGGTGAGAACAAGTACTTTGAATTGGATCCTATAATGAATCGCAGCCAGTGTAAGACTGGCGAAGAGCGGACGATTAGCAAGGTGGATGACCCTGGCTGCTGCATTAAGGATGGACTGGAGAGGGGAAAGTCGAGTGAGGGGGAGTGTTGTGAATTCTGTTGTCGGGCTCCCTCCTGTGGTCATGAATGGTACTTCGGCTGGTTCTGTCCATTGACTTTCTCTGGTGCCTGTGGGTGTTTCTGAGTTTCCTTCCACAGATGACGAGGCTAATTCATTAGTGGGCTGCTATATTTAACTCCACTTAGATCTTTGCCCCATGCCAGCTGTCAATGTTGTACTATGGCTCTAGTTCGCTCCTGGATCGTTCTGAGTTCCGGATCATAACAGTACAGCTGGCCAAAAGTATTGATGCATCTCAATAGAGGGATAAGAGAAGCTCTGAGACCATTTTTTTTTCTTTGCAGCGTGTTCTGTCTCACTTTTCCCCTTTACCTCTGGGTGGTTCAGAACACAGGTGTAGACATGGACATTCAAGGTCTGTCCTCTTGGATGGATAATCTCACTACAAGAGTACAAAACATTCAAGATTTTGTGGTTCAGACTCCGATGTCAGAGCCTAGGATTCCAATTCCTGATTTATTTTTTGGTGATAGATCTAAGTTCTTGAATTTCAAAAATAATTTTAAATTTTTTTTAGCTTTGAAACCTCGCTCCTCAGGTGATCCTCTTCAACAGGTAAGGATCATTATTTCCTTGTTACGTGGCGACCCTCAAGACTGGGCATTTTCCCTTGCGCCAGGAGATCCGGCATTGCGTGATGTGGATGCGTTTTTTCTGGCGCTCGGATAGCTTTATGATGAACCTAATTCAGTGGATCAGGCAGAGAAAATCTTGCTGGCTCTATGTCAGGGTCAGGATGAAGCAGAGATATATTGTCAGAAGTTTAGAAAGTGGTCTGTGCTCACTCAGTGGAATGAATGTGCCCTGGCAGCAATCTTCAGAAAGGGTCTCTCTGAAGCCCTTAAAGATGTCATGGTGGGATTTCCCATGCCTGCTGGTCTGAATGAGTCTATGTCTTTGGCTATTCAGATCGATTGGCGCTTGCGTGAGCGTAAAACTGTGCGCCATTTGGCGGTACTATCTGAGCATGGGCCTGAGCCTATGCAGTGTGATAGGACTTTGACCAGAGCTGAACGGCAGGAACACAGACGTCCGAATGGGCTGTGTTTTTACTGTGGTGACTCCACTCATGCTATCTCCGATTGTCCTAAGCACACTAAGCGGTTCGCTAGGTCTGCCACCATTGGTACGGTACAGTCTAAATTTCTTTTGTCCGTTACTCTAATCTGCTCTTTGTCGTCCTATTCTGTTATGGCATTTGTGGATTCAGGCGCTGCCCTGAATTTGATGGACTTGGAGTATGCTAGGCGCTGTGGTTTTTTCTTGGAGCCCTTGCAGCATCCTATTCCATTGAGAGGAATTGATGCTACGCCTTTGGCCAAGAATAAGCCTCAGTACTGGACCCAATTGACCATGTGCATGGCTCCTGCACATCAGGAGGATATCCGTTTTTTGGTGTTACATAATCTGCATGATGTGGTCGTTTTAGGGTTACCATGGCTACAGGTCCATAATCCAGTATTGGACTGGAAATCTATGTCTGTGTCCAGCTGGGGTTGCCAGGGGGTACATGGTGATATTCCATTTTTGTCAATTTCGTCTTCTACTCCTTCTGAAGTTCCGGAGTTTTTGTCGGATTATCAGGATGTATTTGATGAGCAATTAATTTGATTCCTGGTAGTAAGTTTCCTAAGGGCCGATAGTTCAATTTATCTGTGCCAGAAAACGCCGCTATGCGGAGTTATATAAAGGAATCCTTGGAGAAAGGCCATATTCGCCCATCGTCATCACCGTTGGGAGCAGGGTTCTTTTTTGTGGCCAAGAAGGATGGTTCTTTGAGACCTTGTATTGATTACCGCCTTCTTAATAAAATTACTGTCAAATTTCAGTATCCTTTGCCGTTGCTGTCCGACTTGTTTGCTCGTATTAAAGGGGCTCGTGAGTCGGTGCGGAAGGTATTTTTCCCTGCACTCTCTGCGTAGTCTTTTTGTAGGTTTTTGTGCTGACCACAAAGTAACCTTTACTATCCTCGGTCTGTTCAGTAAGTCGGGCCTCACTTTGCTAAATCTATTTCATCTCTGTGTTTGTATTTTCATCTTTACTCACAGTCATTATATGTGGGGGGCTGCCTTTTCCTTTGGGTAATTTCTCTGAGGCAAGGTAGGCTTTATTGTTCTATCTTCAGGGCTAGCTAGTTTCTTAGGCTGTGCCGAGTTGCATAGGGAGCGTTAGGAGCAATCCACGGCTATTTCTAGTGTGTTTTGATAGGTTTAGGGATTGCGGTCAGCAGAGTTCCCACGTCCCAGAGCTCGTCCTTATTATCAGTAACAATCAGGTCATTCCGTGTGCTCTTAACCACCAGGTCCATTATTTGTCCTAACCACCGGATCATAACAGGGGAGGCCAATTAATAGAGCGTTACAGTAGTCCAGGTGGGAGTGGATCAGGGCAACAGTGAGGGTTTTTGTTGTTTCCATGGTGAGAAAAGGGCAGATTCTAGAGATGTTCTTTAGGTGTAAGCAGCAACAGTGGGCAAGAGATTGTATATGGGAGGTGAAGGAGAAATTGGTGTTAACCCCTGCTGCCGGGGTGTTATTATGGTGCCGCCCACGGAGAGGGAAATGTCAGATTTAGGGAGGTTAGTAGACGGTGAGAGTAGAAGAAGTTCGGTTTTGGAAAGGTTGAGTTTCAGATATAGAGGGGACATGATGTTGGAGACTGCAGACAGACAGTCAGTGACGTTCTGTAGTACAGCGGGGGTAAGGTCAGGGGATGACGTGTATAGTTGTGTGTCATCAGCATAAAGATGGTACTGAAGTCCAAATCTGCTGATGGTCTGTCCATTTGGAGCCATGTAGAGGGAGAAGAGAAGGTGGCCAAGGACTGAGCCCTGAGGTACCCCAACAGTGAGAGGAAGAGAAGATGAAGTGGAGCCAGCGAACAGAACACTGCAGGAGCGGTCAGAAAGATAGGAAGAGAACCAGGAGAGATCAGTGTCCTTAATGCCTAGTGACTGGAGCCTAGAGAGTAGGAGACGGTGATCAACAGTGTCGAAAGCTGCAGAAAGTCGAGAAGAATGAGCAGAGAGTGGTCACCGTTACGTTTTGCTGTCAGAAGGTCGAATGTAGGGGGCGGAAGCCGGACTGTGAAGGGTCTAGGAGGGAATGAGTGGAGAGGTATTAAAATAAATCCCAAAATGTAAGGGATGACCTGCAGAAGTATATTGCAGAGAATAATATAATAACTGACAACCAGCATGGATTCATGAAGAATAAGTTGTGTCTAACTAACATGTTGAGTTTCTATGAGGAGGTGAGTGCAAATCTGGAGGTAGGTAATGCGGCTGATGTGATTTATCTGTACTCTGCAAAGGCATTTGATTCAGTTCCACATAACAGACTTATAGTTAAGCTACAGAAGCATGGAATAGGGAAGCTACAGTGGGGCAAAAAAGTATTTAGTCAGTCAGCAATAGTGCAAGTTCCACCACTTAAAAAGATGAGAGGCGTCTGTAATTTACATCATAGGTAGACCTCAACTATGGGAGACAAACTGAGAAAAAAAAATCCAGAAAATCACATTGTCTGTTTTTTTATCATTTTTTTTGCATATTATAGTGGAAAATAAGTATTTGGTCAGAAACAAAATTTCATCTCAATACTTTGTAATATATCCTTTGTTGGCAATGACAGAGGTCAAACGTTTTCTGTAAGTCTTCACAAGGTTGCCACACACTGTTGTTGGTATGTTGGCCCATTCCTCCATGCAGATCTCCTCTAGAGCAGTGATGTTTTTGGCTTTTCGCTTGGCAACACGGACTTTCAACTCCCTCCAAAGGTTTTCTATAGGGTTGAGATCTGGAGACTGGCTAGGCCACTCCAGGACCTTGAAATGCTTCTTACGAAGCCACTCCTTCGTTGCCCTGGCGGTGTGCTTTGGATCATTGTCATGTTGAAAGACCCAGCCACGTTTCATCTTCAATGCCCTTGCTGATGGAAGGAGGTTTGCACTCAAAATCTCACGATACATGGCCCCATTCATTCTTTCATGTACCCGGATCAGTCGTCCTGGCCCCTTTGCAGAGAAACAGCCCCAAAGCATGATGCTTCCACCACCATGCTTTACAGTAGGTATGGTGTTTGATGGATGCAACTCAGTATTCTTTTTCCTCCAAACACGACAAGTTGTGTTTCTACCAAACAGTTCCAGTTTGGTTTCATCAGACCATAGGACATTCTCCCAAAACTCCTCTGGATCATCCAAATGCTCTCTAGCAAACTTCAGACGGGCCTGGACATGTACTGGCTTAAGCAGTGGGACACGTCTGGCACTGCAGGATCTGAGTCCATGGTGGCGTCGTGTGTTACTTATGGTAGGCCTTGTTACATTGGTCCCAGCTCTCTGCAGTTCATTCACTAGGTCCCCCCGCGTGGTTCTGGGATTTTTGCTCACCGTTCTTGTGATCATTTTGACCCCACGGGGTGGGATTTTGCGTGGAGCCCCAGATCGAGGGAGATTATCAGTGGTCTTGTATGTCTTCCATTTTCTAATTATTGCTCCCACTGTTGATTTCTTGACTCCAAGCTGGTTGGCTATTGCAGATTCAGTCTTCCCAGCCTGGTGCAGGGCTACAATTTTGTTTCTGGTGTCCTTTGACAGCTCTTTGGTCTTCACCATAGTGGAGTTTGGAGTCAGACTGTTTGAGGGTGTGCACAGATGTCTTTTTATACTGATAACAAGTTTAAACAGGTGCCATTACTACAGGTAATGAGTGGAGGAAAGAGGAGACTCTTAAAGAAGAAGTTACAGGTCTGTGAGAGCCAGAAATCTTGATTGTTTGTTTCTGACCAAATACTTATTTTCCACCATAATGTGCAAAAAAATGATAAAAAAAAACAGACAATGTGATTTTCTGGATTTTTTTTTCTCAGTTTGTCTCCCATAGTTGAGGTCTACCTATGATGTAAATTACAGACGCCTCTCATCTTTTTAAGTGGTGGAACTTGCACTATTGCTGACTGACTAAATACTTTTTTGCCCCACTGTATATGCAGATGGGTAAGTAATTGGCTAAATGACCGGAAACAAAGAGTTGCCATAAAGGGAACATTCTCTAAGCGGGATATAGTCAGCAGTGGGGTACTGCAGGGATCTGTGCTAGGACTGATTCTTTTTAACCTCTTTATTAATTACCTTGTGGATGGAATTGAGAGGAAAGTGTCAGTCTTTGCTGACGACACAAAAATATGTAGAATATTAAAATCTGACTTTGACATTACAATATTGCAAAACGATCTGAATAAGACGACTGAATGGGGAAACACTTGGCAAATGAGATTTAATATCGATAAATGTAAAGTAATGCACCTAGGACGGAGTAATCCTATTGCTTCGTACACATTAAATGGGAGTATATTTGGGACTACAGATCAAGAGAAGGACTTGGGTATTCTGGTTACAAGCAAGCTGAGCAGCAGTACTCAATGTCAAGCAGCAGCTGCAAAAGCAAGCATGATTTTAGGATGTATAAAAACAGAGATAAAATCCCGCAATCCAATGTATTATTACTAGTGTTGAGCATTCCGATACCGCAAGTATCGGGTATCGGCCGATATTTGCGGTATCGGAATTCCGATACCGAGATCCGATATTTTTGTGATATCGGGTATCGGTATCGAATCAATAGGGATGTGGAAAATAAAGAATTAAAATAAAAAATATTGATATGCTCACCTCTCCGGCGGCCCCTGGACTTCACGCTGCTATCCGGGAGGCTTCTTTGTTTAAAAAGCGCGCCTTTCGGACCGGTGAATGACGTCCCGGCTTCTGATTGGTCGCGTGCCACCCATGTGACCGGCACGCGACCAATCAGAGGCCGCGACGTCATTCGCAGGTCCTCAATTCCTAGAATTAGCAGTTTTGTGAATGAGAATGACGTCGCGGCTTCTGATTGGCCGCGTGCCGCCCATGACATTCTTTATTTTACACATCCCTATGGATCCCAGGGCCTGAAGGAGTTTCCTCTCCTTCAGACCCTGGGAACCATGAGAATACCTTCCGATACTTGATGTCCCATTGACTTGTATTGGTATCGGATATCGGTATCGGCGATATCCGATATTTTTCGGATATCGGCCGATACTATCCGATACCGATACTTTCAAGTATCGGACGGTATCGCTCAACACTAATTATTACCCCTTTATAAATCACTTGTGAGGCCACATCTAGAATACGGGATCCAGTTTTGGGCTCCCCATTTTAAAAAGGATATTCAGAAGTTAGAGTCAGTTCAGCGACGGGCAACTAGATTATTACAAGTGATGGAAGGCCTCTCATGTGAGAAAAGGTTGGAAAAGTTGGGCTTGTTTAGGTTAGAAAAAAGACGCCTCAGATGGGATCTCATTTACATGTATAAATATATGTGTGGCCAGTACAAAACACTGGCACATGACTTGTTTCTTCCAAGGACTGTTCTGAGGACTAGGGGGCACTTATTACAGGTGGAAGAAAGGAGATTCTGGCAGCTAAATAGGAAAGGGTTCTTTATAGTTAGAGCAGTCAGACTGTGGAATGCCTGACCACAAGAGTAGTAATGGCAGAGACTATAACAGCTTTTAACCCCTTAAGCCCCGAGGGTGGTTTGCACGTTAATGACCGGGCCAATTTTTACAATTCTGACCACTGTCCCTTTATGAGGTTATAACTCTGGAACGCTTCAACGGATCTTGGCGATTCTGACATTGTTTTCTCGTGACATATTGTACTTCATTTTAGTAGTAACATTTATTCGATATAACTTGCGTTTATTTGTGAAAAAAACGGAAATTTGGCGAAAATTTTGAAAATTTCGCAATTTTCCAACTTTAAATTTTTATGCCCTTAAATCACAGAGATATGTCATGCAAAATACTTAATAAGTAACATTTCCCACATGTCTCCTTTACATCAGCACAATTTTGGAACCAAAATTTTTTTTTGTTAGGGAGTTATAAGGGTTCAAAGTTGACCAGCAATTTCTCATTTCTACAACACCATTTTATTTTAGGGACCACATCTCATTTGATGTCATTTTGAGGGGTCTATATGATAGAAAATACCCAAGTGTGACACCATTCTAAAAACTGCACCCCTCAAGGTGCTCAAAACCACATTCAAGAAGTTTATTAACCCTTCAGGGGTTTCACAGGAATTTTTGGAATGTTTAAATAAAAATGAATATTTAACTTTTTTTCACACAAAATTTATTTCAGCTCCAATTTGTTTTATTTTACCAAGGGTAACAGGATAAAATGGATGCCAAACATTGTTGTACAATCTGTACTGAGTACGCTGATACCCCATATGTGGGGGTAAACCACTGTTTGGGCGCATGGCAGAGCTCGGAAGGGAAGGAGCGCCATTTGACTTTTAAATGCAAAATTGACAGGAATTGAGATGGGACACCATGTTGCGTTTGGAGAGCCACTGATGTGCCTAAACATTGAAACCCCCCACAAGTGACACCATTTTGGAAAGTAGACACCCTAAGGAACTTATCTAGATGTGTGGTGACCACTTTGACCCACCAATTGCTTCACAGAAGTTTATAATGCAGAGCCGTAAAAATAAAAAATCATATTTTTTCACAAAAATGATCTTTTCGCCCCCAATTTTTTATTTTCCCAAGAGTAAGAGAAGAAATTGAACCTCAAAAATTGTTGGCCAATTTGTCCTGAGTACGCTGATACCCCGTATATGGGTGTAAACCATTGTTTGGGCGTATGGCAGAGCTCGGAAGGGAAGGAGCGCCATTTTACTTTTCAATGCAAAATTGACTGGAATTGAGATGGGATGCCATGTTGCGTTTGGAGAGCCCCTGATGTGCCTAAACATTGGAACCCCTCACAAGTGACACCATTTTGAAAAGTAGACCCCTTAAGGAACTTATCTAGATGTGTGGTGAGCACTTTGACCCAACAAGTGCTTCACAGAAGTTTATAATGCAGAGCCGTAAAAATAAAAAATCTTATTTTTTCACAAAAATGATCTTTTCGCCCCCAATTTTTTATTTTCCCAAGGGTAAGAGAAGAAATTAGACCACAAAAGTTGTTGTGCAATTTGTCCTGAGTGCGACGATACCCCATATGTGGGGGTAAACCACTTTTTGGGTGCATAGCAGAGCTCGGAAGGGAAGGAGCGCCATTTGACTTTTCAATGCAAAATTGACTGGAATTAAGATGGGACGCCATGTTGGTTTGGAGAGCCCCTGATGTGCCTAAACATTAAAAACCCCCACAAGTGACACCATTTTGGAAACTAGACCCTCTAAGGAACTTATCTAGATGTGTTTTGAGAGCTTTGAACCCCCAAGTGTTTCACTACAGTTTATAACGCAGAGCCGTTAAAATAAATTTATTTTTTTTTTCGCAAAAATTTTTTAGCCCCCAGTTTTGTATTTTCACAAGGGTAACATAATAAATTGGACCCCAAAAGTTGTTGTCCAATTTGTCCTGAGTATGCTGATACCCCATATGTGGGGGGGAACCACTGTTTGGGCGCATGGCAGAGCTCGGAAGGGAAGGAGCGCCATTTGGAATGCAGACTTAGATGGATTGGTCTGCAGGAGTCACGTTGCATTTGCAGAGCCCCTGATGTACCCAAACAGTACAAACCCCCCACAAGTGACCCCATATTAGAAACTAGACCTCCCATGGAACTTATCTAGATGTGTTGTGAGAACTTTGAACCCCTAAGTGTTTCACTACAGTTTATAACGCAGACCCGTGAAAATAAAAATTCTTTTTTTTTTTCACAAAAATGATTTTTTAGCCCCCAGCTTTGTATTTTTACAAGGGTAACAGAATAAATTGGTCCCCAAAAGTTGTTGTTCAATTTGTCCTGAGTACGCTGATACCCCATATGTGGGGGGGAACCACTGTTTGGGCTCATGGCAGAGCTCGGAAGGGAAGGAGCGCCATTTGGAATGCAGACTTAGATGGATTGGTCTGCAGGCGTCACGTTGCATTTGCAGAGCCCCTGATGTACCCAAACAGTAGAAACCACCCACAAGTGACCCCATATTGGAAACTAGACCTCCCATGGAACTTATCTAGATGTGTTGTGAAAACTTTGAACCCCCAAGTGTTTCACTACAGTTTACAACGCAGAGCCGTGAAAATAAAAATCCTTTTTTTTCCCACAAAAATGATTTTTAGCCCCCCAAATTTTTATTTTCCCAAGGATAACAAGAGAACTTGGACCCAAAAAGTTGTTGTCCAATTTGTCTCGAGTACGCTGATACCCCATATGTTGGGGTAAACCCCTGTTTGGGCGCACGGGAGAGCTCGGAAGTGAAGGAGCACTGTTTTACTTTTTCAATGCAGAATTGGCTGGAATTGAGATCGGACGCCATGTCGCGTTTGGAGAGCCCCTGATGTGTCTAAACAGTGGAAACCCCCCAATTATAAATGAAACCCTAATCCAAACGCACCACTAACCCTAATCCCAACTGTAACCCTAACCACACACCTAACCCAGACACACCCCTAATTCTAATCCCAACCCTAATCCCAACCGTAAATGTAATCCAAACCCTAACCCTAGCCCCAACCCTAGCCCTAACCCTAACCCTAACCGGAAAATGGAAATAAATACATTTTTTTTAATTTTATTATTTTTCCCTAAGGCTAGGTTCACATTGCGTTAGGGAAATCCGTTTAGCACTAGCGGATTGCGCTAACACAATGTCTTTTTAGGTGTCGTGTTTAGTGGTCGCGTTAACGTCCCCGCTCTGGAAGATCGGGGATCGGACCTCGGGCGCGCCGCGGACGCTGCAAGCAGCGTCTGAGGCGAGCCACAAAAGAATGGCACCTTGCTAGCGCGAGCCGAAAATGGCACGCTCTAGCGATGCGCTACACCTGAAAATCACATTGCTGTCAATGGTTGTGCTAACGGACCCGTTGCACGGCGTTAATTGTGACATTTTCGCCGTGCAACGCTGTCCGTTAGCGTTAACCCATTAACGCAATGTGAACCTAGCCTAACTAAGGGGGTGATGAAGGGGGGTTTGATTTACTTTTATAGCAAGTTTTTTAGCGGATTTTTATGATTGGCAGCCGTCACACACTGAAAGACGCTTTTTATAGCAAAAAAGTTTTTGCGTCTCCACATTTTGAGACCTATAATTTTTCCATATTTTGGTCCACAGAGTCATGTGAGGTCTTGTTTTTTGCGGGACGAGTTGACGTTTTTATCGGTTAAATTTTTGGACACGTGACAGTTTTTGATCGCTTTTTATTCCGATTTTTTTGTGAGGCAGAATGACCAAAAACCAGCTATTCATGAATTTCTTTTTGGGGGAGGCGTTTATACCGTTCCGCGTTTGGTAAAATTGATGAAGCAGTTTTATTCTTCGGGTCAGTACAATTACAGCGACACCTCATTTATATCATTTTTTTTATGTTTTGGCGCTTTTATACGATAAAAGCTATTTTATAGAAAAAATAATTATTTTGGCATCGCTTTATTCAGAGGACTATAACTTTTTTATTTTTTTGGTTATGATGCTATATGGCGGCTCGTTTTTTGCGGGACAAGATGACGTTTTCAGAGGTACCATGGTTATTTATATCCGTCTTTTTGATCGCGTGTTATTCCACTCTTTGTTCAGCGTTATGATAATAAAGCGTTGTTTTTTGGCTCGTTTTTTTTTTTTTTTTCTTACGGTGTTCACTGAAGGGGTTAACTAGTGGGCCAGTTTTATAGGTCGGGTCGTTACGGACACGGCGATACTAAATATGTGTACTTTTATTGTTTTTTTGTTTTTTTTTTATGTAAAGAAATGTATTTATGGGAATAATATTTTTTTTTTTCTGCTTTATTTAGGAATTTTTTTTTTATTTTTTTTTTTACAAGTGTGGAAATTTTTTTTTTTACTTTTTCACTTTGTCCCAGGGGGGGACATCACAGATCACCGATCTGACAGTGTGCACAGCACTCTATCAGATCGGTGATCTGACATACAGCCGGGCAGGATTAGAGCTGCAGCTGCAGCCTGATCCTGACCCGGAAGTGCTCCCTGCAGGACCCGGATGCAGCCCCGCGGCCATTTTGGATCCGGGGACTGCAGGGAGAAGACGCTCGGTACACGGTGAGCACATCACCGTGTACCGATCGTCTCAGGGAAGCCCGCAGGGAGCCCCCTCCCTGCGCGATGCTTCCCTGCACCGCCGGCACACCGCGATCATCTTTGATCGCGGTGTGCCGGGGGTTAATGTGCCGGGAGCGGTCCGTGACCGCTCCTGGCACATAGTGCCGGATGTCAGCTGCGATAGGCAGCTGACACCCGGCCGCGATCGGCCGCGCTCCCCCCGTGAGCGCGGCCGATCGCATATGACGTACTATCCCGTCCATGGGAATTAAGTCCCAGGTCACCTGGACGGGATAGTACGTCATATGGGATTAAGGGGTTAAAAAAGGGCTGAACGATTACCTTGATGCATATAACATTGTGGGTTATAGCTAGATTAGTGATAAAATGTACAATTGGTGGAGAAAGGTTGAACTTGATGGAGTTAGGTCTTTATTCAACCTAAGTAACTATGTAACTAATTATATTAAAAAAAATAGTAGTGAGTCTAATAGAGAGTGAGTGATGTCATGATCTGTTCCGGGGTTTTGTCCTGTCTGCCCTTTTTTTCCAGGCAGATCACGTCAAGGGATCATGCACTGCAGCAGCCTGACAGATATACTGTATATCTGCTGTATTGGGGAGAATGGCAAACCATTTGGGAATAAGTGTAAAACCAAAGAACAGTCTAGCAGACAATGCAGCATTTGCTAGAATTGGCCGATGACCAGGCTGGCCCTGGTAACAGCCCCTGAAACTTCAGGAGGATTCACTTTTTCTCTGATAGGCCGGCCTGATGTTGATGAAGAGTCAGAGCACAAACAGCCTGAGATCCAGTACAGTATGTGCTCATTTATTTCTTCTAATGATACTTTTACATATACGTTTTTATTTTGCATTATTGCATTTGCGGTAATTTGTAGCTGCTTCCAGATGTTCTACTGTAGTAAAAGTCATCATAATTCAGTTGTAAAATATGAAGTTAAGGACTCACACATTCATAGGCCATGTTCACACGTTGCGGATTTTACCGCGGATCCGCAACGTTTTTGACGCTGTGGATGTGCAGCAGTTTTCCATGTGGTTTACAATACCATGTAAACCTATGGAAAACCTAATCCACTGTGCACGTGCTGCGGAAAAAAACGCACGGAAACGGAGCATTGTTTTTTCTGCAGCATGTCAATTCTTTGTGCGGATCTGCAGCGTTTCTGCACCCATTGACTTGCACTGAGTCGGGCACATCCGCAAACAAAACCGCAGATGTAAAAAAGATCTGTGGTTTTGCTGCAGGGGAAACGCTGCAGATCGGGAGGAGGGAAGTGTGTGGGCGGAGTGTGGGCGGTGACTGTGTGTGTCTGTGTGTGCGGGTGGCATCTCTGTGTGTGTGTGTGGGTCTGCGGGGGTCTGTGCGGGGCTGTAGGGACTCTGTGCGGGCTGCCGGGAGTCTGTGGGGGTCTGTGTGGGGCTGTCGGGACTCTGTGTGGGCTGCCGGGGGTCTGTGCGGGTCTGCAGGGGTCTGTGCAGGGCTGTCGGGTGGGGGGGTGTGTGTGTGCGTGCAGGCATCGTCCGATGGGGCTACAAGTCCCATCGGGCTATGCCTGCTACAGTGACAGTGATTGACACATTAGCCAATGATGGGACAGTAGTAGTCCCATCTTCCAGCTAATGTGTTGAATGTGAGAAAAAAAACAAAAAAAACACAAACATATAACAGTTCATACAACATACAACATATAACAGTACATACAACATATAACAGTACATACAACATACAACAGTACATACAACATATAACATACAATACATACAGTACATTCATACATAATGTGGCACCCCTAGGGGTATTTGCCACAAAAATAGTTACTGACACTAAATGCGAATACTAAAATAGCAAGACTGCACTACCACCTCCGGCCAGAAGGGGGAGCTCCAGAGACTCCCCTTGATCCATTCTGGTCTGAGAGAAGAAATGGCAGTTGGGCTAAGGAGCTGATAGTGAGAGGTCATACAGCTGAATTTCTAACAGCCCTATGACGGTTTCCAGGCCCAAATCACCGGCCTGAGGAGAAGAGGGACAGAGAAAAGGGACATTGTGAGAACCGGGTAGCATTAATCACTACCCAGAACAGGCGCAAAGACGGATACCGGATCCGTGGCCGTATTCATTATATATAATACAGCAACCGGAAAAACGTGAGGTGATATCAGCTTCACTAGGGCCGGACGCAGCAACAGACACAGAGTTCAGCGGTACTCCTGGAGGGGGTAAACCGATAAAAGGACTCGGGTTGCCCGTCGAACCAGGACCCGGAGGGGACAGATTGGGCCGGCAGCCAGTTCACATACAGCAGCAGGGCCACACAGAAATTGCGCACAATAAGAGGCGAAGACCCCGGCAGGGTCAAAGTAACTCAGAGTTCCCATACAGACTCCGGTGACAGGACTGGTTGTAAATCCCTTTATGTTGAAGTAAACTGGTTAAACGTTTCAGTGCCTCAGTCTTTCATTTGGACAATAGCCATCTATCCAGGATCGGGATCGTCACCGCTGGGAGAACCTGCTGCTGATCAAGTAAGTGCCTGTCCCCTCACGATACCCCTTACACTGTGCATTGCCTGAGGCCACAGCACCGGGTCAAGCCACCTGTGACATCCCCCTCAAGAGACAGACCCCATTGGTCCGGTGCTGGGTATCCCGGTCTCCTGGGCGTCACAATTAGTTAAGACGTTAGTTAAGACGTTAGTTAAGAACAGTACTGCGGGACTGTGGGACGATAACATTTTGAAATAGCAATTAATATGTACAGAGTCTTAAAAATGAAAAGTTACAAAAACCACTCAAGGAAACAAAAATAGAGTTCTGTAAAAAGTCACTTCAAATAGCGTCCATTAATACAGTTCTATCCTTGAAGGTACTAGGAAAGGCACTGTACTTAGTGTCCAGGAATTTAGTTCCATTTTTCCAACGGAGTTATCAATATAAAGTCTAAAGAAAGTTCAAAAAGAGCAAAAAGCAAAATTCAAAAAGCAGTCTTTCCGGAGCTTTGATTTAGTGCCTCCGGGCTGATAAAAAGTTCAAGAATATGCAAGAAGTTCATACAGACAAGTCTCTGTAGGCACTGGGCTTAAACGTTGCAGACTGATAACAATGACTATACTACATTTTCTGTTTAACTATATACGGCATAACATATATACAATTCACATTATGAGCTTTATAGTTGGTAATCTGCATACCTGGCCGGTAATTGACCCTGGGTACTACGCTGTGATCTACGTAATAGCGGTGTCTCTTCATGTGGTGTACTACTGTCTACTGCGGATGTAGAATCTGCCCGCTCTGCTAAAGATAATTCCACGACTATGGAGTTGGCAAGTCCACCGTGAATGGGATTACTCTGACCAGGAATCTGTTCTTCCTGGCCCGGAACCTCCTGTAGTACGGGGTCAGCCTCTTCCTGTCTTGGGACTTCTGGTATTGGGTTCGGTGTTGGGTAAAAGGCCACCATGGGAACCACTACTGTACCATGGTATGTTAGTAGGGTTTTGGGAAAGTCTCCTATACAGGTGTGATACATTTCCTCTTCTTTTTCCTTTACTGGTTGAACCTGTATGGGTTGAATAACTTCTGGTTCTGGCTGGACAACGTCTGGCTCTTTCAATGCTTCCGGGCATAATTTAAGATTGTCTCTTGACACTAGTACAGATGTTAAGCCTCCGTTTTTGCTAATGAGACACATTTTAGGATTATCCACTCTTGTTGGTAAAACTGTGTAGGGTACGGCTTCCCACTGATTGTCCAGTTTATTGGTTCGACGATTTCTCTTGAGCACTTGGTCACCCGGTCTTAATGGGGTCGCTAGAGCATTCTGGTTGAAAGTTCGCTCTTGTCTTTCTCTAGTTTGCTGAAGGCTTCTTTCCACACTCTCTTGCACTTGGCGATACTGCTTTTGCCGTATGATATCCCAATTGGAGTCTTGAACTCCTGCGTCTGGTTTCAGAATTCCCATTTCTAGATCGATTGGTAATTGGCCGGGTGGTGCTCTTTGGTTCTTTTGATCGTTTCTTCTGAGGTTGCACGGGCCACAATTTCTGCACCACTGTTCGATTGATTTTCTCATCCCGACCCAATAAAATCTTTCTCTTAGAAGTACTTCTAACTTTTTCCAACCAAAGTGACCAGCACCATTATGGTAAGCTTCGAGGACCATCTTGACATCTTGTTTAGGCACGATAATCTGCCAAACCAATTCATGTGTTTTCGGATTGGTGTACCTTCTACAGAGCTTCCCTTGATACAGGAACATTTTGCCTCTCTCTTTCCAGAGTTGATGCGTCTCTTCTGGGGCATCCTCATCGGGATATGCACTTTGCTCAGTTAACAGTTCCTTCACCAACTTCACAGCCGGATTGCTGTCTTGGGTGTCAGCCCATCTATGGTGTGTTAACGGATTAAAATTCACCTCTTGTTGTTTCTGATAGGTACTTGACTGATGATGTTTTGCCTTGGGATGATGGAAGGCTGGTAGTTCAATTTCTTCAAGCTCCCCCGTTTCTTCTTCTACATCTCTCAAGTGTGGCATCCGGGATAGGGCATCGGCATTTCCATTCTTGCGACCTGCTCGATACTTGATCTTGAAGTTGTAATTAGATAACCGGGCTATCCATCGCTGTTCTAACGCACCTAATTTGGCTGTGTCCAGGTGGGTCAACGGATTGTTGTCAGTATAGACAATAAATTCTGCAGCGGCCAGATAGTGTTTGAAACGTTCAGTCACAGCCCAAACTACTGCCAGTAGTTCCAATTTGAAGGAGCTATAATTTTCTGGATTTCTTTCAGTAGGCCGGAGCTTTCTACTTGCAAAGGCGATGACTTTCTCCCGACCTTCTTGCTTTTGTGACAGCACCGCTCCTAGTCCCACATTACTGGCATCGGTGTAAAGGATGAAAGGTTGATGGTAATCTGGGTATGCCAGAACCTCTTCTCCGGTTAGTGCCTTCTTTAGTTGTTCAAAGGAGTCTTCCCTTTCGTTGTTCCACTGAAAAGGAGGGTTTCGGTTTGAAGGTTTCTTCCTCTGCCCTACCAAGGTGTCTTGCAAGGGTGCTGCCAACTTGGTAAATCCTTTTATAAATCTGCGATAGTAACCCACCAATCCCAGGAATTGTCTCACTTCTTTTGCGCTGGTAGGTCTTGGCCAATCCCTTATGGCGCTTATTTTCTCGGGATCTGGTGCTACTCCCTCCGAACTCACGATGTGTCCCAGGTACTGTACCTTTGGCTTGAGAAGGTGACATTTGGATGGCTTGACTTTCATGCCGTACCTGGATAAGGCTTCGAACACTTCTGCCAGGTCTATTAAGTGTTGTTCGTAAGTCTTTGAGTAGACGATCACATCATCTAGGTACAGGAGGACGGTCTCGAAGTTCTTGTGTCCGAGGCAGCATTCCATCAGCCGCTGGAAGGTACCGGATGCGTTGCAGAGTCCAAACGGCATGCGATTAAATTCACATAGACCCATTGGTGTGGTGAATGCCGTCTTTTCCTTATCTCTCTCAGCCACAGGGACTTGCCAATACCCGCTTGTTAAGTCTAAGGTGGAAAAATAATTAGCAGATTTCAAAGCAGTTAAGGACTCTTCTATCCTAGGCAAGGGGTAGGCGTCTTTATGGGTGATGTTATTAATCTTCCGGTAGTCTACGCACATTCTCATGGTTCCGTCCTTTTTTTTGACAATCACTAGAGGGGCCGCCCAGGGGCTACAGCTGTCTCTTATTACCCCGGCCTGTTTTATCTCCCTCAGCATATCTTTTGCACACTGATAGTGAGCGGGCGGTATGGGTCTATATCTTTCTTTTATTGGGGGATGGTCACCGGTGGGGATTGTGTGTTCTACCCCTTCTATCCGTCCGAAGTCCAATGGGTGTTTACTGAAGACTTGTTCATATTCCGTCACTAGCCTATACACCCCTTGTTTTTGATGGGTAGGTGTTGAATTTATGCCCACGTGTAGCTGTTGGCACCAATCCTCCAATTCTCCGTCTGAGCCATTGCCTTCCACCTGACAGGTTGGTTCTAAGGGCTCAATGGTTGTGATGGCATTGTTGTCAACAGTATATAGCTTTGCCATTGTAGCATACCTTGGCAAAGCGACCTCTTCCTCTCCACAGTTCAAAAGTCGTACCGGCACTCGTCCCCGGTGTACCTCGACTATCCCTCGTGCTGTGAGTATAGTGGGCCTGCTGTCCGTGTACACTGGTTCTATTAAGGCTTGATAATCTCGTCCCTTAGTACCAATGGCTGCTCTACACCATACCAGCATTTCTGTTTTTGGTGGGATTACAATAGACGTTGGATCACTTACCCTCACACTGCCGATTTCTCCACCTGCAACTTCTACCTGTTGCCTTAACATCAATACTTTTATTTCCCTCCGGAGAACTCTCTGCTGTCAGGATTGGGCAGTTTCAGCAATCTGCTGTAAGACAGAAATGACTTCGGAAAAGCAGTTCTCTAACACATTCATTCCTATCAATACAGTTGGTTCACAGTTCCGCCGGTCAACATCAACAACAATTATACCTTGTTTCTTCAATTCTACTTTACCAATCTTTATGGTCATCTCCCTGAATCCTAGTTTCGGTACCAACTTACCATTACTGGCCCATATATCTAGTTCAACATCAGAGGGCCCTTTATCAATATCTGCATCAGCCCAGTACCTCTTATAAAGGATATACGGTATAGATGAAATCTGGGAACCTGTGTCCAGCAAAGCGTTGAGGGGCATTCCGTCCAGCACGATAGGGATAATGGGTCGTCCTCCGATGTACCTGTCGTGCCAGGGTGTTGGGCCTTGAAAGTTCATTCCTGCGAAGCGGCCCGCATTCCCAGGGGATTCCCGTTTAAATCACAATCTCGTGCAAAGTGACCTGGCTGCTGGCAACGGCGGCAAATGGGCTGTCCATCCGGTTGGTAGCGGTCGCGGGGTCGTCCTCTCCATGTCGGGTATCTCCGGGGTCTCATCCATGGAACACCTTCTCTACGGTTTGACAACTCCATCTTGGGTCCTCTCATCTCCTGCATGGTTTTAGCCATTGAAGCAACAACATCAGTTAAAGAGTCAAGCTTTTGTTGAAAAGCCTCATTAGTACTGGGCCCCAGGGGCTTAGCAATGGCCCCGGACATAGCTGATGTCACTGGTACTCCATGTTGTTGAGGAGCCTCTGCCATGAGTTGCGCAGGCTCCTGATCCCGAGGTGCCTCTGCCAGCTGGAGACGTATAACGCTCTCCTTTAATTGGGCAAATGTCAATTCAGGGTTCTTAAAAACAAGCATGCTCACATGCCCCCGGTGAGAAGGGGTGTAGAGTCCCTCAATAAATTGATCTCTTAGCAGTTTATCCGCTCCGGTGTTAAAAATGGGTTCAGCCAGTGTAAGTGATTTAAGGGCTTCCTGCAGGTTTAAGGCAAAGTCTCTCACGCCCTCATTAACTTTTTGTTTGCAATTAAAGAATCGTACTTTAGCTTTGCTGCTGGCAGTGGTTTCAAATGTAGCTTTTAATCCAGCAAATATGCGTTCAACAGTGCCTTTTAGATCAGCTGCCCATGCTGTGACTTCTCGCTTAGCATGGCCACTTAACTGCATCATCAGGAGACTAACACGCTGAACTTCACCCACGGGGAACATGTCAAAATGGGTCAGCATCTTTTCTCTGAAATCGTCAAGGGTATTAGGCTCACCTTCATACATTGGAAGCCATGGGCCACCCGGGGTATATGGCATCAGCACCGGCATGATGGGCGCCACTCCTTGCACCGCTGCGCTACCGGACTCTCTATCGACACTCTGTCTTTCAGCTGCATTAGCGTCGCCGGATGCTGCGGCGTCTCCGTGCTGCGACATACTGTGCCCCCTTAGTTAATACGGACCCTTCCGGTCCTCCGCTTCCGTCGGGATAGTGTAGATTCGTTTCGCTGTGCAGCAGGATCGATTTTCCCCTTGCTCTGATGTCAGAGCGCTCAGCTTGGTGCCGCCCACAATGACACGCCCCCTGCTGCTCCTGCCGGCCGCGCGCTCTGTAATGGTGGATTCTGAAGTTTTTCAGTTAGACTGGGGCTCAGGTGATGGCGTAGCTCAATTAACAGTCTCGTGCCTAACGGTTATGAGGTGATTACCTCAGGGGATGGCGGCCATCTTTACTCCATTATAACCAATGGGGAAAAGTCACTTTCAATAGTTTTCAATGGGGAATGGATTTTTCTTTAATAAAGTCAATTTTCAAGATTTTTCATCCAAGTTTTCACAGTTTTGGGCTCCAATCACGGCACACAATACCCGGTATACGGGCTGGCTAGATCCTGTTCGTGACGCCAATTGTGACGCCCAGGAGACCGGGATACCCAGCACCGGACCAATGGGGTCTGTCTCTTGAGGGGGATGTCACAGGTGGCTTGACCCGGTGCTGTGGCCTCAGGCAATGCACAGTGTAAGGGGTATCGTGAGGGGACAGGCACTTACTTGATCAGCAGCAGGTTCTCCCAGCGGTGACGATCCCGATCCTGGATAGATGGCTATTGTCCAAATGAAAGACTGAGGCACTGAAACGTTTAACCAGTTTACTTCAACATAAAGGGATTTACAACCAGTCCTGTCACCGGAGTCTGTATGGGAACTCTGAGTTACTTTGACCCTGCCGGGGTCTTCGCCTCTTATTGTGCGCAATTTCTGTGTGGCCCTGCTGCTGTATGTGAACTGGCTGCCGGCCCAATCTGTCCCCTCCGGGTCCTGGTTCGACGGGCAACCCGAGTCCTTTTATCGGCTTACCCCCTCCAGGAGTACCGCTGAACTCTGTGTCTGTTGCTGCGTCCGGGCCCTAGTGAAGCTGATATCACCTCACGTTTTTCCGGTTGCTGTATTATATATAATGAATACGGCCACGGATCCGGTATCCGTCTTTGCGCCTGTTCTGGGTAGTGATTAATGCTACCCGGTTCTCACAATGTCCCTTTTCTCTGTCCCTCTTCTCCTCAGGCCGGTGATTTGGGCCTGGAAACCGTCATAGGGCTGTTAGAAATTCAGCTGTATGACCTCTCACTATCAGCTCCTTAGCCCAACTGCCATTTCTTCTCTCAGACCAGAATGGATCAAGGGGAGTCTCTGGAGCTCCCCCTTCTGGCCGGAGGTGGTAGTGCAGTCTTGCTATTTTAGTATTCGCATTTAGTGTCAGTAACTATTTTTGTGGCAAATACCCCTAGGGGTGCCACATTTACATACAATACATACATATAGACATACAATACATACAACATAGAGTACATACTCACCATCACCTTGTCACCTTGATCCCCGAAGCCATTGCCAACTGTAAAAAATATTAAAATAACAAACAATATACTCCCTGTGTCCGCAGATATCCTCTTAAAATGAGTGTCCCACGACGATCTCCTGTGGAGAGCAGCCACATCTGCTGATGCGATCGCTCTCCAGGGGCTCCAGGAATACAATGACGGAAGGTATCCTTCAGCAATGTATTCCTCCGCCACTGTAAAAAATAGTCCCTAGTCTCACTTGTGGCACTGCTGTATGGGAAAATTCCCATGCAGCATTGCCATAAAGTGAGACTCTGAACTAAGGTAACCTTAGTGATGCACTGCAGGAGCCATTGTCTCCTGTCAGTGTGTCACTGAAGTCTATAGAGCAGTGACATCACCCGATGTCACTGTTCTAAAGGGGAGATTGTCGTGGGACACTCGTTATCAATTGGACTAAGGCGGAAAGTGAGTATACGGTTTATTATTTTTTGCAGACGATCGAGTATGGTAAGTATGGTTAAATTAAGAATATTAAAATACTTTTCTCTGGCTGTGTTTTTTTTTTAAAACTCTTTTACTACTATAGGATTAGTAATGGATAGGTGTCTTATTGATGCCTCTCCATTACTAACCGGGTGACATTAATCCCTTATTACCCCATATCCCACCGCTACTTGGGAGTGGGAAGAGAGGAGCTAAGGGCCGGAATTGGCACATCTTACAGATGCGCCATTTCTGGGGTGGCTGCGGGTTGGTATTTGTAGCCGTGGGGGGGGCAAATATCCATGGCCCCTCTCTAGGCTATGAATATCAGCCTGCAACTGTCTGCATAGCCTTTCTGGCTATAAAATATAGGGGGACCGCACGTTTTTTGGGGGGGTCCCCCTATTTTAATAGCCAGTAAAGGCTACGCAGACAGCGGCGGGCTGATATTCATAGCCTGGGAGCGGCCATGGGTATTAACCCCTTCCCAGGCTACAAATACCAGAGAGAACGGAAAATGTGCATGATTTCAATGGAAAAAATGCATGGAAAACTGGATTCGGAGGTCAGATTCAATATTTCACATCTCAGTTTCACACATTTTTCGCCGAATCAGTCGCTGTGCGTTTTTTCGCCGAACAGAAAAAAATGTTCCTGTTTGTTTTCTCCGTCCGCCGGAAACAGGTTTTTTTTTACGGATCCGGCAAAAAAGGGATGAAACATGTGGCCATCAGGCGCAATCTGGCACTAATACAACTCTATGAGAAAAAAATGGATCCGGCGAAAAAAAAAACGGATCCTTTTTTATTCAAGACTTGCCGGATTATGCCTGACGGCAAAAACCTGATGTGTGAAAGTAGCCTAACTATCCATATATCGATCTACATCTATCTATCTCATTCCTTCTATCTATCTATCTATCTATCTATCTATCTATCTATCTATCTATCTATCTATCTGTCTATCTACGTGTGCAATGGAGTGTGGGTTGGACAAATGTAAAAGAGGAGGTTGGACAAGACATGACATCACAAATCTTTTTTTTGTTCAATAATACATCTTTATTTAGCTTTCAAAAACGCATACAAAAACGCATCAAAAACGCACCTGCGTTTTCTGCCAAGAGCTGCGGATTTAGTGCAGAAAAATCCGCAGGCAAATCTGCAACGTGTGCACAACATACCCATGCAGTTTATGTACGGCAAAGTTATTCAGGCTCAAAGACTTGGTACAGTCTCCATCAGTCTAAAAGAATCAGAAATATTCTCCGTACATACCAGGCCTGATGGAGTATATCATATTTTTTTCTGTGTAGTTGGTATGAAATGAAAGTGAGGAAATCTGAGTCACAGAGAGTCATAGGAGAGGGCTAATTCAACTCTATAGAAGTCCTTTTATTTCGTATGAGCCGCAGTGGCCAGGTACATGAGGCCTTAGGGAAATCAGCATATTTAAAAAAACAGAACTGAATTGGAAGATTATTTGATGTTGATAATGGAAATATACAAGAAAGAACTGGGATCATGGTTGGAACCATGTAAAGAATTCCTGGAAAATGTCAAATCCTTCCACTCATCACCACTGAACACCAATGATTGTGATACCACAGCTAAAACGGAAAGGTATGAATTCTACAGGATTGTAGTAGATCTTAGTCCATTGCCTGGTATATGACCTGTAAATGCTTCTCATAGATAGTGTGATTAATGGCTGAGGAGATTTTGTTGTTCATCACCACCATAAGGCTGACATTATAAGTATTCATCTTTCCTTTGTAGATACATTCTTTTATATACATTAACCAATGGAAGTCAAAGGCAAAATTCAGACAAACACTTTTTCAAATAAAACTTAATGGGACAGGACAAAAAAATAACTATGTTAACACTATTCGTATGGCATCCATTTTTCATCGATTTGTTCAGGAAACTAAACTGGACCTTAATGCCATACAGATGTGATATGGATTTTAAAAAAATGTGGACGATTTAGAATTAAAGCGCTCACTACTTTGAGCCATTTCCTGGACCAGATTAGTAAATGCAATACAAGGCAGCTTGGGCAACCATCCACAATGCAGACAAGCACCTTGAGTCAGTCATATCCTAAATTTGCATTTTTCAACATGGCCATGTGAACCCAGAATTAGGTTACCTTCAGATGAGCAAGATAATTGACTAGACAATCACATGTGCTAATTGCTTTCCGCCTTGTAGATTGGCTCAAAAGCTAAGGGTACCGTTACACTAAAGGTACCGTCACACTTAGCGACGCTGCAGCGATACCGACAACGATCCGGATCGCTGCAGCGTCGCTGTTTGGTCGCTGGAGAGCTGTCACACAGACCGCTCTCCAGCGACCAACGATGCTGGTAACCAGGGTAAACATCGGGTAACTAAGCGCAGGGCCACGCTTAGTAACCCGATGTTTACCCTGGTTACCATCCTAAAAGTAAAAAAAAACAAACAGTACATACTTACCTACCGCTGTCTGTCCTCCAGCGCTGTGCTCTGCACTCCTCCTGTACTGTCTGTGTGAGCACAGCGGCCGGAAAGCAGAGCGGTGACGTCACCGCTCTGCTTTCCGGCTGACCGACGCTCACAGACAGTACAGGAGGAGTGCAGAGCACAGTGCTGGAGGACAGACAGCTGTAGGTAAGTATGTAGTGTTTGTTTTTTTTACTTTTAGGATGGTAACCAGGGTAAACATCGGGTTACTAAGCGCGGCCCTGCGCTTAGTTACCCGATGTTTACCCTGGTTACCAGTGAAGACATCGCTGAATCGGTGTCACACACGCCGATTCAGCGATGTCTGCGGGGAGTCCAGCGACGAAATAAAGTTCTGGACTTTCTTCCCCGACCAGCGACAGCACAGCAGGGGCCTCATCGCTGCTGCCTGTCACACTGGACGATATCGCTAGCGAGGATGCTGCAACGTCACGGATCGCTAGCGATATCGTCTAGTGTGACGGTACCTTAAGCGACGCTGCAGCGATATAGACAACGAGCCGATCGCTGCAGCGTCGCTGTTTAGGTCACTAGGAGATGTCAAACACGGCAACTGCAGAAAGATGCAGGAGCGATCCAGTGACATACTTATCGTTCTCGCTGGTTATTAGCTCCATGAAAAAACATTGCTGGCATCGCTGCTTTTGCTGTCAAACATGACGAATCACGCCGACCTGATGACCAAATAAAGTTTCGGACTTCTAGCTACGACCAGCGATGTCACAGCGGGATCCTGATCGCTGCTGCGTGTCAAACACAACGAGATCGCTATCCAGGACGCTGCAACGTCATGGATCGCTGTCGTTCTCGTTCTAAAGTTGCTCAGTGTGAAGGTACCTTAAGAGCTATTGAAATGAGCCCTGTCTTCTTTGCAAAATTAATCCCAACTAACTTCCTACAGCCAGTTTAGCAGGCTCTGAACTACAGAGATGCACCTGTGTATAAATAAATAAACCAAAGAAACACCCCCCTGATGAAGCTTAGTGAAACGCGCGTTGGGGCGCCGGGCTCCCCACCAGTATTATGCAAGTTTACATATAATTACTTTTTTCAGTTAATTCATATGCAGCCCAATGTGACTATATTTCATAGATGCATCTGTATTTTTGATTTTATATGTTTTACAACCACAGGTGTGACTTTCTTAGGCTACTTTCACACTAGCGTCGTGCACTGCACGTCGCAATGCGTCGTTTAGGAGAAAAAACGCATCCTGCAAAATTGCTTGCAGGATGCGTTTTTTCTCCATTGGCTAACATTAGCGATGCATTGCGACACTTTGCCACACACCGCAACCGTCGTGCGACGGTTGCGCCGTGTTGTGGCGGACCATCTGCAGCAAAAAACGTTACATGTAACATTTTTTGCTGCGTTGTGTCCGCCATTTCTGACCGCGCATGTGTGGCCATAACTCCGCCCCCACCTCCCCGCAACTCACAATGGGGCAGCGATGCGCTGGAAAAATGCATACGCTGCCCCCGTTGTGCGGCACTTGCACAGTATGCGTCGGTACGTCGGTACGTCCATTGAGTGACTCTGCTTTTAAATTCTTTCTTTGTGCATACTATTCTAATATAAATGAAGTTTGAGATATTTGTGAGACATTTTACTGCACCCGTTTTTCTTTGGCCTTTCTGCTAAATGTATGAGACTAGACCATGCTGCAATCTCTTCAACACCACTGGTCCATGTGGAAAATCGTACATGTAGACCTCCCTTGTCCACTTATTGGGGATTGTGTAATCTTTGTGTAGTGCATTGTGCGCATGGACAGCACAATGACCGAAGATCCATTGCGTTACGATATTGAAAGGAGATACAATGCCATTTACAGTTAATACATTCTCATTAGAGAATCTATTTTCCAATAACCTTGATAACTTTCCTCACTAACATGCAAGTGTGATTATAAATAGCGTCTCACAGCAATAAAGACCATTGCACCTTATTATGTCATTGCACATGGGCTGTAAATCCACTTAAGTTTTTATATAGATTGGGGAGAGTGTAATATTTTTCCAGAATGTACAAGTGTCCTTCTAGTTTTCTTCCAAGTACACAGGAATTAGTTTATTTGCCTGTAAGTTGATGTTTAACAGTTGGATTGTGTAAGTAAGCCATTAATGAGCTCCCTTCCAAATGGTGCTACTGGGCTTGTGACTGGTAGAGATGCCGTGGGGTTTTCTGATGTGCCAAACCAATGGATACAGAGGGCCGGGTGGTGTCACGTCAGGATGATATAAAAGCTCCTGACTTAATTTCTCATGCAGTTCTGATGCAGAGAGGTCATACTTGTCATTCTGTAGATTGGAAGGTTAGTAGTGTCCATAGAGGTCCCCTGTATTTTAGTAGATGTTTATCTTTATTTTATACTTTTTATTGTGCAGACTCTTTAATGCCAGTTTAATATCTGTGTATCACTTTTTAATGTTTCTATTTGACTGATACAAAGGACACCGAGAGTCTCATAACAAGGATAGTTTTAGATATCTATTTGCCACGTTGTTGTTTTTTTTTAAGTGTTTATTATATTAACAAATAGCGCTACCTGTAACTGTGCTCAGTATATGGATTTCTCACTTTAAATGCAGAAATGAGGTGATTATAGTAAGGAAATATAGGTTAAGTGATCCTGTATTTCTACAGATGGGTTTATAGGGCAACAGCCAAAACGACAAACAGCCCTGGTTTCCAGCTACGACATGTAGGTGTTATATCAAATGTATAATAGGAAATTTCAATTCTGTAATTCCATTCTGTATTGGAATAGGTTACGTAACAGTACAACATTGAGGATTCAAGACAAAATTCTGTTCACAGGCTACAGTCTGAATGATGCTTCATGGATTATGTTCATGATGCTTCTCATGATGTACTCAGGCGTCGTGCACAAGTTGAGTGTTTGGTGAGTTTTTTACCTCAGTATTTGCAAGTCCAAACCAGATGAGGAACAATCGGAGGAAAAGTATAATAGAAACACGTCACCACTTCTGTATTTATCACCCACTCCTGGTTTTGGCTTACAAATACAGATGTAAAATACTGACCAAAATACTGAATGTGCGCACGTGCCCCTAGGGTGTATAATAAATGCAGTGCAGTGTATTGGGGGTAATCTAATGGAATTTGGTAGGGGTAATTGGTGTAGGCACACTGAACTATAGTTTATCAACAAGATCTAAGTTTGATAACTATAAATCTGATATAGGGTTATTAGTAAAAATCAGTCACTTTTTTGTGCTGAGATCATTTATTCAGAACTACCCTGAATTCTAAACTCTCAACCTTACAAAATATATATTTTTCAATCAAAGCTTACTAAGGATTATCCACAAACAGCGTTTATTACCTATCCAGTGGATAGGTGATAAATGTATGTTCTCTGGGGGGGGAACAAGTACTGATTACGAGAACCCAGCGGTCCCTGTGTAAATGCAGATTAATTCACTAGTGGTAGTGCACATGGTTTTGAATGCTCCCATAGACAGTGAATAGAGTAATGACCACGCGTGCTGCCTACAAACCCATTTACAAAGAGTGGACATTCTTTGTAACAAGGTGACCCGGGGGTTTGGACTCACAGCAATCATACATTTATCACCAAGGCTGGACTGGCCATCTGGCAATTCTGGCAAATGCCAGAAGGGCCTGTCTGGTCATAGGCTGCCTTGTCTCCTACGTTATTAACAGAACCGGTGTTTTCAAGACACTCATACTGTTAAGAGTTGTGGCGGAGCACAAAGTTGCTCACTCCGTCACTTACCCCAGCAGGCCACGGGTATCATAGAAATATTGGTCTTGTAGAAAATCTTAGTTTCCTCCATCCATGGTAATATTAGTAATATATCCCATCTAGTTCATGGGGACGGGGACAACATGGACCTGTGTGATTTCCAATGCCAGGGCTGAATTTTATCCCCAATCCGTACTTGTTTATCACCTATTCTGTAAACAGGTGATGATTATTGTTGGTGTGAGAACCCTTTTAACATTTCCACATGTGTTTCCCATGCTGGAAGTAGTCATTCAATAAATGTCAGCCCTAACATAAAGCACTCGGACATCAGCTGTCTCTTACAATGTTCTAAGCTGAGCATTCATGTTTATCGAAGGAGAGAAAGGATGCCAGACTCCTCTGTGAGCCGGAAATGTCCCAGAGAACAAAGGGTCAGGTACTTGAATTTAAACAACCTGATCCTTAAAGGAGTATTCCCATCTGCAAGAGCCTATCCAAATATGTAGTAGGTGTAATCATAATAATAATATTAGCAAATACCTCCAATTAGAAATGTAGTATAATTCTTCTCATTCACTATGTCTCTTACCTCATGTGCAGGGCATTGTAGTAGCTTAAATATTCATGGTTACGGCCACTGATATATTTACAGCTAGTTGTTAGTGGTCATGACCATGGACACCTAAGCTTCTGAAATGCCCTGCACATGGGGTAAGTGACATACCAAATCATAAGAACTATATTTAATTTCAACTGTAATTGGAGGGATTTGCTAATATTATTAATTACACCTACTACATCTTGTTAAAGGATCTTGGAGATGGGACTATCCCTTAAATTACTCGATATCACTTGTCAAGAAAGAGGCTAGAGGCCTCCGTACACATTAGATGGTCAAGCGGCAGGCATCAGATGGTATAGATGACTTGTAGCCAAATATGAAGGGGTTTTCACAGTCGATCTAACAGTCACATTACAGTGACAAGGAGACCTATGGCACCTATCTACATCGGAAAGCTTCACAATAGTAAATACTTAAGAAAAATGTCCATAATTGTGTTTGTTTTTTCTTTTTTAGACTTGGAGAAAGCTGAAGAAATAGACCAAAAAATCCATGTTCTGTACTAAAAATAATGATCCTATAAAGCTCACAGTAAACGTTCTGTAGTCCTAGCACCGTGCACCCACTAGTTACTATACTGTAGTGTCACAATGAATAATTCCCCACATTCATTTCCAGACACAGCTCCCCTTAGCCCAACACGTTTTCAGGTCAATGTCGTTAATGAGGGCTACGACAATCCCACCTGCGAAGGAGATAAGGACCCTCCACAGTATGAAGAAACATCATTTGCTAGTGGAGACAGGCATAGAATGAATTATAGTCCGGGGAATAGGGAGATGTTCAATAACAACATCCTGCACAATGGAGACACTATTAAGACAGAAGGAGGTTTCCATCCTTATGACACTCACAGTCACACATATTACATGAAGACATTTGGTCACAACACTATGGACGCCGTGCCCAAGATTGATTATTATAGAAACACTGGCAGTGTCTCTGGAGTCAAGCAAACACGACCGAGTCTGGCGGAAATCCATGAACAGCTGTCAAAGGTAAGTCAAGTAGTAAGCACTCTGCATTTAGTCTTTTTTGTTTTCTTTATTGCAAAATAAACCCAAAAGCACTTAAGCGTCCTGAAATGATTACTCCGGGGATAAGTTAAATAGTTCCAGACATTTTTTATTAAGAGAGATATTACATTAAAGTGGATGGGCTGTACACCCGTTATGTCCATCATGACATAAAACACTGGAAATTAATCAATACATGGGGAGATTAAGGTTATTTTATTATGCATCCCATGCATTTACTCTGCATCATGTAGATATACTTCTAAGTGTGCCAGAGGATTTCTTTACATGTAGCAATTCGTTACATGTAAATGACTGAGGTCATTCCCAAACTGTCCATGAGGTGCATTGCGAGTTATTTCCTATCCATAGGATAGGGAATACCTTCCTGACCGCAAGGGGTCTAACCACTGGGACCCCTGCCCATCTCCAGGACCTGGGCCTCCAAAAAGCTCTGTGTGAATAGAGTAGTGATCAATCATGCATCCTTATTCATTCTTAATGGGACCACTGGAGATAGTCAATGGAAGCACTAGGTTGGTCTTCAACATTCCTATTAATAATGACTGGAGCAGAAGTGCAGATCATTGCTCACTGCTTCAGTCACACAGGGCTCTTCAGATTGGGATTGGTGGGTGTCCCAGTGGTTGGACTCCCAGCGATCAGTATTTATCCCCTATCCCTCGGAAAGGGAATAACTGTCAAACTTGAGACAAGCCCTTTAATTCGAATGTCCACCTATAAAAACGTTTTTAAAAATAAACCCAACATGCTTGAAAATAATAAAATAATGCATAATCTACTTACTGAACCCCCGCTGCTACTCCTCTTCCAGTTGTGCTTGCAACCACTCCACTTGTTCCAGCCAGATAGGCATGTCATTGACATTTGGACCTATCCTAAATTAGCATACTGTATCTTAGCAAATTTAATTGTCACAAAATCAAATTCATTTCTTTTGCCAGTGGTACTTCTATATGGAGTTTATTTTATGTGGGTCCACTTCAAAATCCAGATCTAAAGCGCTTCAAATACTTTTTGAATATATTTTTATATAAATATTGGATCACTTCTGATTCAAAATCCTGAGCAAAATGCTCAGTGTGAACACAGCCTAATGAAGCGCAAAAGTAACAACTTGGAATACAACAATTTAGAGGTTCGGTTGTAGAAAAGGTTATATTTTTTATGATTCATGCATCTTTACGAAAGGAAATTAATTTAAAGTGTTAGGGCTCATTCAGAGATCAGTGATTTTTCGAATACACACAAAACAGTCCGAGTTTCATCTCCGTGTTTTGGATCATATTTTCATCAAAATTTGGCCCGACTATCAGCTTTTACCATTGGAGGTTCGGCAGATTTTTTTGCATAAAAAAAAAATTATGTTTTTTTTTAGGTTCTCCTATTAGTCTGTGAAAAATGGACAGCACGCGGATGGCATCTGAGTTCTGTCTGAATTTTTCGTAGACCCAGAAATTTGCATCGGGGAAATTGATTTGAGACTTAGCTCAATATAAGACATGTCACAATGATTTGTTCTGTGGAAAAATTAGACATGTGAACTACCCCATAGACTGTACTAGATAGGAGTTCTATCCCTGAAAATCAAGTACGAGAAAAACTGATGTCTGAATGAGCCCCTAAAAACATATTTACATCCAAAAATTGCTCCAATCAATATGTGTAAATGGGTATTAGGTGATGATACCAAGTGATTCTTTAATGTGCACAACCTGACCACTCATGCAATGGATTTGTCAGACATGTATTACTGTGTCTATAGCCTGTAATGGGTTGTGCTAATCAGGTACTGACTTCAGATCGCCATTAATAAAGCTAGCATGGAGGTCAGATGTACTGAAGTAGATAAAACATTTATTTTATTATTATACATGTGGACATTTTACTTATTTCATATTGTTCTAGAAACCTTTCTGTAGATCAGTCTGGTAATTAAAAATGTAAATAAAGAGTTTTCGGAACCCTGCAATCAAAAGCTGTACCTTCCGGGATAACATGATGTGTCTAGAGTATGTCTTAGGCCGGGAACACACATGCGAGAAACACGTCCATGTCTCGCATGTGAAACCCAAGCTCTGGCGCCGGCACTCCAGAGCAGAGCGTGCGGCCGCATAGGAACACATGGAGCCGCACGCTCCGCTCCCAAGTGCCGGCGCCAGAGCTTGGGTTTCACATGCGAAACACGGACGTGTTTCTCGCATGTGTGATCCCGGCCTTAGGGCTCGCTCACATGAGAGTATAACACAGCCGAGTGCTATCCAATGTTTTATCGGACAGCTCTCGGCCCAGTGTTATACCATGGGGCGGTGGAGATCTGCAATTTTTTACTCATGCCAATTCGGCATGAGAGAACAACCACAGCATGCTGCGAGTGTATCTGATATTCGGATTGCACTCATAGTTATTAAGGTTGAAGGAAGACTTTAAGTGCATCTAGCTCAACCCATAGCCTAACCTAACATGCCCTAACATGTTGATCCATTCAAGTCTATGAGTGCATGTAAAACCAGCCCGATTGTCTCGTACAAGAGAACATACGCTGTGACCGCAGCCTTAGGTTTTGCACTAGCATATAAGTCAGACAACAACAATCAGATAAATACTAGATTGCTCCAGGACCAATGTTATTTAATGAGGCAGGGCAGATCTGAATAATTTTTCTCACCTTTATCCCGCATGAGAAAAAAAATTGTAGCATGCTACAGTTTCACTCCAAATTAATCTTTTACAGGGCCATTTACAGGTCAAAACATCTGTAAACCCTAAACTCGGTCCTCAATGGCAAGCATTGAAAAGAATGCAAATGCAATAATAAATTGGGACCTCGGTGTTAGTTTTTTTTTTAGTCCTTTGCTTTTTTTCCAAATGCAACATGCTTTAGATGGAGCTGGAGACCTGTGGGAAAATACCTGAAATAATAATGCTTGTATAAATAAAAACCACAAAAGATGCTTGATTTTTACAAGCTGTCTAAGAGGTAATGTTTCTCCTTACAGACAGTGCTAAGTTGTAAGGAGTACTGTTCTTTTCAAAAGAAGCTATTTGTATATTTAAATTTCCAGAGGAGCATTGCATGGCCTATAAGTCTCCTTACACCAACTTAGCACTGTCCACAAGGAGATACTTTACCCCTTTGATTTCCTGTCGGAGGTGTCTCACGCAGCTAAATCAAACCTCTTTGCAGTAATGGGGGACAAACACCTAAAATGTGTGTCTGCAAATGGAGAAACTGGTTTGTTGTCTTTTCCTAAAGGTACCGTCACACTCAGCGATGCTGCAGCGATATAGACAACGAGCCGATCGCTGGAACGTCGCTGTTTAGGTCGCTGTAGAGATGTCAAACACAGCAACTCCAGAACGATGCAGGAGCGATCCAGTGACGTAACGGCGACTCACTTATCGTTCTCGTTGGTTGTTAGCTCCATGTAAAACATTGCTGGCATCGTTGCTTTTGATGTCAAACATGACGATACACGCCGACCTGACAACGAAATAAAGTTCTGGACTTCTAGCTCCGACCAGCGATGGCACAGTGGGATCCAGATCGCTGCTGCATGTCAAACACAACGAGATCGCTATCCAGGACGCTGCAACGTCACGGATCGTTGTCGTTCTCGGTGCAAAGTTGCTGAGTGTGACGGTACCTTAAGTCATGGGGCAAGGCTTGTTAAAGGGTCGATATTAACTTTTAGGATTGCTACATCCAGTACGTGATACTAGAGTTCTCGTCTTCTTCCTATCTGAAGTGGACGTTTGCTTTTCACAAGATGGAAAAGTAATGCTGTAAAATAGGAGGCCTTCCCTACCAGGCATTTCTATTAATGGGTTTATTTGCGGTGCCTAAGCCAAGGATACCTTTTTCTGTTTTGGATATATTATCAAAAAACAGTTTGTTGCTGCATTTTGAGCAGCAGATGCCTGAAAACTTTCAGATTTTTCAAAAATGAGAACAAGAAAAAAAGGATAAATAATAAAATGTAAAACTTCTATCTACTGAAAGCATAGGAAAATTATTAAGAAAACGTTTCTTGGCATACATTATGGGAGATAGTGTAATCTGGTGCATACAGGAGAACATTGAGCCCAACGCTGTATGAATTTCCATAAATAAAATCCGGTTGTCAGCCCCCGTAAATACAGAAGAGGTTTATTTGCATAATGGTACACGCTGAAATGAACAAGTCAATGCGTCAATCCATCTTCACCAAGATGACAAGTTCTGATGGAGTTGGATTGACAACACCCAAATGTTGATTAGTTTATGTGAATAAATCTTTTGAAAATAGAATGTTGTCCGAGGCTCATTGCATATACTGAGACGCGGGGACACAGATACGCCAGCTGGTATCAGTACATTTACTGGTGTTAATATATAATGACATCCAATATCATAGATTCCGTCTGAGTAATGAAATCGCATTTCTTTTTACTTTTTTGCGAATGGTGCACTTTATGCCCAGGGTAAACCTCTGACTATCCCGCCTCAAGGATAAAAGGTTATTCTTCGTAATACTACATTATACACAACAGGTGACTTGGTGGCAATCACAGTCACAGTCGGAGGTACTGATTTACGCTTATAGTCCCCTTCCAGTAGCTTTTGCACCAAGGCTGAGCTAATAACACACAAGCTATGCCAAATGGCCCCATAAGTTTCGCACTTTGTGTGCGATAAATTCTAAAGGGACAATCGTGAAAGAAGATAAATGGCACAATTCCTTGACATATACAGCATTCATAGGAAGATTTATTTTTTTTCAAGAACCAACACCAACCTTCTTTTTCATAGGCTGCTGGGTATCTCTAAATATCTAAAAGCAATCCAACCTATTTTATCTACTGACATTAGAGATTATCAGCTGGAATCATTCGGAATCCTTTTTATCAAAAGCTAAATCTAGAGCTCCATTGTGTAACATGATGCTATGTAATAACTTTCTGATAAGTCCATCTCTTTGTCCAGGTTATCCCTCTTGTACTTGCCTGTGCTCAATAATCCCAAGTTGACAGCCCTGATAAACTTGGTAAACATGAGGAGGTCTTCATAGTGGAACATTCACCATAGTGCATGCCATGGATACCGGGAATGGATCTTCCCTACCCTTCTCCCTGCTCTTCTCCCTTTTGGGGAGATTCGTTTTTTTAATTTGTTATACCGCAAAACTTTTCTCCCCAACCGGTAGTTTTAGAGCTACACGTACCTGTAGAGCCCTTGTATGTGGCTCCCCAGTTTAAGGTTAAGTCCATCAAGTTCAACCTATAACCTGACCTGCTGATACAGTGGAAGGCAAATCCTTTACAGATGCAATTAAAAAAAGAGGAAAGACAAGTACAAAAGATGAGTTCCTAAATTTTAAAAATATAAATCTTTATTATGTATCAAAAACAAAACCTAAATAAGACAAATAAAAACATTAAAAAAGGGCATAATGCTCCTTACTAGGGCAAAAACTGGCATTGGGATGCAACCCATATGGAGGCATGATAAGGAGGAAGGCTCACTGGCTAGGCTGTTGCCTTATATACTGGACAGATATGAACAAGTTACTGAGTAAATTATCTCATCTGCATGATGGTGCACAAAGATGGAGTCCGCACTCAGAGATACCAATGTGCACATGTGCTAGACACACCATGATGATATAATAGACACTAATAGCTCCATATTAGGGGAAAATGGCCTTCCCGACACTACATACAGCAATCAGACTAGTTCTCTGGATCAATGTCCAATCACAGAATCCAGTGCCCAATATTATATTGTTACAAGAAAGGCTTCCAGGCCCGCCTTGTACGTTTTATAGTGAATCAACCATTACAACATTAGAACATTACAATCTCACTGCTCTTACAGTAAAGAATCTGTGACTATGATTAAACATTCTTTCCTCTAGACGTAGAGGATGCCCAGTTATCATCATATCAGACTTGGGTGTAAGTAGCTCATAAGAAAGATCTGTGTACTGTCCCCTCATATATTTGCACATTGTAATAAGATCACCCTTAAGAATTTGTTTTTCCAAACCGTATAATCCTAAGTCTGATAACCCGTCATGGTATTGTGGTCCACCTACTCCCTTAATCACCTTGGTCGATCTTCTCTGCACTTTTCTAGGATGTGACCTCCATATTTCTGATAAATTTAGTAAAACAGAAAATTATACAATTAACATGAAATCATGGTTTGCATTGTTTTTTTTTTCCAAGTGGTCAAAAATACACCAAACTAAATTCAATAAAGCATTTATTTACTGATTAAATGAAAAGTGGCGCATTTTATTCTAACCAACTTAATTTTGAGACTTTCCTATAAAACGCCAGCCTATAGAAATCTTTCCACAATGGATCATTTCCTTGTAAATATGTTATTCCAACGAATATTCTCTTTTGAACTAGAAGTACATAGGGTCATTTCATGCAGATTTTTATCTTATTGGTATGTTGATTTTTTAACTAGCGGTAGGTTCTAAAGGGAGGGAAAGTATAAAGGAAAGACTGATGTTTGCACGTAATCCTTGGTTCAGCCAAAATGTTTCACCATGGAACGCTACCACTGATTTATTGCAATGTTATGTATTCATTCAGCAATAGTCATAGCAATAGTCATAGTAACAAAGGGACAAATACCGTTATTTTTCATGAAATATCCTGAATATGGTCCCGGAAATCTAATCTCTAACTGTACATCTGAATGTTAGACTACACCTTTCTATGGAGCAATGCCAAATCCGTAGCATTCCCTCCATTGTCCCCGGGTGATGTACCCATAGGGTTACGTGCTTTACCACTTATAGGTTTCTGCTGGTAAATGAGTAATTGTAGCTGCAAACACAGGAATTCAGAGCACATTAATAGAACATTAAGGAGCGCTATTTATGGTAATGGTGTGTGAAAGTGTGCATTAATTCTGATCATGCAGGAATCAACTGGTTTCAGGTGGCAATAATTGAAGGATTTTCTTTATCGGTTTAAAATTTGGCTTTGTGCTTTTGCTACAAATAGAGAAATGCATATTCATGGGTTGTGATGCTTTCTGTACACTGATATTTATAGCTGTTGAAAAACTTAGGAGTTAACCACTTCCATATCCATAAAAACAGCATCGTTCTGGTAAAGGCAACTTGACGCCCTCATTATTAATCACCTTTGCTGTGGCAGACCATTAATAATACAGCAGTCATCCTGACACCTATAGCAGGACTGACAATGAAATATTCATTCTCTTTACAGCCCCATCCTCCTCATCCGCCAAGGTGCACACAACTGGCGTAAAAGCATAATATATGTACAAGTGTATTGGGTTGCTCAGATCCTTACGCTTGGGCATTTTTCCTGCTTCTAACACTTCAAGAACTGTTTGCTGCCTAATGTATCCTACCCCTTGACAGTGCGGTGGATTCCATTGAGAGCAAGAGTGGTGATTGTACAAGGTTCTCCAAAACCATAGACCAATTACCGTCCTAATTCCTGAATCACTTCTCAAGTAGCAAGGCAAAAAGTTACAATTCAGAGGGAACCACGGTGGCTCAGTGGTTAGCAACATTGGGGTCCTAGGTTCATATCCCACCAAAGACAACATCTGCAAGGAGTTTGTAATGTTCTCCCCATGTTTTCGTGGGTTTCCTCCTGGTTCTCCGGTTTCCTCAAACACTCCAAAGACATACTGATAGGGGATCTAGATTGTGAGCCCCAATGGGGACAGTGATGATGATGTCTGTAAAGCGTTGTGGAAATTTATGGTGTTGCTAAGTGAGTAAAATAAAACTCTTTTCTGCTTGCTCGGAGCATACACCCATCTGTGAGAAACAGACTGTTTTTTTTGTCAGGTGTCATTCTAGTTGCATCTATATGGCATCCTAGTTACATTCGATTTTTCTCGTCCGTTTTTTTTTATAGAGGAGGTGTTTGTTCCCAAGTCAATACAAAGACACCTTGAAGGTCACATGTTTGTTCAGATGCCAATTACTGGTCTTCTTTTTAATTCGAATGATATTAAAATTGATCATTAAACAATAGATCTGTGAGATATATATGCCAAACATGGATTAGATTAGGAGGTGCTCTGTATAGTGTATAGATCTATGAAACTCTATGGGTCTGTGTGCTATCCAGGGATAGCGCACAGGGATAATTCATGCAGATGTGCGAATGATGACTAGCCTTAAGCATATTCTTTAAAGTTAGAGTCGACATTGTTAAGATCTGGCAGCAGCTATCTAACGTGTATGACCAACTTTTAAGTACTCAACTGCAGAACAGTGGAGAAGACCCCTACTTTTTTGGCCTATTTTAATAAGTAAAGTTATAGTTACCATCACCAGGCACTGAGCCCTGTGAATGCTGTTGTCTTACACAACAAGGAAAACTGAGCAGGAAAAATGCTACATGTATAAGGTTAGTCTCAACCCACCAGCACCCTGCAATGCGACCATGGGGCAACTATGGATCAACTTATCAGCCTAGGGTCTAAAAAGGACCATGGCTATATCGTCATGCCAGATCCTAAAAGATGATTATATGGAAGCATTAAATAAATAAGCAATCGGTAGATTGTTTTGTGAAATCCTTTAGCGGGACTGAAAACAGTTACAAAAAGTTCATCAAAAAACACAGGAAAAAAAATTATAATTTTTGTCTAAAAGTCTTTCTATTTTGCAAATGTGAAATACTACACATATATGGTATTGCTGCAATCATTACGACCCAAGAGAACGTATTGTGTTGTTTACCTTGCTGTTTAATTAATAAAAAAAATGGAAACTATCAGCTGTATTTCTTTTTATACATCACTCCACATCCCAAAACACAAAAGGTAATCAACAATTTATATGTTTGTGCTCCAAAATTGTCTTATTGAAAATATCACTTATCCTGCACAAAATATGCCCAGTACACGGACAGAAAAAGGAATGGGGTTCTGGTTCTTGGAACGTGGCGACCTAAAAAATGGCCTGAACGTACTGCACGGTAAAAGACCTAAAATTAAACCCCGCTAAAAAGTGATTTAAATTAATAAATAATTAAAAGAAAGGCAGAATTTAAGCCCGTGAAAAATACAATTTATCCTGCAAAAAAAAAACCATCAAAGAAAATTCAGAAAGGAGCATAATCTTTCGGCCTTTTGCAGATTGCTTCTACCTTGTCTTTTGCTGCTGCTCTATATGTGTAGTAATTTACTTCAGCTCTGTTTATATCCTGCAGAGAAAAGATTTTTGTCTGCTATGTTTTTATCTTCTCTGTGAAATGAAGCATAATGCTATCAAAACAGTGTACGATCCATCAAGTATTTTATAGCTGTGTGTGGTAATAATTCAGTTCTATTTCCTTTTAGATCTCTTCTACATTTTAATAAAGTCACCTAGGTCTGTATTTTATGTTGCATATAATCCTTTAGTTTGTAAGTTCATATGAGCTTACTTTTTGCCTACTGTGTCTTGCAACCGACAGTAGGGAGAGCTAGGGTTAATGATTGCGACTAGCCCAGAGGGCCTAAAGTGAAGGGACGGAGACAATTTCTTGTTATGATGTGAGATAGGAATCAGTCTGCAGTAGAAGTAGACCTACGGTTTGATCAGTAATCAAGGTCACATGATGTGTGTGAGAGGAGACCGAGGCAGTGGATAGTGTGATCCTGAGCAGAAAAAGAGAAAGTGATAGAAGGATGGAGTGATGCACCGGAGATGGATTCTGGGACCGGACACCTAGCAGTATGGCTCCCCAAGTTCAAAAGATAGAGAGGTAATGGGCAAAGGATGGAACAGGGAGCATGAGACAAAGAGAGTGCGCCGGGCTGTAGTTCCAGGGCATCAGCAGTTGAGAAGCTAAGTGATGGCCATAGCTGCAAAAGTAACTTCCCTAAGGGGAGAAGAAGGACGTGGAACTGTGGGTTGAACTATAGGACTCCCACTTAGTTGACTGTGCTACTGTTAGTGGGGACTAAGGAAGGTCCCTAAGTACTATGCTGGGTTGTGGTGAAGGTAGTGACCACTTATATAGTGACAGTTAGCTAATTGCTAATGGTCGTAACCATGGATAAGCTACCACAATGCTTGCACATGAGGAAAGAGACATAGCGAATCAGAAAAACTATACTGCATTTCTAATTGGAGGTATTTGCTAATATTATTATTATTACATATTGCGATAGGATTTTGGAGATGCTATGACCCCTTTAAAGCGAACCTGTCAGCAGGATTTGCTAAGTAAACTACATACATTGTCATGTTGTTGTTGTTAAACTCATTAAAATAATACCTGGGGTGAAGTGTTAGAAGTTTTCAGTTAATGATATTCCCCTGCTCCAGGGCGGAACTGTAGGCAGAGTCTTATCTTCCTGCTCTAAGCTAGAGAACCAAAAGGAGACCTGTCAACAGGCCTCCCTGAAGGACAAAAATGTTCCTCATCATAGAATCAGACTGTGTGTGCTTCGGCGTGGCTTGTGGGCTTCCTTGGTATTGCCAAATGCTATGCTTGGCTTTTTCCAGCAGCCCCATAGAAAATGAATGAAAAGGTCCACTTTGTAAGATGGGTGAGAATTCCCCTTCAGGGATAAAAATTCCCAGTTCTGCTGGTCGATGTGTCCGAGGGCTTGGACCTTCACTAGTCAGTAATTTATTACCTATCCTGTAGATAGGTGATAACTTGGTTAACCATATGGCCGCGCACAACGTTTCTACCAGTCTGTAATTTGGACAGATGACTTGTGACGTCATACACGGTCCTTGAATGCTGCTTCGCCATGTGCATGAGACATAGAGCGTATTGATATCTACTATTTTAACACACAGGCCCATATCTAGCAATATTCTAAATGCTGCTTTCACCACAAGTGAACATATGTGGAGAGCTTCACATCCCTTAAATGTTGAAATGTTAATGACTGTAGCATGAATACGTCTGCCCTCCAGAATAAGGCCTGCTTGTGTAACTCTAGTTGCATGTGTTCTATATTGACCATATAAAATGCGTACCCTATTTCCTTGTGGTTTTTCCAATTCTGTCCCATAGAAACCCCGGGATATTCTGTTGACTATTCCACCTAATGTGATGTGAGCCTAAGCAACTTTTTTTTAAGGTTAGAATTATAATACTTCTAGCCTTGATTTTAATGGAAAAAATAAATTCCAGACTAAACAAAGCTATTTCTCTGTTCCTAAACATTGTAGGTGAAAGTGAACTATAAAATCCCCTAAATATTCACATGACCCAAGAGCGCTAAACTAGAAAACAATGGGATCGCCGAAATGTCATAGTAAATATCAAGCAAACGTGACTTCTTAGAAAGGTTTAGGGCATAGAATTTATAAAGGGGGCGACGTTCTAAATTCATGGTATCCTTCTGGTGCACTCTTCATGCAATTCATTGTTTTTGGATCATGTGAAATTGTTAATGGACGTTAACGATGTTTTATCATTGTTTTACCCTTAAGCTTCTGCTCATGGATTTCCAGAATTTGCCATATTCCGTAATCTTATTCTTCAATCACTCTCAGCATTAACAATGACTGCAGCTTATTAATCAGTTACCATATCTCAGATTTATTGTAGCCAGGAAAATTGGGTAAAATCTATGCAGGGAAGCACAATGGGATGTTTTTCATCTTTTTTATGTATAAAACAACTAATTTGAACTTGAGATCTGCATTTTCCAACCTGACAGTGTAACTATAATTTAGTGATACTATTCTTTAATGAGAAATAAATGAATATATAGTACCGCACATAGTACCGTCATGTATTGTATTCTCTGTTGTGTAGGATGTAGCAGTGACTCCAGGATCAGTTTCCAATGGAGAAGGTGCCCTGGGAGATGAAGAACAGAATGAAGAAGAGCAACAGAAGGGAGGATTTGTTAAATTTGGATGGATAAAAGGTGTTCTGGTGAGTTAAACAAATACATTAAGGGTGTAATCAGACGGCTATAAAAATCGGATGGAGATCTGAACACAGTGGACGGACTGGCCAGCGGCTATCCCGACCTCAGCATGGCTGCTGGATGTATTTCCATGAAGCTATCATGCTCGGGTCGGGAGAGCCGCCGGCCAGTCCGCGCACTGCGGCTGTCTAAGTAATAGTAGTCCACAAGAGGGGCATGTTTCACATATAGGCCACCAGTGCCACAAATAGTGTATGTGTTAAAGATGAAAATTACTGTGAAAAATAGTGACGATCATACCACAGTTAAAGAGCCCTTGGGCATGGAACTTGTGGAAAAGCATGGTCTTGCTGCCCTCATCCACCACAACAAGATAAAACAGTTTTTGCTGAACATATCAGTCTAATATGTCCATGAACTGCCCAGATTTTCATGCCTTGGAACTTGCCATCCATTCTTTCTTCAAAATGCGGTTATAATTCATTAGCAATCTGCCAGAATTTTAAAGGGAATCTGTCACCAGGTTTTCACCACCTAATCTGAGAGCAGAATAATGTAGGGACAGAGACCCTGATTCTAGTGATATATCACTTCCTGGGCTCCTTGCTTCGGTTTTAATAAAATCACTTTTTTCTCAGCAAGAGATTATCACTGGTAAACCTGCTGCCGTGTAGTACGCCATATTCATGCACTCTGTTTTACCCCGCCATCACCACTCATTGGCAGTTTTCTGCCTATGCACAGTGTACACAGAAAGCTGCCAACCAGTGGTGTGGGCGGGGTTATACAGAGCTCAGCAGTCAGAGAACAGGGAGATAAAACTGTGATTTCATGTCAACTGCAGCAAGCAGCCTGGTAAGTGATACATTGCTGGAATCAGGGTATCTGCACCTGCTGCATTCAGATGGCAACAAAAACCTGATGACAGATTCCTTTTAAGTGCTATAACTTTCCGTCCCTCACTTACCCTGCATCAATGCCTTCTGTCATTGTCCAAAGGCATGCCAGCCCACATTATTAGAAGAGGCTTTATAAGTATTTTAGTGTGACACTCTTGCACTGATATTTAATTACAAGCTATTTTTGTGTTTGATCTTTATTTACATTTGTTACATCACCAAACTAAATGCAAAACTCTGCTATCTTCCTCCCTGTAAGGAAAGAGCTGCGTGGGAGCTTACGTGGTTAGCGCCAATCTGATAGGTCACATGTCTGACAGCGAGTACAGGAGCTCTGCTGTCTGTTTCCATGGGCAGCCAGCACAATTCTGAGGCAGCTCTGTGTAGAAATTAATAAAACTATTTGAAAAACATTAAGTTAAGGATTTCCTGCTACTTATTTTTTTTATTGCATTTTAATGATCGCATTAGAATTCCCTCATCGCCGTTTTAAAATGGAGATCAGAAACAAGGGTATAGCGCCCCCCAGATCAACTTTGAACCCTTTTAACTTCCTAACCAAAAAATAATGTTTCAAAAATTATGCAGATGTAAAGCAGACATGTGGGACATGTTATTTATTAACTATGTTGTGCGACATGACTCTCTGATTTAAGGGCGTAAAAATTAAACGTTTGAAAATTGCAAAATTTTAAGAAATTTTGTCAAAATTTTGATATTTTCATAGATATACGCAAATCATATAGATCAAAATTTACCACTAGCATGAAGCCCAATATGCCATGAAAAAATATTCTCAGAATCACTGGGTTACGTTGAAGCGTTCCAGAGTTATTAACCCATAAAGTGACACTGGTTAGATTTCAAAAATTTGGTCTGGTCCTTAAAGGGACTCTGTCACCTGAATTTGGAGGGAACAATCTTCAGCCATGCCTGCGCAAGGCAAAATTAGATCCGTCACGAAAGGGTTAAACTATGAAATAATATTTTAAATTACTACATATTTAGCCGCAACAATCTACCTACATCAGCGTCTACAATCTTCTATGAAAAACAGTAACGCAATGATTAACATTTAATAATCTATTTAGCAAACTATCTGGTATTGATCAAATGTTTCCTAAATGCGTCTAATAGGTGAGGTGCATGCTGAACATATGGGGCGTGATGCTTTTCATTCGTCTTTCATGGATTATCGGTCAAGCAGGAATCGGTAAGTGTGTACATGTCCCGCCTGCGATGTTGCTTATTTGTCATGTGATAAGGTTTTATTACAAACCCTTGGCTCATATAGAACAGATTGTGCCACTCTGCCGGTAACATGCCTCCAATGTATACAGCAAGATGCAATTCCTGCCGGCCATTGACCCCATTATAGATACAATCCTACATTGCAGTAGATGTTTCTTCATGCATACAATCACATTGACATTTCAGTACAGGTTAGGCTGGATTCATGCTGCTTTTTTGGACCCCATTTATATACTTAAAATGTGTCTCCCATGGCTATATATTGTGCCATACATCATACAAAGCTGCTATATGTTAGAGAAATGCCTTAGATGGATGCCAAACATTCCCATCCCACCCATGGACTTCTCCCTTCACTGGATTCCATGGGATAAAACAGCGCAGGTTTTTGCTTGCGCCATTACAGTGTTTTCTTCTTTTTTATAAAGTAGCAAATTTCCCACTGAAGCCAAAGATATGCCGTGATCTAAATGGGAAAGTTAAAGAGGTTGTACACTACTTTTTCATTGATGATCTATCCTTAGGATTGGTTGCCTGTGTCTGGTCGGCCTGGGTCCGACACAAGGCAGCTCCCCAGCTGTTCAATAGGAGGCGGATGTGCAGTACACCGCCGTCGCCACTATCGGAAAACGGAGCAGCTCCGGACGGTAACCCCAATGCCAAAAACAGCTGATCAGAGGGGGTGCTGGGTGTCGGACCCTGACCAATCAGACATTGATGACCTAGCCTAAGTATAGGTCATCAATGAAAAAATAGTAGACAACCTCATGCTATGTGGGTTTTTTTTTTTACTCCGTGTCAGATTGTTTGGGGCACTCTCATTTGACAAGGGGTATGGTAATGTCCTTTAATCAATTTATTCATCATTTTTGAGAAGTGATGGCATAGGAACGGCACACTGGAGAGTTCTGGGAAACAATCGTTATCTCATATAGAATTAAAGTAGTTACTAAAATAGTCATGTCGGGAGAGTTTACAGGTCATCTCTACGGGATGCGATCAGCAACTACAATGTTATATTAACTTTTAACTTGAAGCTAATATCTCATAAATCACCATTTCCCAAATGTCAGACTATGGGACCATCACATTCATCTAATTTCTTCAGCTCCGCCATAGGAACAGAACAACATAAAACACAAAATCTGTCACGTAATGAACACAAATGGCACCGGATGGACCCCACTGTCTATAATGGGGTCCGCTTTTTATCAAAGTGCTCACCATTTTAGCAGACAAAATAGTGCAGTGTGCTCCATTTATTTTTCTCCAACGCTGATGTGATCATAGGCTTATGGGCTTTATGTTCTTGCTATTTGCTAGCATCTCTTAGTATATCCTCCATTTATAATGTTACATATTGTATATAAAGTAACAAAATACAAGCAACTTTTAGATGTTCAGGATATTTTGAATTAAATGTAAAACTGACCTAGATCTTCATTTAATTGTTCTGGAGCATACCCATTGGTAGGGAACCTATAGGAAGGATAGGGTAGGGGACCTCTGGGTATAGAGAACTCAGGCACAGATTATAGAGGGATACAGTGGGTAGGCAGAAACCGCAATGAACGTGCAAAAATAAAAATATCCTATATTTAGTGCAATGTCCTAAAATTCGGGACCTTGAATGTTGTATTAAAGTGCTCATCCACAGAACTGTATCATAACTTTCCCTCCATAGAGGTAAATGAGGTGTCTACTGTACGTCCATATGCCTCCAATTTAATAGGGGCTAATAGGGATGCTATAGAGGTATTTTCCGCTAGGTGAGAATATGTCCATAATTATGGCAGCCAACAATCCCTGTGTGGAATCTGTGTGGTTCTGTAACGTGGAGCCCTATAGTTACCTCTTCTGCCATGCTGGCATTGTGCACAGGACCCTGCAGTTTGTATAAAGTTTGTTAGACACCTCCATCACTTGGAAGCTCCTGCTTAAAACACAGACTGGTGTCCTGGTCATTACCTTCATGTAAAAGAGAGGACAATCTAGAATAAAAGCTGATTGGACAATGTCTGCTGCTTCGGCCACCGAGGGCACATCCCTAACCAGCCATGGATAGATGTACGGTGTATCCCGGACACTGCCAAAAACTCCAAGGAACATAAGAATGAAAGAGTTTTGTTCACACAAAGCGTTTCGGAGTTGGTTGAACACCTTCCTCAGGTATCTGAGTAGTACTGCGAAACGCGTTGTATGAAAAAAACTCTTCCATCCTGATGAGCCTTGGAGTCTTTGGCCCGTCCATCTTTCCACGACATTTCCACCCAATAAGGGTACGATTGTACTAATGTAGAGGTTTAGTCATATTTGCCACTTTGCTGGCAGATTTTCCTTAATTTCCTCCTAGCCTTGGCAGGTCAGATCATGCACTATGGAACCATAATTAAAGTCTATACCAGACTGTAAAAATAATGCAGCGGATGAAATCCATCAGTAACCCCACACAATGGCAGTAGTGATTTGACTCTATTTTGCCAGTTTCATAAACGTTTCTCACTTATACTTGAATTTGATGTAGCCTCAGGTTATGCTAATTCTGCCTTAAAAATGGGAAAAAAAAGTTCATAATGCCACATCAGAAATTCAATCAAGGAGCCTTCTGTCCTTAAAGGGGGATATTAATTTTTCAATCTGTGATGAAGAAAACCTTCTGTGTGACCTTTCTCTTGAGAAGCAGGATCTTGCCCATACATCCCGCTAATTGCACAGTGTGCACCGATTGTGGCAGAAGGACTTTCTTACCCACCGGCACTTTTTAATTGTGCGCTCATCATTCACTTAATGAGAATAGCTTATGCCGAAGCTGTGAAATAGAATTGGGTCATTTGGGATGTATAGAAAGATTATTTCTTACCGAAGACAAATATTACCAATTGCAAAATTCTCATTTTCTCTGGCCTGCTCTTTAGCATATGTTGTGCCTGACAAATAAGCGCTGGGTGATTTTATGATGCATATCAAATGAAACCTTACAGCCGCAGGGGTACAGCCACGTCTCTGTCCTGCCATAAAATGGGAGCATTTTGAAACCTGCCAATTCTTTGCTTAGGGCTTTCATGCACAATTAGTTTTCTAAGGGCAGTTTGGTAACTTATTTGGGTCATTAAGAAGTATTACTTTCCTCCTAGGTGTGAGGAAAGCCAGAAGGATTTTCTTTTTAGAAGTTATTTATCTTTGGTGCTGGGATGAAATTGTAAGATTTGACTTCTGATCGGCTTATTTTCCCAGTTAACATCGTGCAGAGTCCTTAATTTCACATTAGCATTTTCAATCTCAGAAGAACATGACTGTGCCGGTCGTCGTTCTCTCTGCGGAGTAGTGGAGAAGTTTATTTTTTTTTTAAAAGTTGCTTTAAATCTGTAACTCTGAGGAATAACTCAGATTTATAAACAAGAACACAGTCCTGTAGCCATTTCGGGTTGAATCGCTTAAGATTATGTTTGCATGGCCGATGGATTATGTTTTACAATGATAAGGTTGTAGTTCTCCCGCAGGCAGGGCTCTGCTTAGAGCTGATACGCGCTTAATGTGGGTAGTTATTTCTAAGTATATCATTTAGTTTTTACGTAAAACCTGCTGACTCTTTATAATTCTTGAAAAACATGTTATTTGTAAAAAAATATGCCTATACGGTAAATGAAAACTATTTCTCATGGACTTCTACAATCTCGTACACATTGGCCATGAGCGTTCTTCTCCCTGTTTCCATTCTTCTGACAAAGTTTTCTATACTAATACACCAAGACGTGGTGTCAGAAGAAAGGAGACAGAGAGGAGAATGCGCTCAGACACTATGTGCCTCCGAGGCTGGCAACAGCCGCAGCATTCGGTGTTCACTCAGATCAGAAGTCTAGCAACAATCTGGCAACAGAGTGCACTGTCAGTGCGTGTCAAAATACCTGGCGCACATAGACCAGAGCCGCCCCCACAGGTGATGACACGTGCAAGGTGTTGGTCTTACAATGCGCAGTACGCCAAGTTGCCTACTTGTTACTACTAATCTGAGCCAGCAAGAGAGCGCACTGTCTTTGTACTCATTACACAGTGCATTTCGCACATGGACTAGCCCAACCCTAAAACGAAGGTCACTGATGACACTTCGGTTCAGGGATGGGCAGGACCTGTGGCAGTGACCGCAGCCTATGGCAGTCTATGGACTATGTGGCAGTGACCGCAGCCCCCTGATGACGCTTTGTTTGAGTATCACAGCATGCACTAGAGATTGTCAAATGAAGCATCATCAAAAAGGAAGGAGGAAAAAAAGCAGTTAATGTAGTTCAGGAAGGATCTCACTATCTCATTCTCACATTACAGTTACGCCTCCATACGTATCCTGAGAAGCATACACAGCACCCCTTAGTTGTAACAGGGGTCACTGCATCACAGAGGGTTCACATTCACACACACCACACAATGACATGCTTACACACATACAGTGTATATATACAGTATACAGTGACACATACTGTATGTTCAAGCATACAACACACTCACATTCTTTACTAGATTTCTTTGATAGAGAAGAGATGGTGAGCACAGGACAGAGCCACTCTAGCCATCAGTGATGAGGAGGTGTCCCCACTCCTTAACTATATGGCATCAGTGCATCAAAGCGGTATTCCAGAACTCTGGCGTAAATCATTTTTTCGGTAGTTGCAAAATTACAAGGAGTTGCACAAACATTTTGTGACTTTTGGTATTTTCATGCCAGTTTTGCCCAGCCCCACCAAAATATGAGGAGCGGGGGCAGAAAGGGGGCTAATTAATTACGTCAACAACACGCCTCCTTGTCAAGACCAGCATGAACACATGAACATCCCCAGTCTTGATGAATCAAGGCCAACGTGTGTATGATGACTGGTGAAAGAATGGAAAGTGGTAGAAATGAGCTTGGGAAGGAGTGAGGTCACAATTGAAGGTTTTAGCCTAGTAGCCTATCTTATGCATCTTGCTGATGATTTTATAGCTAATGTTAGACAAAAGTTCAGCATTTAATATTGGTCAGCTGTAATGTTGCATACGAGAAAAGTATTATATAGTGGAGCGTTTGTAACAGCCAAGGCTGTAGGCTTATAGGTGGAGGGCATTCTTGATGAGACACTCACAGAAGTATGTTTTAATAGTTAACATACTGTATTTTTCTCTTTCCACTGAGGTCTTGGTGTCATTATCATCGGGTTAGCTGTGACAGTGACTACTATAACTGGCCTGTCCACCTCTGCAATTGCCACAAATGGATGTGTCAGTGGAGGTAATAAAATATGAGGCATGGATGCTCTAAAGGTCGATGCCAGTTCAGAATCTCATTATTTTAAGGTAATCACATACTTGATGTGCTGGAGGCATTTTTTTTTAGCGTCGACCGGAGTACAGAGCAAAAATGAGACAAGAAGATGAATTTATTTCAGGATTTTAAAGGCATCTCAATGTTTCCAACAGTGGGTAGTTAAGCCTCTCTCTTAGGTTCTTAATTTCAGGATTTACGTGAAAAGGACTGCTCTGCTATTCACAAGTTGGTATTCAGTCACTTTTTCCCATACAGCCTTTTTCCAAGAGCTCAGTATTTATTTCCAGGCTCGTAAGTTCTAGGAGTCAACGTTTACGGCGTTATGTTGTATTAAAAGACGAGACATATATAAAATATTTCATTTTCTTCTACTACTGACAGGTCTGGGAGTTATCATAATTTTGCTTGCGACCATGGTAACTACAATTACTGGGTTGTCAACCTCTGCAATAGCAACCAACGGTTTTGTACGAGGAGGTAAAGAGTTAAGGATGCTTAAGATACCGATTGCATGGCTAGGTAGGAGATTATACTATTCTGCTCTAAGGTCTGGAAAGTCTTATTGGGACCTCTGGATGTGGAGAACTAAGATCACCAATTTGTAAGGTAACGTCATCTAGCAGGAGGCAAAAATGTTAAAAAAGACATGGTGGGCCCGAATCCAGCAGAAGAACAATGTAACGACATGGCTGGTTCAAGGACTGGTTCCAGCGCAGTCTAAACTTCTCTTAAGTCATGACAGAAATTTGACATGAGATGAAATATTACAGAGGCTGTCCACTACTGTAACATGGATGACCTAATCAATGTCTGATTGGTGGGGATGCGACGTCCGCCACCCCTGCCGATTTGCTGTTCTCAGTGTCATCAGCTGCCGGCAGTTCTCAGTTACGGCACTGCTCCGTCTACTGATAGCGGCCGCGGCCAGGTACTGCACATCAGCCCATATGCAAATCAATAGGAGGCAGAAGTGCAGTACCCAGACACGGCCACTATCAGTAGATGGAGGAGTGCCGTAACAGCTGATTGGTGGGGTTGCCAGGTGTCACGCACCCACCGATCAGACATTGATGACCTATCCTAGGGATAGGTCATCAATGTTAAAGTAGTGGACAGCTTCTTTAAGGTCCATATTCAAGTTTTGTGCTCCTATAAGAATGAGGTGAGTGACATAAAAATGGATCATTGATTATTTATAAGACTTTTCAGGTAGTTTCCATTGAAAGAAAACTGATCGACTTATAGGTCTGCAATATCACCATTATTGCTTACAGGGTATGTATTATGCCTTCATATTACTGTGCTTCAGAAAGCAAATAAATAAAGCTGTAGCATATGATGATTACTACGGTAAGAGTAAAAGAACACCACTAAAGGGACTCCAAATACTTGGATACCTGGTCAGTATTACTTCTATAAAGCAGACCTTTTGATGGACAACTGATTTTCAGCACTCAATATGTTCCCTTTGGTCACTCTTACACATAGTTATAGTGTGTCACACATTAAGTACTGCAACACCACAACCAGAAGGTTATATACATAGAAGATGACACTCATCCAAGTGAAAACAAAAAAACCCAGATTAACACGCTGTTGTTTTTATTTTCACATATTTATTTTTTATTAATTTATTTTACTCCCTTATTTAGCGCCATTAATTCCACAGCGCTTTACAGACACTGTCATCATTGGGGCTCACAATCTAGATTCCCTAACAGTAAGTTTTTGCAGTGTGGGAGGAAACCCACGCAAACACGGGGAGAACATGCAAACTCCTTGCAGATGTAGTGCGTGGTGGGATTTGAACCCAGGACCCCAGCGCTGCAAGAATGCAGTGCTAACCACTGAGCCACTATGTATGCCCATTTAGTCAGGTTCAAATATTTAAAAGCAACTAAATTCACCCAAAGACATACAGGTCCCATGAATCCATTTATGTGATGCTATGCATGACATGATGACCCCATACAATGAGGCCATGATGAGTAGTTGGTGACCTCCCTTAGATTTTTATGGACATAATAATCTTTTTCACAACTGTTTTTGATGCACTTTATTATTGAAATTGCATAATCCATTTTTATAGTCTGATCTTTCATATTTGTTTGTCACAATACTAATCCTCCGCCTAATTATAATGACTATGTAGGCCGGTCCATTGCCGTATCGTGTACCTCTGGATCAGGACCTGTTAAGACTTAAAGAAAAACTCCCATGAATATTTTTTTTCATTAAATGTCTTTATATATGTATGGTATGTAGTGTGATTAATATTTTCACCTACCGCTGCTTTCTCCAGAATCCAGCACCGTTCTGCTCCTCTTCTCAGTGACGTCACCACTGTTCAGACTAGTCGTCTCACTCTGTGAGTCATGCATGAGCTGGAAGTCTCTCTTACAAAGTAAGTGTATGGAGACTGCTGACATCTGATGTTCCATAGGTTTACATGGTAAAAGCCACTTGTGACCCTGACAGACTGCAGAGCGGTGACATCACTGAGAAGAGGAGCAGAGCAGCTCTGGATCCTGGAGAAAGCGATGATAGGTGAGTATACACACATTTAATGAAGAAATGTATTCATGGGAGGACTTCTTTAATTTTTTTTAAACAGTTGTGCCAGACTCGATCTCACTTGGGAAATAATAAAGTATTAAGAATTTTTGTATAGACTTGGATGTGCAGTCTCTTACATGTAAGTAACTTTCCTGCTGTGAGGTCCAGGTGTGACAAACATACATCGGAGGGCACTCTGGATATTATAGACTGGTGCCCACTTAATAATGGGATAAATTCACCAAGTTCTGTATAGCAAAACAAAGCATAGTTTTACCGTGAACTCACGTTGAGGTTTTTGGCCACTATGCTTTTACAGGTAGCAGGCACGGTATCTCTAGGTGTAGGGGCAACTTAAGACATAAAACATAACTCAAATAATGATTGGATTTATAATCAATCTTTGATGAAAAGCTACTGTGAATTGACAAAGCTGCAGCATTAGATTACTTTTGTAAATATACCCCAGTTGGACACCAGTGCGGTAAGTGACTTTAATCCCAGTGCATTTCAGGAGAACCATGTCTTTCCTGCAACAGTTTTCCAGGGATCTCCAATATTTAATGCTTGTGTTGGATGCAGGTAAATGTACTTTCTTTTTGCTGTTTTCAGGTCTTGGATTTGTTATCATTGGTCTCAGCGTGGTGGTAACCACGCTGACAGGTCTTTCTATGTCAGCAATATGCACCAATGGCATTGTCCGAGGAGGCAAGTATTTTCAATACTGTAGAAAGGGAATATACATTTTTATTATGTCTGACAGAATGTAAAGCAAAATCTGTTCATAAATTACACAGTGATTTGGCCTAAACTATCAAAGTACTTACGGGGGTCTACCTTTATTGGCTCAAGCTCAAGTCTCCCCAGTTGACTTATGAGGGAGGGGGGGAGTCAAAAAGAAAAAAAATAGTTTTCTTTCATTTTACATAACCTGCTGTTATAGCTATTGTTGGAAAATTCCTCCTCCAGACCCAGTAGTCTTATGATCACTGGCTGTAGGGGGAGAACAGAAGCTGCTGGGTTTTAGGAGACCCAGAAGGCTCTGCAATGCAGCCTGAAAGCTACGGTTCCACTGTAACTGAGACTTAGGTAACAGCCCCAGTTACAGGGGGAATCAGATAAAAAAAACATATTTAAATGTTGAAATGGTCCTCAAAGGTCTTTTATGACCTTACGGGGGGCACAATATGTGAAATAAACAATATGTGAAATAAATGGAAAATAAATACATAGATAAATATTTAAATAAATAAATAAAAAGCATGAAAAAAAAAATACTGTCAATCTAAAATCAGAGCTACTAGCTGCACAGCCGTAAAAAAAAGCATCCAATATATAAAAATAATTGTTGTGAAAACAAACAAATTTTATAATTAAAAGTGGTCCTTTACTCGGGCAGTCCCTTCTGAATCCCCATGTTTCCTCCCCAGTTAAATAATAAAACCTATACTCATCTCCGGTGGCCGGGTCTTGAACTGGTTAATAGTATTTGTTATTGTTTTTCTATGCATAAAAATACGTTTTTTATTGCTTCTATAACTGGAAGATCACAAATTTACCAATATAGATACCCTACGAATTATTCACCAGTACCTTGCCATTGTTCTATTGTGCCACGTGCTGCGCCTTGCTTGCAGCGCAGTGTGTTTCGTTCTTAGTGACACCATGTTATCTGACTGCTGGGGCTTCTTTTCCAGTGGCATCAATAACTATGGATTAAACATCATTGTGCAGCATTGTTCTTTATTCAATATGCTACAGAGGGGCTACGTAGGTGCACCCTTGAAAGGCCGATCAGTTCAGCACCGGTCACTTCCTGTTTTCCATCTATCTACAGTGTCTTCTGGCTCCTGTAAAGTCAGAACTGGCAATCAAGGAAGAAGGGAAGACAGATAAATGAAAAACAAGTAGGTTGTAAGGTGCAGTGAACTGCTCAGCCATGCCAAAGGTGCACCGAGCGCCTCATTTGCATGGTTCAATAAAGAACAATTTGTGGCTAACGCAGCAACAGATTTGGACACTAAAGGTACAATTTTTTTTATTAAGACTATGGTACCTACAAGATGTTGTGTTTAGTTAGAACAGTCATTTTGTTCTGAGCGACTCCCCTTAATTGTAAGAATGCAGAATTGCCAATATTATACATACAGTAGCTATTGCTTTGATGATGGGAAAAAGATAAGGTAAGAAAGTATGCTGACCATCAGTGGATCTTCCCCCACTATACGCACAACTGAAACTATGTTGAGAAGAACAATGAAATCTGTGCATCTGGCCTCCAAGATAACCCTAATGTAGGTTTAACATAGACATAATATATGGAATGAAGCGGTAGTTCCAGCTCTTTAAAAATCATAGTCTTTATTTTCCAAGTTAAAACTTCATAATCATCAAAGAATTCTTGTACATCATGGATGCATAGGCAGCGAAAAATTAAGGTATAAGCAACGCGTTTCGATCAACTAAGATCTTTATCTCAGCTTAATCCTACATCTACCTTCTAGTTCTTATAAGGTTTTCCTTATACTCTTACACAGCTGATTTGATCACCTGGTATTAATTGCAGAGTCGGCACCTATCAAAATTTCACAGAAAAATTACAAATCTTTAAAACATCATAATACATATAAATGACATAATACACACAACAACTATTTACAAATAATGGTACATTAATTCATTTCTCCTATTCAGGCCATTTGGATATCTTGTTTCTAGATTATAAATCCAAAATGCCTCTCTGGTTAAAGGGGACCTGTCACCCCGTTTTTTCAGATTGAGATAAAAATACTGTTAAATAGGGCCTGTGCTGTGCGTTACAATAGTGTATGTAGTGTACCCTGATTCCCCACCTATGCTGCGAAATACATTACCAAAGTCGCCGTTTTCGCCTGTCAATCAGGCTGGTCAGGTCAGGTGGGCGTGGTGACATCGCTCTTTTCTTCCCCAGCTTTCCGTTGGTGGCGTAGTGGTGTGCGCATGTCCAAGTTCCGAATCCCCTGCGTGCACGTAAAAAAACAGCGCGCGATCTGTGGTATTATCCCTGTCATCGGTGGGGGCGGCCATCTTCCTGGGGCCGCGCGTGCGCAGATGGAGTGCTCTGCTGCACGGGGCTTCAGGAAAATGGCCGCAGAAGAGATCGCGGTGGCCATTTTCCCAAAGCCGAGTTTGCATCTCGGCTTCCTATTGTAGGTGCTCTCCTATCTACCACATTGATGCCTCCCCCAATATATTGGATAGTGTAGTGTCCTCAAAGAGAATTGGCAAGCGTTTATTAATAAAATGTTTTATTTGAGTGAATTGTGGGCTATATTGTAATCAGATGAATGGTTTCTTTTTTCTGTGATCTTTTATTTTCCTATCCTGTCTCCTAGATGCTTTCTCCATCTTTTTTACCCACTATATTTTCTGCTCTATAGTCCGCCTGTTCATAAATAAAAAAAACAGGCTATTTATTAATACCGCATCCAACATTGCCAATACTGTATGGACTCCCAAATGTACATAAAACCAGCGGCATACCACCAATGAGACCAATTGTCTCAGGTCTAGGATCCATGAACGAGCACTTGTGTAAATGGGTCGACACACTGCTGCAACCACTTGTTTTAAGACTACCAGGATATATTAAAGACTCCAGGGAAGTCCTGAAAACTTTTTCCAAAAAAAGTGGCAAAGCCAATGCAAATGGCTATGCTGCGATGTTATATCGCTTTATACATGCATACCACACGAACTGGCTATGAGAGCCTTGGAATTCCATATTGAAAAATACAGTGAATATTCATAAAATTTTAAACATTTTTTGTTGCAGGTTGTTTTTTTTCTGCTAACCTACAATATTTTTTCTTTTGATGATGATGTATTTCTACAGAAGACAGGTGTCCCGATGGGGGCTAAATATTCCCCATCTTTGGCCAATCTGACTATGGCCTTTTGGGAGTACAAATATATATATTCTGTGGATAGCCCTTATTCCGGGGGCGTGGTCTGGTATGGTAGATACATCGATGACCTGCTCATCATATGGGGGGGAGATGTGTCTGCCATACCGGACTTCGTTAAATACATGAATAACAACAGTTTTATGTTGTGAATTCCGCTCTTGGGCTCCCTCCGGTGGTTGTAAGTGGCACTTTTGTGAGTTCTGCTCTTGGGCTCCCTCCGGTGGTTTTAAGTGGTATGGCTGCTCCTTGGATTTAGCAGTCTGCAGCTGCTTCCACTGATTGTCTTTCTGCTCGGCTATTTATGCCTGGCTCTCTCTTCAGCCAGTGCCACTTGTCAATGGTTCCTGGTTGGATTCACATCTCTTTGTATTTCCCTCTTATCCTGACCAGTTCAGCAAAGCTAAGTCCTTGCTTGCTCTTTTCTGTCCACAGGTTGTGGACTTATCCATTCTGTGCTTTCTAAGTTTGTCCAGCTTGTCAGTATGAATTAATTCTGTGTAGCTGGAAGCTCTGGGAAGCAGATTTACCCTCCACACCTTTAGTCAGGTGTGGAAATTTTTGTAAACTCTGTGTGGATTTTTTGTAGTGTTTTATACTGACCGCACAGTATTCCATCCTGTCCTTTCTATCTAGCTAGACTGGCCTCCTGTGCTCATCCTGGTTTCATTCTGTGTATGTCTTTTCCCTCTCCACTCACAGTCATTACTTGTGGGGGGCTATCTATCCTTTGGGGATTTTCTCTGAGGAAAGATAGTTTTCCTGTTTCTATCTTTAAGGGGTAGTTAGTTCTCAGGCTGTGACGAGGTGCCTAGGGAGTGTCAGGAGCATCCCACGGCTACTTCTAGTGTTGTGTTGAGCTTAGGGACTGCGGTCAGTACAGGTACCACTTCCTTCAGAGCTCGTCCCATGTTGCTCCTAAACCACCAGATCATAACAGTTTTAATATTAAATTCACTCACAGGTGTGATAGTAAACATATTTCATTCCTGGATCTGGAGTTACTAGGGACAGAAGGTCAGACCATTATTAGCAAAATGCATATAAAACCTATCAGTGGGAATACTGTCCTGCACGCTACAAGTAGCCACCCCAAACACACCATCAAGTCGATACCAGTGGGGGAGTACACTAGACTAAAAAGAAATTGTAGCAGAGCGGATGATATGAATAAAGAATTTAAAGAACTGGAAATTAAATTAGGCGCAAGAAAATATCCCAGATGATCTTTAAAAAGAGCAGAAAATATAGTGGGTAAAAAAGATAGAGAAAGTATGCTAATACCTAAGAGACAGGATAGGAAAATAAAAGATCACAGAAAAAAGAAACCATTCATCTGTTTACAATATAGCCCACAATTCAATCAAATAAAACATATTATTAATAAACGCTTGCCAATTCTCTATGAGGACACTACACTATTCAATATATCGGGGGAGGGCATCAATGTGGTAGATAGGAGAGCACCTACAATAGGAAGCTTAATCTCCCGGGACTATTTCTGACCAGAACCAAATCGAGAGCATGGCTGGAAGTCAATGGCTTCTACAAGTGCGGAACCACATCGTGCAGCCCATGTGAACATGCACTTACAAGTAAAACCTTCACTGACAAGAAAAATTCATCAATCTATAATATAAAGCAATTCATAAATTGTCATACGACTAATGTGGTCTATAAAATAGATTGTGAGATCTGTAATTTAACATATGTGGGTTGCACCACAAGAAAATTAAAGACGCGCATATCCGAACATTTGAGAGACACACTAAAAGGAAATAGTAATAATCGCAATATTTCCATGGTAGCAAAACACTTTATAACCCACCGCGCCGGAAATATATCAGCAATGAATGTCCGAGGTATAGAACAAATAAAAAAAATCACCGCGCGGTGGAGATATAAAAAGACACCTCTTAACCAGAGAGGCATTTTGGATTTATAATCTAGAAACAAGATATCCAAATGGCCTGAATAGGAGAAATGAATTAATGTACCATTATTTGTAAATAGTTGTTGTCATTTATATGTATTATGACGTTTTAAAGATTTGTAATTTTTCTGTGAAATTTTGATAGGTGCAGACTCTGTAACTAATACCAGGTGATCAAATCAGCTGTGTAAGAGTATATGGAACAACCTTATAAGAACTGGAAGGTAGATGTAGGATTAAGCTGAGATAAAGATCTTAGTTGACCGAAACGCCTTGCTTATACCTTTCTTTTTCGCTGCCTATGCATCCATGATGTACAAGGATTCTTTGCTGATTATGAAGTTTTAACTTGGAAAATAAAGACTTTGAATTTTAAGGAGCTGGAACTACCACTTCATTCCATATATTGTATCCATTGCACGTTGGGTCAGGACGCGTTCCGCGCACCTCTGGTATCGGTGAACCGGCAGAGGCTTAGCCTCTTTTCATTTTGTTTTACTATACGTAACATAGACATGTTGGTAATGTACACTTGACCCAGTTGTGATTGTTGGTTGGCTGGATAGATGGCGGCTTGGTGGGTTCATGTTGTATTTCCAGTACAAGGTAAGTGCAAGAGAGTCTATCCATATTCAAATTATCTATATTCTTTGCTCCATTAAAGGGTTCTTCCCATCACTAGGATATGTCATCAGTTTATGATCCTGAGAGTGAAACCAGTCCTGTTTCCCCTGCACGGCAGCAGTTATGGCTGCCTGGCTGTGCAGAGAACTGCAGCCAGCCCCATTCCCTTGATTACACAGGGCTGGAACAGTGAAAGGACAAAGCACCATATCAGTTCTCTGTCCCCTTAATTTTTATGATTGTTGGGGGTCCCAAATGTTAAAATCCCATTGATCATAAAGTGATTTCATATCCTAGCAATTTATAAGCTGGAAATACCCTATTAATTTGCCAAACTTTAGTCATGTTGAAGAATTATTTCCAAATAAACCACACTGGGCTTTGTGTGTAAAAAAGTAAGGACAAAAAAAAACACAGTTCTTTACTACATATTCTTTATGATATCTATTAAATTGTATTTTAACCCTATGACCAAAATAATTGTGATTGTTTAACTAGAATAAAAATCAATGCAATATTTAACTAGGAAATAATTCTTCAACAAATTCCACAATGACCAAGAAAATATGGATAGTGGAAAAAAGGGTAAGTGCGTACATCAGTACAATAATACATGGAAAATTTCCTTTCTGTAATTTCAGTATAATCACGGAATGTTCTAGTTATTCTATTGGTAATTACTGTCTATTGGCAGCAATAACAAATCTATAGAAATAAGAGAAACTTGCTTTCTGCTCATTCAGATACCATTGGTTCCTGTAATTGTTAAGTTCCATGAACAGACAGATTGCTTGCTCATATCTGCAGGCATTATCAATTAAATCTGGAATTGCTTCATGGTTAAATGTTTAATAGTATAAATAAAGAAAAACATAACATGAACCATTTTAATCCCTAACTCCTGTATAAGCGCAGATTAGTCATTTTCTGGCATGTTCTCTCACTGGCATAAGGAAAGATTGGCAAGGACAATGGGAGGACAAATGCCCACTTGCCTTCTCCCTTCTGCTTTTTGTAGGGTAAGGTCTGTTCATGAAACTTGACAATTTGAGTGATGCCAAATTACAAACTGAAATGTATCCGTGTGCTAAACTGAGCTATTGCCTCGTTTAGGTGGAGCATACTATCTCATCTCCAGAAGCCTTGGGCCAGAATTTGGTGGATCGATTGGCCTTATCTTTGCTTTTGCCAATGCTGTTGCTGTTGCTATGTACGTGGTTGGTTTCTCAGAAACTGTTGTGGATCTTCTAAAGGTGAATAACATGAGAACTGGAAAATTTCTTTTAAGTATTTCACCTTAACTGGAATTACTTTCACGGTTAATGATTCTTGGTGTCAATAAACAATACTAGTCTATTGCTTTGGTATGGTATTTTTGCTCATTTTCTTCCAACTTTTGCCAGTAGATGTTCCACATTCTCGCCCTTCTTGACATCAAAGACAATAACAGACTCTTGGTATTTTCAAAGTCATAAAAGGGCAATATGCTTGTCAATAAAATATATTATGTTACAAAATTCAGACCAATGCCTGTTATTTATGTGCAACAATTGAACCTTTGATAGAGCGTGCCCCCACTCGCTCTACTTGAAAAAAGCAGATATGAAGATTTTCATTAGATGATTACTTAGACAACCTGTATGACCTATCCTTCAAAGCAAACTTTACCTGAAAGCCTTAAAGGCATAAGGAGTTTGTTCACTTTTGGGGCATTTTTTTTTTCATTTTTTATTAAGTGCATTTATTTCGGGCTAAAATGATTTTTGTAATTGGATTTTGTTAAAAATGTTACACGGTTTGGGTTTTACAGGCTCTTTGTTTCTTGCATATTCAACTTTTATAGTGTATGGCCATAAATCAGCTTAAAGAGTTACAGCAGATTAAAGAGTTACAAACTGTCTATCAAATCGTGATAGTGGTCTTCTTACCTAACCCATGAAATATTACAAAATGTTACAAAATACATTGGGCACATAGCTTATGAGTCCAGAGTATTCATGATGAGAGGACAATGACGGCTGACCGCTGTGTACGTGTCTATACCAAGATTTGGATTATGCTTACCGGTATTTGACTTCTTTCCCAATAGGACAATAATGCAATCATGGTGGACGAAATGAATGATATCAGGATTGTGGGGACAATAACAGTAATCATTCTGCTTGGCATTTCTGTAGCTGGCATGGAATGGGAAGCAAAGGTAAGACACAAGGAAGTGACAACAGATTTACTTTAATAAAGCAAAACACGGCGGATATAATGGTACTGATGATACTTCAGATCATGGGTCTGCTGAAAAATTTGTAAAACTGGATTAAATATTTTCTTCCAAACAAATCTTCATTTCTACAGAAAACTCAATATACTGTATATTGTTCTAACATCTTATATTGGTTACTTGTGTGTCAAAGAATTATTATTATTATTATTATTAATTATTATAGCGCCATTTATTCCATGGCGCTTTACATGTGAGGAGGGGTATACATAATAAAAACAGGTACAATAATCTTGAACAATACAAGTCACAACTGGTACAGGAGGAGAGAGGACCCTGCCCGCGAAGGCTCACAATCTGCAAGGGATGGGTGAGGATACAATAGGTGAGGATAGAGCTGGTCGTGCAGTGGTTTGGTCGATCGATGGTTACTGCAGGTTGTAGGCATGCCGGAAGAGGTAGGTCTCCAGGTTCTTTTTGAAGGTTTCGATGGTAGGTGAGAGTCTGATATGTTGGGGTAGAGAGTTCCAGAGTAGGGGTGATGCGCGAGAGAAATCTTGTATGCGATTGTGGGAAGAGGAGGTAAGAGGGGAGTAGAGGAGATCTTGTGAGGATCGGAGGTTGCGTGCAGGAAAGTATCGGGAGACGAGGTCACAGATGTATGGAGGAGACAGGATGTGGATGGCTTTGTATGTCATGGTTAGGCTTTTGTACTGGAGTCTCTGGGTAATGGGGAGCCAGTGATGGGATTGACAGAGGGGAGAGGCCACGGAATATTCTCATTGATATGCCCTAGACATAAAAATGGTGTCTAACTGATAGCCGTGATAATAACAGATTGCCTTCTTATCAGCTTGTTACTCTCTCTTTCACTGTGAAATGATTGACTAAATTATAAAGTGAGAGGGACATGCGGGTTTAGCTTCATAATTATAGAGATACACTATTGAAAGTCATCTCAGGGGACATTGTATAAGGTGAACTTTGGATCAGGATTGTTTTAGTTAGAAATGAGCTAATAATGGATCATAAAACTTAACTTTACTACTGTAGTTGCTTAACTACCTACAATGGGCCATCAGAGCATGACTCTTTTGTCCTCTAGAGTTATCTCTTAAAAAAACTTCTCAATTTTGCAGTGTCATTCAGGTACACATTCCATAAATACATCACATTATTGGTGCCAGTATATATAACAGATAGATCAAGATAGATAGATAGATAGATAGATAGATAAGTAGGTAGTTAGGTAGACGATAGAAAGATAAATGGAGATACATGATTAGTTTTGCCATGAAAGTTGATTACCTGTGGGCCACAGCTGTCACTACAGTTTCACTTGTAAGGTCCAAATAGAAAGAGATTGAGAAGCTCTACTGTACATGATATACAGTATGTTTGAGGACTAAATACGTAATCTGAGTTCATCAGACTATTATGAAATCTGTGTAGTTAATTAGAAGACGGATCACATCAATCTATTGAAAATAGATTGATGATACAATAAAATGTCACCTTCCTCATATTCTAATTGTTTTTTTAAATCTATAAGAATTGCTTGAAAAGGGAGATAAAACTTTTGTTTATTTTTCAAATATTTTTTAAATTTTCTTAGTCATTCTAGGGAACTTGAACCTTTCTACAATGTTCTGCTTTTTTTTTTAGTTTTTAGTTTAGTATTTATCTCCTATGAAGCTTGAAGCTCATCCTGCGACTTGGCTTCATAGTTGTACCAAGGTTCAGCAGGCTCCAGCTGGCAGTTGTACCAAGGTTCAGTAGTCTCTCTCTGGTAGCTGTACCAAGGTTCAGTAGGCTCTGGCTGGTAGTTGTACCAACGTTCAGTAGGCTCCGGCTGGTAGTTGTACCAAGGTTCAGAAGGCTCAGACTGGCAGTTGTACCAAGGTTCAGAAGGCTCCAGCTGGTAATTGTACCAAGGTTCACTAGGCACCAGCTGGCAGTTGCACCAAGGATCAATAGGCTGCGGTTGGCAGTTGTACCAAGGTTCAATAGGCTCCGGATGGTAGTTGTACCACGGTTCAGTAGGCTCCGACTGGTAGTTGTACCAAGGTTCAATAGGCTCCGACTTGTAGTTGTACCAAGGTTTCAGTGGGCTCCAACTGGTAGTTGTACCAAGGTTCAGTAGGCTCCGGCTGGCAGTTGTACCAAATATCAGTAGACTTCGGCTGGTAGATGTACCAAGTTTCAATAGGCTCCGACTGGTAGTTGTACCAAGGTTCAACAGGGTCCGACTGGTAGATATACCAAGGTTCAATAGGCTCCGACTGGTAGTTGTACCAAGGTTTCAGTAGGCTCCAACTGGTAGTTGTACCAAGGTTCAGCAGACTCCGGCTGGTAGTTGTACCAAGGTTCAATAGGCTCTGACTGGTAGTTGTACCAAGGTTAAGCAGGCTCCGGCTGGCAGTTGTACCAACGTTCAGCAGGCTCCGGCTGGCAGTTGTACCAAGGTTCAGCAGGCTCCAGCTAGTAGTTGTACCAAGGTTCAATAGGCTCTTACTGGTAGTTGTACCAAGGTTCAGTAGGCTCTGACTGGTAGTTGTACCAAGATTAAGCAGGCTCCGGCTGGCAGTTGTACCAAGGTTCAGCAGGCCCCGGCTGGCAGTTGTACCAAGGTTCAGTAGGCTTCGGCTGGCAGTTGTACCAAGGTTCAGCAGGCCCCGGCTGGCAGTTGTACCAAAGTTCAGTAGGCTCCGACTGGTAGTTGTACCAAGGTTCAGTAGGCTCCGACTGGCAGTTGTACCAAGGTTCAGTAGGCTCTGACTGGTAGTTGTACCAAGGTTAAGCAGGCTCCGGCTGGCAGTTGTACCAACGTTCAGCAGGCTCCGGCTGGCAGTTGTACCAAGATTCAGCAGGCTCCGACTGGCATGACAACCCATCAGCACACTGTAGATGCAGTGGAAAGTGGTAAAATCGATGCTGTAATGGGCAGGTGCTGGCTATATAACACAGTAAGCACACAGCACATGTGGTTTGTAGTGATTCCTGCTGCATATACATGAATAAACTCACACATGTACATTTACATTACATGTTAATCAGGGGATAAATATACTTATAAAGGGATAAAACTAATAAAAATACATGAAGAATCAACACTCTCTGTATTTTTATCATTGCAATGTATTATTTTCTTACTTTACAGCAGTTTGAAGCTAAATCCAAAAAGTTTAATATATTCGACAAGCTAAATTGTAGAAAAATTCATTCTGCCTATAAATTATGTACCAGATCATGGTAGTAATATTAATAAACCACAATCACCTTATTGATGTACATTGGATGTTACCTCATACAATGGTGTCTTTTTTCATTAAGGCCCAAATTGTGCTGCTGGTAATACTGCTTATCGCTATCGCCAACTTCTTTATCGGGACCGTTATTCCAACCACAGAGGAAAAAAGATCAAGAGGATTCTTTAATTATCAAGGTGACGTATTCAGGAGTTGAACCTGTTGGGTATTGTACTAGAATACTACTAATAATCTGGGGTCCATGACCATCACAGACACGTCATTGACAATCCAAATTCTTACATCTGGAATCTTCCTTAGACTTTTTTATGCAGTAATTGTACTGTATGTATATATGCATGTAATGTAGTGTGAGTATATTATTATACTCAGCTATTGCTGCTGTCTCCGGTATCCAGAGTCTCCGGTATCCAGTCACCTTTCTTTAGACTGGACGGGTCATGCTATGATCAGCGTGATTGGGAAGTCTCTTTTACAATGAAAGCCTATGTAGCGTCACTACGAGTCTCCATAGAATTTCATTGTAAAATAGACTTCCATCTCATGCATAGAAGTGCGGTGACGTCACTGAGAAGAGGAGCAGAATGGCGCTGGATACTGGAGACAGCAGTGGTAGATGAGTGTATTAATACACTCACACTACATTACATGCACATACACACATTTAATGCATAAAAATGAAAATGTTAATGGGAGAGCTGTTGTGAATTCTGTTGTCAAGCTCCCTCCTGTGGTCATGAATGGTACTTCGGCTGGTTCTGTCCATGGGCTTCCTCTGGTAGTTGTGAGTGGGGCTGCGGCTTCTGAGGTTTCTTCCACAGGTGACGAGGTTAATTCGTTAGCTGGCTGCTCTATTTAACTCCACCTAGATCATTGCTCCATGCCACCTGTCAATGTTCCAGTATTGGTCTAGTTCACTCCTGGATCGTTCTTGTGACCTGTCTTCCCAGCAGAAGCTAAGTTCCTGCTTGTTTTTCTTTAGTTTGCTATTTTTCTGTCCAGCTTGCTATTTTGATTGTTTGATTGTTTGATTGTTGTCTTGCTTGCTGGAAGCTCTGTGAGTCGGTGCGGAGGGTCTTTTTGCGCCCTCTGCGTGTTTTTTTTGTAGTTTTTTGTGCTGACCGCAAAGCTTCCTTTCCTATCCTCTGTCTGTTCAGTAAGTCGGGCCTCACTTTGCTAAATCTATTTCATCTCTGTGTTTGTATTTTCATCTTTACTCACAGTCATTATATGTGGGGGGCTGCCTTTTCTTTTGGGGAATTTCTCTGAGGCAAGGTAGGCTTTATTTTTCTGTCTTTAGGGCTAGCTAGTTCCTTAGGCTGTGTCGAGTTGCATAGGGAGCGTTAGGAGCAATCCACGGCTATTTCTAGTGTGTGTGATAGGATTAGGGATTGCGGTCAGCAGAGTTCCCACGTCTCAGAGCTCGTCCTATATTATCAGTAACGATCAGGTCATTCCGTGTGCTCTTAACCACCAGGTCCATTATTGTCCTGACCACCAGGTCATAACAGAGAGCTTCTTTAAAGCCTTATTTTATGTTGCATGACCTACAATTAAAGGGGTTCTCCACTTATAGGACAACCTCTTCTCAATCTGAATTTTTGCCTCCCTTAAAATAAAACCACTTATACTCACCTGTTGTGTGAGAACTGTTCCTGAGGTGTCTGCATTCGGTTTCCCGGGGCTCATGTGAGGTTGTTATGTGAAAACTGCGGCTGGCCGTTAACTTTCTCTTGATTATTTATACCCCCGAATGCTGGGCCAGTGACACCAGCACTAATTGGGCGCAGAGCTCACATGGCATAATAAACGCATGAGAGACCCGGGAAGGTGAGTACCGACACCACTGGCATGGTACCGATACAGGAGGTGAGTATAAGTGTTTTTATTTAAATTTTATATTCAGATTGATAATGGGTTGTTCAAGTAGTGTACAACCAGTTTACAAGAAATCTTAAGATAACTTTATAGCTATCCTGATTTTTTAATGCTCCAGTGACTCATGCCTTTTAATGGGCTTAATATGGATTATCGCCATAAATACTTTTATAGCAGCGAGTGGATACCAACTATAGTTTGTGAAGGACTGGATAATAATAAATATATGGAAAATTGGGGTGCTCACTACCAAATTTTGGCGCTCAGGAGAAAAAATAGAAACATCCAAGAATAGTAACTCCGGCACACAACAAAAGTCAGTATGATTCACATATGAATTTATTAGAAACTCAAAAGACGTTTCAAATGACGTTTTTTTCATCCAGAGAAAATTCAAATTAACACCGCATACGTAGTGAAAAAAGAGACAATATTCATCACTTCACAGGTATTTGTTTCAACGTTTCGGCTTGTGAGCCTTTTTCAAGAAAAACCTGTACTTATATCAGTGATGGGGAATCCAGCAGAGCGGGGTCCGTAGTGAAGTGATGAATATTGTCTCTTTTTTCACTACGTATGCGGTGTTAATTTGAATTTTCTCTGGATTAAAAAAACGTCATTTGAAACGTCTTTTGAGTTTCTAATAAATTCATATGTGAATCATACTGACTTTTGTTGTGTGCCGGAGTTACTATTCTTGGATGGATAATGATAAATGCACCCTTATACTTCACTATAACCGACAGGACTATATCCAGTTTATGGGATACTTTGCTCTCCTGCCTGCACGCTACTGATCGCTATCTTTATTCTGCAAGTTAACGAACATCAACTCCTTTTATTTTAGCTTCGATTTTTGCGGAAAACTTTGGTCCAGACTTCAGGGGTGATGAAGGCTTCTTCTCTGTCTTTGCTATTTTCTTCCCAGCAGCTACAGGAATTCTGGCAGGGGCAAATATTTCAGGAGATTTGAAGGTACATCTCATTAAATTTGCATTATGTAATTCTTGTTTGCGAGGATAACAATACACAATATCCATATAATATATCAGATGTTTCAAAATTCTCCATATTTAGCAGATAGTTGGCCCCATAGTCTTCAGGCTTCTGGACGGTTTGCAGTGGCCCCTAAGGGCTCATTCCCACTTGCAATGAAATCGGATGAATGCAATCCGATAAAAAATTGGATTGCATTCGGACCGATGTTATTCTATCATTCTGTGTTCATCTGTATTTTTTTTCCAGCTTGAATCAGATCACGATCGGACTGGAAAAAAGTTGCAGCATGCTGCGATTGCAATCACGAATTGGATTGCATCCCGCAATAGAGGTCAATGGGTGCGAGAAAAAAAATCACACAGCACTCGGACCCTACGAGTGCTGTCCGATTTTTTTTTTTTACACAACGATCGCATTTGAAAAGCCGGCAATTCATGTGCCGTTTACAGTAAAATCACAGCCTGATAAGTAACAGTAGAATAGATAGAAGCTATATACACATAGGATAGATAGCTATATAGATGTCAGTGACACACACATATATATATGTACAGCATATACAGTATATTAGATAGATACATACATAGCTAGATAGAAGAAAAGCCAGCAATTCATCTGCCGTGCACTGTAAAATCACAGCAGGAGCTGACAGGATAGAATAGATGAATTACATACAATAAATACACATAGAATAGATAGATATATAGCTGTCAGTGGCATATACAATTAGTACAGTGTGTGCAGCTTACTGTACATGTATTTAATTATGTAAAGATTATTTTTCTGAAAAAAATTGTGTGGGGTCCCGCGTAATTTTCTTAACCAGCAGAGGGAAAGCCGATGAATGGGGGCAGATGTTTATAGCCTGGGAAGGGGGTAATACCTATGGAGCTTCCCGGGCTATTAATATCAGCTCATAGCTGTATACTTAGCCTTTAAAATAACCAGCAAAGGCTTTGCAGACAGCTGCGGGCTGATATTAATAGCTTAGGAAGGGGCCAAGGATACTGCCCCCCACCCCAGGCTAAAAACATCAGCTCTTAGCCTCCTCAGAAAAGGAACATCTATAATTTGTGCCTATTCTGGCAATTAGCCTTTCTCTTCCCACTTGCCCTGTAGTGGTGGCAAGTGGACTGATGGTTGAAGGGGTTTATGTGACCTTTGTATTGTCAGGTGACATCAAGCCCTGAGGTTAGTAATGGAGAGGCGTCAATCAGACACTCCCATTTCTAACCCCATTGTCATATTATATAAAAACACAGACACCCAGAATAACATCCTTTAATTGAACGAATGACACAGGCTCCTTTAATAAATCTTAATTAAACCATACTTACCACATCGCCCATTCCACCGACGCCATTGTCTTCTGCAAAAGAGTTAAAAAAAAACAACAATATTCCTCACCTTTCCGCAGAGAAGATGATAATCCATTTGTACCACGATGGGTCTTGCTCTGCTTCATCTAAATGGCAGGCTGCATGGTTGCATAATACGACCATGCAGCCTGTCATCCGGGAGATGTGCTAACCATCACCATGTGCTCAGTGTCTCCCTGTGAACTGCTATTCCCTGTCTGAGGGCACCACAAGTGTGAGAAAGCTTTCCTGCTCGCGGTCCTGTCAGAAAGGTCCTGGGAGTTCACAACCAATGAACTCTCTTCACCTATCTGACGTCAGTGCAAGCACGGTGGAAAACTGCATGCAGTTTGTGTTGTAAACTCTGTTGGCAAATCTGCTTAATGAATTGTAATATAGCCAAAATGACAATTGGCAGCAATATGAATGATTTTTAGTTCCACAAACCATCAGTACGTTCTTGTAATAAAATGAAATAAGATATCTATATACATAATTGTCTAAGGGGTACTTCCGTCTGTCTGTCTGTCCTTCTGTCATGGTTATTCGTTCGCTGATTGGTCTTGGCAGCTGCCTGTCATGGCTGCCGCGACCAATCAGTGACGGCCACAGTCCGATTAGTCCCTCCCCTACTCCCCTGCACTCACTGCCCGGCGCCCGCTCCGTAATCCCCTACACTCACACAGCGGTAACAGCCCGCGGTGTAACGGACTCCGTTACCGCTGCTATTAACCCTGTGTGTCCCCAACTATTTACTAATGATGCTGCCTATGCAGCATCAATAGTAAAAATATGCATGTTAAAAATAATAAAAAAACAAAAAACCTGCTATACTCACCCTCCGCCGCCTTTCTCGCTCCTCGCCACGCTCCCGGGACCGCTCCATTGCAAGCGGCAGCTTCCGGTCCCGTCCCAGGGCTGGTGTGCGACAAGGACCTGCCGTGACGTCACGGTCATGTGACCGCGACGTCATCATAGGTCCTGCTCACACCAGCCCTGGGTCTTGCAATGGAACTCGGCTTCAGGAAAATGTCCACCGCGATCTCCTTCTGCGCACGCGCGGTAACCCGTGGCCATTTTCCTGAAGCCCTGGGAAGCCGAGCACTACCATCTGCGCACGCGCGACCTCCGGAAGATGGCCGCTGCCAGCGATAATCCGTGGACAGTGCTACAACGCGCCTGCGGAAGGTGAGTATGTGTTTATTTTTTATTTTTTTAACCTGTGTCATACGTGGCTGGGCAATATACTACATAGCTGGCCAATATACTACATCGCTGGGCAATATACTACATGGGCTGTGCAATATGCTACGTGGCTCTGTGCTGTAGGCAATATACTACGTGGCTGGGCAATATACTACGTCACTGGACAATATACTATGTAACTGGGCAATATACTACGTGGCTGAGCAATCTACTACGTGGCTGGGCAATATACTATGTTACTGGGCAATATACTACGTGGCTGGGCAATATACTACGTGGCTGGGCAATATACTATGTGGCTGGGCAATATACTACGTGGCTGGGCAATATAGTACGTAACTGGGCAATATAGTACGTGGCTGGGCAATATACTACCTGACTGGGCAATATACTACGTGGCTGGGCAATATACTACGTCGCTGGGCAATATACTACGTAGCTGGGCAATATACTACGTGGCTGAGCAATATACTACGTGGCCATACATATTCTAGAATACCCGATGCGTTAGAATCGGGCAACCATCTAGTATGTAATAATTACACAAAGATTGTGATCTTTTCAGAACATCACTACATTGTAGTTGTATCCCCATACACAGGTATAATAAGAAGCTCCCAGCATATTAACTGTTACTCTCCTAAAACAATGGGGATTTTTGCCACAAAAAAATCTGAGGCAGAAAATATCTATAAGATTATTTAGATACAACTCTCTGGTAACACACTCTACCTCTAAATATGTAACCCTCCCAAACCCCCACAATAATGCCCCTCTTGTGCCCCACACAGTACTAGTGCCCCCTTTGGGTGCACACATTTTTGTTGCTACCACACAGTAACTTCCCATAAGTGTCCCTCAGAAAGTAATAATCTTTTGTATCACTCATTTCCAGTAAATGGCAAACAGATAACATTGCATTTCACCTTGTAACTGTTTGTTCTGTGCATTTCAACATAAAAAGGGGTTAATGTTAATTGCCATCTACATGAAATGATGTATTAAAAAAATAAAACATTTCTTGGAGTCCTTAACATGAAAATGGTCCTTGATGGGTCAATAAATGTTCCTGATATTTTCTTTAAAAAATGACATAATCACATAAATAAAATGATTTTTTTTGTCAGGATCCACAAGATGCTATTCCTAAGGGAACCATGTTGGCCATCTTCATCACAACTGTTGCCTATCTAGGAGTCGCTATTTGTGCCGGTGAGTAGCTGTACGGTATTGTGGTGTCCTATCTCGAGAAACGTTAGACATGTGCTGGATCAATACAGATGCTAACAATGACTAAGAGGAAAGATATATGTTGGAATAATAATTATTATTACAACCTAGTGTCCATTGCACCAGACAGACTCTACTTTCAATATTATGATTCCTGGCTTTATTCTATTGTAAGAGTTGGTTCCTTTTTTAGTCCGGTCTTACATTCGGATTCTTTTCTGATTCTGTGACCCTGGTGTTATGATGCGGTGGTTTAGGAGCAACATGGAACGAGCTCTGAAGGAAGTGGTAACTGTACTGACCGCAGTCCCTAAGCTCTACACAACACTAGAAGTAGCCGTGGAATGCTCCTAACTCTCCCAAGGCATCTCGTCACAACCTAAGAGCTAACTACCCCTAAAGATAGAAGCAGGAAAGCTATCTTGCCTCAGAGAAAATCCCCAAAGGATAGATTAGCCCCCCACAAATAATGACTGTGAGTGGAGAGGGAAAAGACATACACAGAATGAAACCAGGATGAGCACAGGAGGCCAGTCTAGCTTGATAGATACGACAGGATGGAATACTGTGCGGTCAGTATAAAACACTATAAAAATCCATTCAGTGTTTACAAAAAATCTCCACACCTGACTAAAGGTGTGGAGGGTAAATCTGCTTCCCAGAGCTTCCAGCAAGACAGAATTAATTCATACTGATAAGCTGGACAAACATAGAAAGCACTGAACGGATAAGGCTTCTTTCACACTAGCGTCGGAATCTCCACGTCGCAATGCGTCGGGGAGAGAGTCCGACGCTAGCGTTTGCTGCATTGCACAATGGGTGCAGCGGATGCATTTTTCCGGCGCATCCGCTGCCCCATTGTAAGGTGCGGGGAGGTGGGGGCGGAGTTCCGGCCGCGCATGCGCGGTCGGAAAAAGCGGTCCGTCAGGAGAAAAAAACGTTACATGTAGTGTTTTTTGCTCCCGACGGTCCGCCAAAGCACAACGCATCCGTCGCAAGACGGATGCGAAGTGTGGCAATCCGTCGCAAATGCGTCGTCAATACAAGTCTATGGGGAAAAAACGCATCCTGCAAGCACTTTTGCAGGATGCGTTTTTTCTGCAAAACGACGCATTGTAACGGATTAAAAAAAACGCTAGTGTGAAAGTACCCTAAGTCCACAATCTGTGAACAGAACAGAGCAAGCAAGAACTTAGCTTTGCTGAACTGGTCAGGAAAACAGGGAAATCCAAAGAGATGTGAATCCAACCAGAAACCATTTACAAGTGGCACTGGCTGAAGGAACAGCCAGGCCAAAATAGCCGAGCAGAAGAGAAGATAAGTGGAGGCAGCTGATGATAGCTAACTCCAAGGAGCAGCCATACCACTTGAAACCACAAGAGGGAGCCCAAGAGCAGAACTCACAAAAGTGCCACTTACAACCACCGGAGGGAGCCCAAGAGCGGAATTCACAACAGTACCCCCCCCTTGAGGAGGGGTCACCGAACCCTCACCAGAGCCCCCAGGCCGATCAGGATGAGCCAAATGAAAAGCATGAACCAAATCGGTGGCATGGACATCGGAGGCAACAACCCAAGAATTATCCTCCTGGCCATAACCCCTCCACTTGACAAGATACTGAAGCCTCCGCCTCGAAAAACGAGAATCCAAAATCTTCTCAACCTCATATTCCAACTCTCCCTCAACCAACACCGGGGCAGGAGGGTCAACCGAGGGAACAACGGGCACCACATATCTCCGCAACAAAGATCTATGGAAAACATTATGAATGGCAAAAGAGGCTGGAAGAGCCAAACGAAACGACACCGGATTAATAATTTCAGAAATTTTATAAGGACCAATAAACCGAGGCTTAAACTTAGGGGACGAAACCTTCATAGGAACATAACGAGAAGACAACCAAACCAAATCCCCCACACGAAGCCGGGGACCAATACACCGACGGCGGTTAGCAAAACGTTGAGCCCTTTCCTGAGACAACGTCAAATTGTCCACCACATGAGTCCAAATCTGCTGCAGCCTGTCCACCACAGAATCAACACCAGGACAATCAGAAGGCTCAACCTGCCCAGAAGAAAAGCGAGGATGAAAACCAAATTTACAAAAGAAAGGAAGAACCAAAGTAGCCGAACTAGCACGATTATTAAGGGCAAACTCGGCCAACGGCAAGAAAGACACCCAATCATCCTGATCAGCAGACACAAAGCATCTCAAATAGGTCTCCAAGGTCTGATTAGTTCGTTCAGTTTGGCCATTAGTCTGAGGATGAAACGCCGAAGAAAAAGACAAATCAATGCCCATCCTAGCACAAAAGGCCCGCCAAAATCTAGAGACAAACTGAGAACCTCTGTCAGACACAATATTCTCCGGAATGCCATGCAAACGAACCACATGCTGAAAAAACAATGGAACCAGATCTGAGGAAGAAGGCAACTTAGGCAAAGGTACCAGATGGACCATTTTAGAGAACCGGTCACAAACAACCCAGATAACAGACATCTTCTGGGAAACAGGAAGATCCGAAATAAAATCCATGGAAATATGCGTCCAGGGCCTCTCAGGGACCGGCAAAGGCAAAAGCAACCCACTAGCGCGGGAACAGCATGGCTTGGCTCGGGCGCAAGTCCCACAGGATTGCACAAAAGCACGGACATCGCGCGACAAGGACGGCCACCAAAAGGACCTAGCAACCAAATCTCTGGTACCAAAAATCCCAGGATGACCAGCCAACACTGAACAATGAACCTCAGAAATCACCTTACTTGTCCATCTATCAGGAACAAACAGCTTCCCCACAGGACAGCGGTCAGGCCTATCAGCCTGAAATTCCTGAAGCACCCGCCGCAAATCAGGAGAGATGGCGGAAAGAATCACCCCTTCCTTAAGAATGCCAACCGGCTCAAGGACTCCAGGAGAATCAGGCGAAAAACTCCTAGAGAGGGCATCAGCCTTAACATTCTTAGATCCCGGAAGATACAAGATCACAAAATCAAAACGGGAGAAAAACAGGGACCATCGAGCCTGTCTAGGATTAAGCCGCTTGGCCAACTCGAGGTAAATCAGATTCTTATGATCGGTCAGGACCACAACGCGGTGCTTAGCTCCCTCAAGCCAATGTCGCCACTCCTCAAACGCCCACTTCATAGCATCTTTAAGGGCTTCAGAAAGACCTTTTCTGAAAATAGCAGCCAGAGCCTCCTCATTCCATTTAGTGAGCACAGACCATTTTCTAAATTTCTGGCAATATAATTCTGCCGCTTCCAGACCTTGACACAAGGCCAACAGGGTTTTTTCTGCATGATCCACAGAATTAGGTTCGTCATACAATATTCCGAGCGCTTGAAAAAATGCGTCCACAATCAATAATGCCGGATCCCCTGTTTCAAGAGAAAAAGCCCAGTCTTGAGGGTCACCACGCAGCAAGGATATGATGATTTTTACTTGCTGAATGGGATCACCAGAAGAACGGGGTTTCAAAGCAAAAAACAATTTGCAGTTATTTTTAAAGTTCAAAAACTTGGATCTGTCCCCAAAAAACAAATCAGGAGTAGGAATTCTAGGCTCTAAAGCCAGAGTCTGGACAACATAATCTTGGATATTCTGTACTCTTGCAGCAAGTTGATCCACACGAGAAAACAAACCCTGAACATCCATGGCAGAGCATATATCCTGAACCACCCAGATATCAAGAGGAAAAAAGAGACAAACTAGAGCACAGAAAAAAAATGGTTCAGAACTTTCTTTTCCTTCTTTTGAGCTGCATTTAATTCATTTTTGGCCACTTGTACTGTTATGATGCGGTGTGTTATGACCTGGTGGTCAGGACAATAATGGACCTGGTGGTTAAGAGCACACGGAATGACCTGATAGTTACTGATAATAAGGACGAGCTCTGGGACATGGGAACTCTGCTGACCGCAATCCCTAAACCTATCAAACACACTAGAAATAGCCGTGGATTGCGCCTAACGCTCCCTATGCAACTCGGCACCGCCTAAGAAACTAGCTAGCCCTGAAGATAGAAAAATAAAGCCTACCTTGCCTCAGAGAAATTCCCCAAAGGAAAAGGCAGCCCCCCACATATAATGACTGTGAGTAAAGATGAAAATACAAACACAGAGATGAAATAGATTTAGCAAAGTGAGGCTCGACTTACTGAACAGACCGAGGATAGGAAAGGTTACTTTGCGGTCAGCACAAAAACCTACAAAAAGACCACGCAGAGGGCGCAAAAAGACCCTCCGCACCGACTCACGGTGCGGCGGCGCTCCCTCTGAGTCCCAGAGCTTCCAGCAAGCAAGACAACAAATTAAATAGCAAGCTGGACAGAAAAATAGCAAACCAAAGAAATACAAGCTGGAACTTAGCTTCTGATGGGAAGACAAGTCACAAGAACGATCCAGGAGTGAACAGACCAATACTGGAACATTGACAAGTGGCATGGAGCAAAGATCTAAGTGGAGTTAAATAGAGCAGCAGCTAACGAATTAACCTCGTCACCTGTGAAACTCAGAAACACCCACCAGAGGAAGTCCATGGACAGAACCAGCCGAAGTACCATTCATGACCACAGGAGGGAGCCTGACAACAGGATTCACAACAGTACCCCCCCTTGAGGAGGGGTCACCGAACCCTCACCAGAGCCCCCAGGCCGACCAGGATGAGCCAAATGAAAGGCACGAACCAGATCGGCAGCATGAACATCAGAGGCAAAAACCCAGGAATTATCTTCCTGACCATAACCCTTCCACTTGACCAGGTACTGGAGTTTCCGTCTCGAAACACGAGAATCCAAAATCTTCCCCACCACATACTCCAACTCCCCCTCAACTAACACCGGGGAAGGAAGATCAACGGATGGAACCACAGGCGCCACGTATCTCCGCAATAACGACCTATGGAACACATTATGGATGGCAAAAGAAGCAGGAAGGGCCAAATGAAATGACACAGGATTGATAACCTCAGAAATCTTATACGGACCAATGAAACGAGGCTTAAACTTAGGAGAGGAAACCTTCATAGGAACATAACGAGACGACAACCAAACCAAATCCCCAACACGAAGTCGGGGACCCACACAGCGCCGGCGGTTAGCGAAACGTTGAGCCTTCTCCTGGGACAATATCAAATTGTCCACCACATGAGTCCAAATCTGCTGCAACCTATCCACCACAGTATCTACACCAGGACAGTCTGAAGACTCAACCTGCCCTGAAGAGAAACGAGGATGGAAACCAGAATTGCAGAAAAACGGCGAAACCAAAGTAGCCGAGCTGGCCCGATTATTAAGGGCGAACTCAGCCAACGGCAAAAAGGACACCCAATCATCCTGATCAGCAGAAACAAAGCATCTCAGATATGTTTCCAAAGTTTGATTAGTTCGTTCGGTTTGGCCATTTGTCTGAGGATGGAAAGCCCAGGAAAAAGACAAATCAATGCCCATCCTAGCACAAAAGGATCGCCAAAACCTTGAAACAAACTGGGCACCTCTGTCAGAAACGATGTTCTCCGGGATACCATGTAAACGAACCACATGCTGGAAAAATAATGGCACCAAATCAGAGGAGGAAGGCAATTTAGACAAAGGTACCAAATGGACCATCTTAGAAAAGCGATCACAAACCACCCAAATGACCGACATCTTTTGAGAGACGGGGAGATCCGAAATAAAATCCATAGAAATATGCGTCCAGGGCTTCTTCGCGACCGGCAAGGGCAAAAGCAACCCACTGGCACGAGAACAGCAGGGCTTAGCCCGAGCACAAGTGCCACAGGGCTGCACAAAAGAACGCACATCCCGCGACAAAGACGGCCACCAGAAGGATCTAGCCACCAAATCTCTGGTACCAAAGATTCCAGGATGCCCAGCCAACACTGAACAATGAATCTCAGAGATAACTCTACTAGTCCATCTATCAGGGACAAACAGTTTCTCCGCTGGGCAACGGTCAGGTCTATCAGCCTGAAATTTTTGCAGCACCCGCCACAAATCAGGGGAGATGGCAGACAAAATTACCCCCTCTTTGAGAATACCCGCCGGCTCAGGAACACCCGGAGAGTCAGGCACAAAACTCCTTGACAGGGCATCAGCCTTCACATTCTTAGAGCCCGGAAGGTACGAAACCACAAAATCAAAACGGGAGAAAAATAATGACCATCGAGCCTGTCTCGGATTCAACCGTTTGGCAGACTCAAGATAAGTCAAATTCTTGTGATCTGTCAAGACCACCACGCGATGCTTGGCTCCTTCCAGCCAATGACGCCACTCCTCGAATGCCCACTTCATGGCCAAAAATTCACGATTACCAACATCATAGTTACGCTCAGCAGGCGAAAACTTTCTAGAAAAGAAAGCACATGGCTTCATCACCGAGCCCTCAGAACTTCTTTGCGACAAAACAGCCCCTGCTCAAATCTCAGAAGCATCAACCTCAACCTGAAACGGAAGCGAAACATCTGGCTGGCACAACACAGGGGCAGAAGAAAAACGACGCTTCAACTCCTGAAAAGCCTCTACAGCCGCAGAAGACCAATTGACCACATCAGCACCCTTCTTGGTCAAATCAGTCAACGGTTTAGCAACAGTAGAAAAATTAGCGATGAAGCGCCGATAAAAATTAGCAAAGCCCAGGAACTTTTGCAGGCTCTTCACAGATGTCGGCTGAGTCCAATTGTAAATGGCCTGGACTTTAACAGGGTCCATCTCGATAGTAGAAGGGGAAAAAATGAACCCCAAATATGAAACCTTCTGAACTCCAAAGAGACACTTTGACCCCTTCACAAACAAGGAATTCGCACGAAGGACCTGGAACACCATTCTGACCTGCTTCACATGAGACTCCCAATCATCCGAAAAGACCAAAATATCATCCAAATACACAATCAAGAATTTATCCAGGTACTCTCGGAAGATGTCATGCATAAAGGACTGAAATACTGATGGAGCATTGGAAAGCCCGAATGGCATAACCAGGTACTCAAAATGGCCCTCGGGTGTATTAAATGCTGTTTTCCATTCATCGCCTTGTTTAATACGCACAAGATTATACGCCCCTCGAAGATCTATCTTGGTGAACCAACTAGCCCCTTTAATACGAGCAAACAAATCAGACAACAACGGCAAAGGATACTGAAATTTGACTGTAATTTTATTAAGAAGGCGGTAATCAATACAAGGTCTCAAAGAACCATCCTTCTTGGCCACAAAAAAAAACCCTGCTCCTAACGGTGATGACGACGGGCGAATATGGCCTTTCTCCAAGGATTCCTTTATATAACTTCGCATAGCGGCGTGTTCTGGCACAGATAAATTGAACAATCGGCCCTTAGGAAACTTACTACCAGGAATCAAATTAATTGCACAATCGCAATCCCTATGAGGAGGTAGGGCACTGACTTTGGGCTCATCAAATACATCCCGATAATCCGACAAAAACTCTGGAACTTCAGAAGGAGTGGAAGACGAAATAGACAAAAATGGAACATCACCATGTACCCCCTGGCAACCCCAGCTGGACACAGACATAGATTTCCAGTCCAATACTGGATTATGAACCTGTAGCCATGGCAACCCCAAGACGACCACATCATGCAGATTATGCAACACCAGAAAGCAAATATCTTCCTGATGTGCAGGAGCCATGCACATGGTCAATTGGGTCCAATACTGAGGCTTATTCTTGGCCAAAGGCGTAGCATCAATTCCTCTCAATGGAATAGGATACTGCAAGGGCTCCAAGAAAAAACCACAGCGCCTAGCATACTCCAAGTCCATCAAATTCAGGGCAGCGCCTGAATCCACAAATGCCATAACAGAATAGGATGACAAAGAGCAAATCAGAGTAACAGACAATAGAAATTTAGACTCTACCGTACCAATGGTGGCAGACCTAGCGAACCGCTTAGTGCGCTTAGGACAATCGGAGATAACATGAGTGGAATCACCACAGTAAAAACATAGCCCATTCCGATGTCTGTGATCTTGCCGTTCAGCTCTAGTTAAAGTCCTATCACATTGCATAGGCTCAGGCCCATGCTCAGATAGTACCGCCAAATGGTGCACAGCTTTACGCTCACGCAAGTGTCGATCGATCTGAATGGCCAAGGACATAGACTCATTCAGACCAGCAGGCATGGGAAACCCCACTATGACATCCTTAAGGGCTTCAGAGAGACCCTTTCTGAAGATTGCTGCCAGGGCACATTCATTCCACTGAGTGAGCACAGACCACTTTCTAAACTTCTGACAATATATCTCCGCTTCATCCTGACCCTGACACAGAGCCAGCAAGATTTTCTCTGCCTGATCCACTGAATTAGGTTCGTCATAAAGCAATCCAAGCGCCAGGAAAAACGCATCAACATCATGCAATGCCGGATCTCCTGGCGCAAGGTAAAATGCCCAGTCTTGAGGGTCACCACGTAACAAAGAAATAATGATCTTTACTTGTTGAACAGGGTCACCTGAGGAGCAAGGTTTCAAGGCAAGAAACAATTTATAATTATTTTTGAAATTCAAGAACTTAGATCTATCACCAAAGAACAAATCAGGAATTGGAATCCTAGGCTCTGACATCGGATTCTGAACCACAAAATCTTAAATGTTTTGTATCCTTCTAGTGAGATTATCCATCCAAGAGGACAGACCTTGAATGTCCATGTTTACACCAGTGTCCTGAACCACCCAGAGGTAAAGGGGAAAATAGAGACAAAACACACTGCAAAAAAAAAAAATGGTCTCAGAACTTCTCTTATCCCTCTATTGAGATGCATTAGTACTTTGGGCCACCTATACTGTTATGACCTGGTGGTCAGGACAATAATGGACCTGGTGGTTAAGAGCACACGGAATGACCTGATAGTTACTGATAATAAGGACGAGCTCTGGGACGTGGGAACTCTGCTGACCGCAATCCCTAAACCTATCAAACACACTAGAAATAGCCGTGGATTGCGCCTAACGCTCCCTATGCAACTCGGCACAGCCTAAGAAACTAGCTAGCCCTGAAGATAGAAAAATAAAGCCTACCTTGCCGCAGAGAAATTCCCCAAAGGAAAAGGCAGCCCCCCACATATAATGACTGTGAGTAAAGATGAAAATACAAACACAGAGATGAAATAGATTTAGCAAAGTGAGGCCCGACTTACTGAACAGACCGAGGATAGGAAAGGTTACTTTGCGGTCAGCACAAAAACCTACAAAAAGACCACGCAGAGGGCGCAAAAAGACCCTCCGCACCGACTCACGGTGCGGAGGCGCTCCCTCTGCGTCCCAGAGCTTCCAGCAAGCAAGACAACAAATTAAATAGCAAGCTGGACAGAAAAATAGCAAACCAAAGAAATACAAGCTGGAACTTAGCTTCTGATGGGAAGACAGGTCACAAGAACGATCCAGGAGTGAACAGACCAATACTGGAACATTGACAGGTGGCATGGAGCAAAGATCTAAGTGGAGTTAAATAGAGCAGCAGCTAACGAATTAACCTCGTCACCTGTGAAACTCAGAAACACCCACCAGAGGAAGTCCATGGACAGAACCAGCCGAAGTACCATTCATGACCACAGGAGGGAGCCCGACAACAGGATTCACAACAGCGGTGGTTTAGGAGCAACATGGAACGAGCTCTGAAGGAAGTGGTAACTGTACTGACCGCAGTCCCTAAGCTCTACACAACACTAGAAGTAGCCGTGGAATGCTCCTAACTCTCCCTAGGCATCTTGTCACAGCCTAAGAGCTAACTACCCCTAAAGACAGAAGCAGGAAAACTATCTTGCCTCAGAGAAAATCCCCAAAGGATAGATTAGCCCCCCACAAATAATGACTGTGAGTGGAGAGGGAAAAGACATACACAGAATGAAACCAGGATGAGCACAGGAGGCCAGTCTAGCTTGATAGATAGGACAGGATGGAGTACTGTGCGGTCAGTATAAAACACTACAAAAATCCATGCAGTGTTTACAAAAAATCTCCACACCTGACTAAAGGTGTGGAGGGTAAATCTGCTTCCCAGAGCTTCCAGCAAGACAGAATTAATTCATACTGATAAGCTGGACAAACATAGAAAGCACTGAACAGATAAGTCCACAATCTGTGAACAGAACAGAGCAAGCGAGAACTTAGCTTTGCTGAACTGGTCAGGAAAACAGGGAAATCCAAAGAGATGTGAATCCAACCAGAAACCATTTACAAGTGGCACTGGCTGAAGTAACAGCCAGGCCAAAGTAGCTGAGCAGAAGAGAAGATAAGTGGAGGCAGCTGATGATAGCTAACTCCAAGGAGCAGCCATACCACTTGAAACCACAAGAGGGAGCCCAAGAGCAGAACTCACAAAAGTGCCACTTACAACCACCGGAGGGAGCCCAAGAGCGGAATTCACAACACCCTGGTGATCATGTGTGTTTTTTTATTTCATCTGAACCAGTCAGCCAGTAGGTCTTGTTGGGGTGGCAATGTCACTATGGTTCCTGCATTATTTCCTACAAATTCTGACATAATTCTATAATGTTATATAAAGCTTATAAACCAGGACACCAAGATTTCACTGACTGTCAGGTGTTATAAGTTTTGCGTTAGGGAACAAAAATCTTAAAAAGTTCCTTGGGTCTGAATGCTACAGTGGTTTTATGAATATTTATGATTCCAAAAGGTTTCTTCTAGTGTGTTTGTAGCCTAAAGATGAAAAGTGAATTGATGTCTATCCTCCCCTTTGGCTGTTTTCACAATGCCACTATGCTCTGTCCTCTCATAGTGCTACTAGCTACTACTAAGTAGCTACTACTAAGTCAGCACCCAATAGTGTTCTCTGCTAATCTATGGTCGGTCAGTATAACCGGAGATGTCAGGGTGCAACCACAGTACAGGATAACTGCACTATGGAGGCGTGCAAACAACCTATCTTAACCTCCGGAGGTATTTTTCGATTTTGCGGTTTTGTTTTGTTTTTTTCCCTTTTTGCTCCCCTTCTTCCCAGAGCCATAATTTTTATATTCAATATGGCCAAGTGAGGGCTTAATTTTTTGCGGTAAGAGTTGTGCTTTTGAACGACACCATTGGTTTTAACATTTTGTGTACTGGAAAATGGGGAAAAAAATTCCAAATGCAGTGAAATTGCAAAAAAAGTGCAACCCCACAGTTTTTTGATAACCATGTTCACTAAATGTTAAAACTGACCTGCCATTATGATTCTCCAGGTCTTTACGAGTTCATAGACATCAAACATGTCTAGTTTATTTTTTATCTAAGTGGTGAGAAAAAATTCCAGTTTGTTAAAAAAAAAAAAAATTGCGCCATTTTCTGATACCCCCTAGCGTCTTTTTTTTCGTGATCTCTGGTTTTTTAAGGGCTTATTTTTTTGCGCACCGAGCTGACGTTTTTTATGATACAATTTTGGTGCTGATATGTTCTTTTTGTCACCCGTTATTGCATTTTAAAGCAATGTCGTGGTGACCAAAAAGACGTACCGTATATACTCGAGTATAAGCCGAGATTTTCAGCCCCTCTCGGCTTATACTTGAGTCATACCCAGGGGTCGGCAGGGGAGGGGAAGCGGGGGCTGTCTAATTATACTCACCTACTCTTGGCGCGGTCCCTACAGGTCCCTGGCTTCCCTGGCGCCTGCAGCTTCATCCTGTACTGAGCGGTCACATGGTACCGCTCATAACAGTAATGAATATGTGGCTCCACCTCCCATAGAGGTCACTGTTACCGCTCATTACAGTAATGAATATACGGCTCCACCTCCCTTAGAGGTGGAGCCGCATATTCATTACTGTAATGAGCGGTAACGGTGACCGCTCAGTACAAGATGAAGCTGTGGCATCGGGGAAGCAGGGACTGCACAGCACCAGGAGCAGGTGAGTATACGGGGAGGGGGAGCGCTGCGCTGCGTGATATTCACCTGCTCCCCATTCCGGGCGCCGCTTTGTCTTCAGCAGTGTCGCTCAGGTCAGAGGGCACGGTGACATGGTTAGTGCGCGCCCTCTGCCTGAATGTCAGTACTGAAGACACTGAAGATGGAGTGGCGCCGGAACAAGGAGCAGGTGACTATTGAAAGTGCCGGGGGCCTGAGCGACAGAGAGGTGAGTATGTGATTTTTTTTTTTTTTATCGCAGCAACAGCAAATGGGGCAAATGTCTGTATGGAGCATCTATGGGGCCATAACGTTTGTGCAGCATTATATGGGGCAAATGTGTCTGTATGGAGCATCATATGGGGCCATAACGTTTGTGCAGCACTATATGGGGCCATAACGTTTGTGCAGCACTGTATGGGGCCATAACGTTTGTGCAGCATTGTATGGGGCCATAACGTTTGTGCAGCACTGTATGGGGCCATAACGTTTGTGCAGCACTATATGGGGCCATAACGTTTGTGCAGCACTGTATGGGGCCATAACGTTTGTGCAGCACTGTATGGGGCCATAACGTTTGTGCAGCACTGTATGGGGCCATAACGTTTGTGCAGCACTATATGGGGCCATAACGTTTGTGCAGCACTATATGGGGCAAGTGTTTGTATGGAGCATCTATGGGGCCATAACTTTTGTGAAGCACTATATGGGGCCATAACGTTTGTGCAGCATTATATGGGGCAAGTGTCTGTATGGAGCATCTTATAGGGCCATAATCAAGGTTTGTGCAGCACTATATGGGGCAAATATTTTTACGGAGCATCTTATGGGGCCATAATCATCATTTGTGCAGCATTATATTGGGCAAATGTGTCTATGGAGCATCTTATGGGGCCATTATTAACCTTTATGCAGGATTATATGGGGCATATTTTAATATGGAGCATCTTATGGGGCCCATCATAAACTTTATGGAGCATAATATGGGGCTCCTGATTCAATATGGATATTCAAAAACACTTAACCTATTGATGTCCCAATTAATTTTACTTTTATTGGTATCTATTTTTACTTTTGACATTTACCGGTAGCTGCTGCATTTCCCACCCTAGGCTTATACTCGAGTCATTAAGTTTTCCCAGTTTTTTGTGGCAAAATTAGGGGGGGTCGGCTTATACTCGGGTCGGCTTATATACGGGTAATTATGGCATTTTTACTTTTTCTAGTTACGCCGTTTAGCGACCAGGTTATTTTTTTTATATATATTGATAGATCAGGCGATTCTGAACATGGTGATTCCAAATATGTGTATATTTGATTTTTTTTTAATGGTTTTATTTTCAACGGGGCGAAAAGGGGGGTGATTTGAACTTTAATCGTTTTTTCTTTTTTCAATATTCTTAAAAACATATTTTTTTACTTTTGGCATGCTTCAGTAGTCTCCATGGAAGACTAGAACATGCCATAATCTGATCGGCTTTGCTACATAGAGGCGATGATCACATCGCCTGTATGTAGAATTACTCACTTGCTATGAGTGCCGACCACCGGGCGGCACTCATAGCAATCTGGCAGTGACAACCATACAGGTCTGCTGGAGACCTCTGGTTGTCATGCCAACCTATTAGCGACCCACGGTCATGTGGCACGGGCACTGATGGGTGGGATTTCCGTAGCGCTTGCCCGAAGTGCAAGTTAAATGCCGCTGTCAGAGTTTGACACTGGCATTTAACTAGTTAACATGTTATGACCTGGTGGTCAGGACAATAATGGACCTGGTGGTTAAGAGCACACGGAATGACCTGATAGTTACTGATAATAAAGGACGAGCTCTGGGACGTGGGAACTCTGCTGACCGCAATCCCTAATCCTATCACACACACTAGAAATAGCCGTGGATTGCTCCTAACGCTCCCTATGCAACTCGGCACAGCCTAAGGAACTAGCTAGCCCTGAAGATAGAAAAATAAAGCCTACCTTGCCTCAAAGAAATAGAGAAATTCCCCAAAGGAAAAGGCAGCCCCCCACATATAATGACTGTGAGTAAAGATGAAAAGACAAACACAGAGATGAAATAGATTTAGCAAAGTGAGGCCCGACTTACTGAACAGACTGAGGATAGGAAAGGTTACTTTGCGGTCAGCACAAAAACCTACAAAAAGACCACGCAGAGGGTGCAAAAAGACCCTCTGCACCGACTTACGGTGCGGAGGCGCTCCCTCTGCGTCCCAGAGCTTCCAGCAAGCAAGACAACAATAAAGATAGCAAGCTGGACAGAAAAATAGCAAACCAAAGAAAATACAAGCAGGAACTTAGCTTCTGCTGGGAAGACAGGTCACAAGAACGATCCAGGAGTGAACTAGACCAATACTGGAACACTGACAGGTGGCATGGAGCAAAGATCTAAGTGGAGTTAAATAGAGCAGCAAGCTAACGAATTAACCTCGTCACCGGTAGAAGGAAACTCAGAAACACCCACCAGAGGAAGTCCATGGACAGAACCAGCCGAAGTAACATTCATGACCACAGGAGGGAGCCCGACAACAGAATTCACAACAGTACCCCCCTTGAGGAGGGGTCACCGAACCCTCACCAGAGCCCCCAGGCCGACCAGGATGAGCCAAATGAAAGGCACGAACCAGATCGGCAGCATGAACCAGATCGGCAGCATGAACATCAGAGGCAAAAACCCAGGAATTATCTTCCTGACCATAACACTTCCACTTGACCAGGTACTGGAGTTTCCGTCTCGAAATACGAGAATCCAAAATCTTCTCCACCACATACTCCAACTTCCCCTCAACCAACACCGGGGCAGGAGGATCAACGGATGGAACCACAGGCGCCACGTATCTCCGCAATAACGACCTATGGAACACATTATGGATGGCAAAAGAAGCAGGAAGGGCCAAACGAAATGACACAGGATTGATAACCTCAGAAATCTTATACGGACCAATGAAACGAGGCTTAAACTTAGGAGAGGAAACCTTCATAGGAACATAACGAGACGACAACCAAACCAAATCCCCAACACGAAGTCGGGGACCCACACAGCGCCGGCGGTTAGCGAAACGTTGAGCCTTCTCCTGGGACAATGTCAAATTGTCCACCACATGAGTCTAAATCTGCTGCAACCTATCCACCACAGTATCTACACCAGGACAGTCCAAAGACTCAACCTGCCCTGAAGAGAAACGAGGATGGAAACCAGAATTGCAGAAAAACGGCGAAACCAAAGTAGCCGAGCTGACCCGATTATTAAGGGCGAACTCAGCCAACGGCAAAAAGGACACCCAATCTTCCTGATCAGCAGAAACAAAGCATCTCAGATATGTTTCCAAAGTTTGATTAGTTCGTTCGGTTTGGCCATTTGTCTGAGGATGGAAAGCCGAGGAAAAAGACAAATCAATGCCCATCCTAGCACAAAAGGATCGCCAAAACCTCTAAACAAACTGGGAACCTCTGTCAGAAACGATGTTCTCCGGGATACCATGTAAACGAACCACATGCTGGAAAAATAATGGCACCAAATCAGAGGAGGAAGGCAATTTAGACAAAGGTACCAAATGGACGATCTTAGAAAAGCGATCACAAACCACCCAAATGACCGACATCTTTTGAGAGACGGGGAGATCCAAAATAAAATCCATAGAAATATGCGTCCAGGGCCTCTTCGGGACCGGCAAGGGCAAAAGCAACCCACTGGCACGAGAACAGCAGGGCTTAGCCCGAGCACAAGTCCCACAGGACTGCACAAAAGAACGCACATCCCGTGACAAAGACAGCCACCAAAAGGATCTAGCCACCAAATCTCTGGTACCAAAGATTCCAGGATGCCCAGCCAACACTGAACAATGAATCTCAGAGATAACTCTACTAGTCCATCTATCAGGGACAAACAGTTTCTCCGCTGGGCAACGGTCAGGTCTATCAGCCTGAAATTTTTGCAGCACCCGCCGCAAATCAGGGGAGATGGCAGACAAAATTACCCCCTTTTTGAGAATACCTGCCGGCTCAGGAACACCCGGAGAGTCAGGCACAAAACTCCTTGACAGGGTATCAGCCTTCACATTCTTAGAGCCCGGAAGGTACGAAACCACAAAATCAAAACGGGAGAAAAATAACGACCATCGAGCCTGTCTCGGATTCAACTGTTTGGCAGACTCAAGATAAGTCAAATTCTTATGATCTGTCAAGACCACCACGCGATGCTTGGCTCCTTCCAGCCAATGACGCCACTCCTCGAATGCCCACTTCATGGCCAACAACTCTCGATTACCAACATCATAAATGCGCTCAGCAGGCGAAAACTTTCTAGAAAAGAAAGCACATGGCTTCATCACCGAGCCATCAGAACTTCTCTGCGACAAAACAGCCCCTGCTCCAATCTCAGAAGCATCAACCTCAACCTGAAACGGGAGCGAAACATCTGGCTGGCACAACACAGGGGCAGAAGAAAAACGACGCTTCAACTCCTGAAAAGCCTCTACAGCTGCAGAAGACCAATTGACCACATCAGCACCCTTCTTGGTCAAATCAGTCAACGGTTTAGCAACAGTAGAAAAATTAGCGATGAAGCGCCGATAAAAATTAGCAAAGCCCAGGAACTTTTGCAGGCTCTTCACAGATGTCGGCTGAGTCCAATCGTAAATGGCCTGGACTTTAACAGGGTCCATCTCGATAGTAGAAGGGGAAAAAATGAACCCCAAAAATGAAACCTTCTGAACTCCAAAGAGACACTTTGACCCCTTCACAAACAAGGAATTCGCACAAAGGACCTGGAACACCATTCTGACCTGCTTCACATGAGACTCCCAATCATCCGAAAAGACCAAAATATCATCCAAATACACAATCAGGAATTTATCCAGGTACTCTCGGAAGATGTCATGCATAAAGGACTGAAATACTGATGGAGCATTGGAAAGCCCGAATGGCATAACCAGGTACTCAAAATGGCCCTCGGGCGTATTAAATGGTGTTTTCCATTCATCGCCTTGTTTAATACGCACAAGATTATACGCCCCTCGAAGATCTATCTTGGTGAACCAACTAGCCCCATTAATACGAGCAAACAAATCAGACAGCAACGGCAAAGGATACTGAAATTTGACTGTAATTTTATTAAGAAGGCGGTAATCAATACAAGGTCTCAAAGAACCATCCTTCTTGGCCACAAAAAAGAACCCTGCTCCTAACGGTGATGACGACGGGCGAATATGGCCTTTCTCCAAGGATTCCTTTATATAACTCCGCATAGCGGCGTGTTCTGGCACAGATAAATTGAACAATCGGCCCTTAGGAAACTTACTACCAGAAATCAAATTAATTGCACAATCGCAATCCCTATGAGGAGGTAGGGCACTGGCTTTGGGCTCATCAAATACATCCCGATAATCCGACAAAAACTCTGGAACTTCAGAAGGAGTGGAAGACGAAATAGACAAAAATGGAACATCACCATGTACCCCCTGGCAACCCCAGCTGGACACAGACATAGATTTCCAGTCCAATACTGGATTATGAACCTGTAGCCATGGCAACCCCAAGACGACCACATCATGCAGATTATGCAACACCAGAAAGGGGATATCCTCCTGATGTGCAGGAGCCATGCACATGGTCAATTGGGTCCAGTACTGAGGCTTATTCTTGGCCAAAGGCGTAGCATCAATTCCTCTCAATGGAATAGGATACTGCAAGGGCTCCAAGAAAAAACCACAGCGCCTAGCATACTCCAAGTCCATCAAATTCAGGGCAGCGCCTGAATCCACAAATGCCATAACAGAATAGGATGACAAAGAGCAAATCAGAGTAACAGACAATAGAAATTTAGACTCTACCGTACCAATGGTGGCAGACCTAGCGAACCGCTTAGTGCGCTTAGGACAATCGGAGATAACATGAGTGGAATCACCACAGTAAAAACATAGCCCAATCCGACGTCTGTGTTCTTGCCGTTCAGCTCTGGTCAAAGTCCTATCACATTGCATAGGCTCAGGCCCATGCTCAGATAGTACCGCCAAATGGTGCACAGCTTTACGCTCACGCAAGCGTCGATCGATCTGAATGGCCAAAGACATAGACTCATTCAGACCAGCAGGCATGGGAAATCCCACCATGACATCCTTAAGGGCTTCAGAGAGACCCTTTCTGAAGATTGCTGCCAGGGCACATTCATTCCACTGAGTGAGCACAGACCACTTCCTAAACTTCTGACAATATATCTCCGCTTCATCCTGACCCTGACACAGAGCCAGCAAGATTTTCTCTGCCTGATCCACTGAATTAGGTTCGTCATAAAGCAATCCAAGCGCTAGGAAAAACGCATCAACATCACGCAATGCCGGATCTCCTGGCGCAAGGGAAAATGCCCAGTCTTGAGGGTCGCCACGTAACAAAGAAATAATGATCTTTACTTGTTGAACAGGGTCACCTGAGGAGCGAGGTTTCAAGGCAAGAAACAATTTACAATTATTTTTGAAATTCAAGAACTTAGATCTATCACCAAAAAACAAATCAGGAATTGGAATCCTAGGCTCTGACATCGGATTCTGAACCACAAAATCTTGAATGTTTTGTACCCTTGTAGTGAGATTATCCATCCAAGAGGACAGACCTTGAATGTCCATGTTTACACCTGTGTCCTGAACCACCCAGAGGTAAAGGGGAAAAGAGAGACAAAACACACTGCAAAGAAAAAAAAATGGTCTCAGAACTTCTCTTATCCCTCTATTGAGATGCATTAGTACTTTGGGCCACCTGTACTGTTATGACCTGGTGGTCAGGGCAATAATGGACCTGGTGGTTAAGAGCACACGGAATGACCTGATAGTTACTTATAATAAGGACGAGCTCTGGGACGTGGGAACTCTGCTGACCGCAATCCCTAATCCTATCACGCACACTAGAAATAGCCGTGGATTGCTCCTAACGCTCCCTATGCAACTCGGCACAGCCTAAGGAACTAGCTAGCCCTGAAGATAGAAAAATAAAGCCTACCTTGCCTCAGAGAAATTCCCCAAAGGAAAAGGCAGCCCCCCACATATAATGACTGTGAGTAAAGATGAAAATACAAACACAGAGATGAAATAGATTTAGCAAAGTGAGGCCCGACTTACTGAACAGACTGAGGATAGGAAAGGTTACTTTGCGGTCAGCACAAAAACCTACAAAAAGACCACGCAGAGGGCGCAAAAAGACCCTCCGCACCGACTCACGGTGCGGAGGCGCTCCCTCTGCGTCCCAGAGCTTCCAGCAAGCAAGACAACAATAAAAATAGCAAGCTGGACAGAAAAATAGCAAACCAAAGAAAATACAAGCAGGAACTTAGCTTTTGCTGGGAAGACAGGTCACAAGAACGATCCAGGAGTGAACTAGACCAATACTGGAACATTGACAGGTGGCATGGAGCAAAGATCTAAGTAGAGTTAAATAGAGCAGCAAGCTAACGAATTAACCTCGTCACCTGTAGAAGGAAACTCAGAAACACCCACCAGAGGAAGTCCATGGACAGAACCAGCCGAAGTACCATTCATGACCACAGGAGGGAGCCCGACAACAGAATTCACAACATTAACAGCTACGAGTGGATTGCGGCTGTTAGAGGCAAATGTCATCTGTTCAAAATAGCAACATGTGCTGGAAAAGATGTGGGTCAGCCCCGGAGCCCACATGAAAGGGAGGGTATACACAAGCCCAGCTGCATAATGGATGCTAGGGAGGAGAGCACCAGTCGTGACCCCCCTATATAAAACAACACCAACCCCAAAGGACATAAGAATTCAAGAGGAAATGGGGTACCAGGTGATAAATAGGTGAAAATCAATATACATTTTATTAGGTATCAAAAAGTGAGGGTAAACGCTGTGCAATACAATCACATAGACTTCAAGACCATACAGATAGATAGTGATCACCAGAAAGTAGTCAAGGAATCAAGTATCCATTAAATGCCCATACAGAGCCATAGTTAGATAAAATCCTCAAGAAGAGTCATCCCAGATAAATGCTGGGAATAAATTACCAAATCTAATGCACATGCATAGTCAAGAAGAGGCTTACCAAATGGATGTGAGGCAGTATACTGGTGACCCAGGCAGGATGAGGAACCCGACGCATGTTTCGCTGGCACAAACGCCGCTTTCTCAAGGGGATCACCTTGAATATTTTGTAATTTATTCCCAGCATTTATTATCTGGGATGGCTCTTCTTAAGGCTTTTATCTAACTATGGCTCTGTATTGGCATTTCATCTTGAATTCTTATGAAAGGGAGGGTGTCCGACATCGGCGTACTATTATTGTCACGCTGCAGCAATGCAATGCAGGTGTGTGCAGACTCCATGAAGGAGAGTGGGTGACAGAAAAAGAGGTCACACTTGCCACACCGCAGCCCAGAGCAAGCTGCACTGCGCCACCAGGTGGCGACAGAGAGTGGTCAAAACTAGCCAAGTCCGTAACAGTCGGTAAGCGTATAGTTTAAAGGGGAAAACAGAACTCGTGGTCAATATACAAGCCAAGGGTCCGAACCAGCCAGGAGTAAAGGTACCAGAGATGTGAGACAGAGATCTGAGTCAGAGTAAGCCAAAAGGTCAAAAGCCAGACAGACGTGTGGTAACAAAAACAGGAAACAGGAGACAAAGTCAGAGTTTTAGCCGAGTCACAAACGGAGGGGATACACACCAGAGTCAAACTAGGTCGGGTACAGTAGACAGGTCAGATACAGGTAAGGGAGGTCAGAGGCAAAAGGAACACAGGGGTTTCACAGGTAGCAGTCCCAGCAAGCCCAAAACTATCACTGATACAAGCTGCCAACAAGAGAACTAAGAAATAGCCATTCCCAAATCAAAGAGAGGCAGGAATAGTTAACCCCACCATGACCAGGCCGGAACAGGAGAAACATGGCAAACTCCAACCCGGATCATGACAATTATGCACTGCGTTTTACCTGCGGATTACCTGCAGATTTACCGTGGTTTTTGTGCGGTTTTCACCTGCGGATTCCAATTATGGAACAGGTGTAAAATGCTGTGGAATCCGCACAAAGAATTGACATGCTGCGGAAAATAAACCCCAGCGTTTCTGCACTGAATTTTCCGCAGCATGTGCACTACGGATTTGGTTTTCCATAGGTTTACATGGTACTGTACAACGCATGGAAAACTGCTGCGAATCCGCAACGTCAAATCCACAACGTGTGCACATACCCTAACACTTCTAATTGTACTCTTAACCCTTTCACGACATGCGCCGTACTATTACTGCGCATGCCGTGTCACCCCCTTTGATGTGAGCTCCGGCGGTGAGCCCACATCAAAGTCGCAACATGTCAGCTGTTTTGTACAGCTGACATGTGCGCGCAATAGCGGCGGGTGAAATCGCTATTCACCCGCCGCTATTAACCTGTTAAATGCCGCTTTCAAACGCAGACAGCGGCATTTAACCGGCGCTTCCGGCCAGGTGGCCGGAAATGATGTCATCGCCGACCCCCGTCACATGATCGGGGGTTGGCGATGCATCAGGATGGTAACCAAAGAGGTCCTTGAGACCTCTATGGTTACTGATGCAGGCCTGCTGTGAGCGCCCCCCTGTGGTCGGCGCTCACAGCACACCTGCATTTCAGCTACATAGCAGCGATCTCATGATCGCTGCTATGTAGCAGAGCCGATCAGGCTATGCCAGCTTCTAGCCTCCCATAGAGGCTATTGAAGCATGGCACAAGTAAAAAAAAATGTTTTTAAAAATATGAAAAAAATATAAAAAATATAAAAGTTTAAATCACCCCCATTTCGCCCCATCCTAAATAAAACAATTTAAAAAAAAACCTACACGTATTTGGTATCGCCGCGTTCAGAATCGCCCGATCTATCAAAAAAAAAAGCATTAACCTGATCGCTAAACAGCGTAGCGAGAAAAAAATCCAAAACGCCAGAATTACGTTTTTTTGGTTGCCGCAACATTGCATTAAAATGCAATAACGGGTGATTAAAAGAACGCATCTGCACTGAAATGGTATCATTAAAAACGTCAGCTCGGCACGCAAAAAATAAGCCCTCACCCGACCCCAGATCACGAAAAATGGAGACGCTACGGGTATCAGAAAATGGCACTTTTTTAAGCAAAGTTTTGAATTTTTTTTCACCACTTGGATAAAAAATAACCTAGACATGTTAGGTGTCTATGAACTCGTAATGACCTAGAGAATCACAATGGCAAGTTAGTTTTAGCATTTAATGAACCTAGCAAAAAAAGCCAAACAAAAAACAAGTGTGGGATTGCATTTTTTTTGCAATTTCACCGCACTTGGAAATTTTTTCCCGTTTTCTAGTAAAAGACATGGTAAAACCAATGGTGTCGTTCAAAAGTACAACTCATCCCGCAAAACGAAAACGCAAAAATGAAAAAGGGCCACGACTTGAAGGGGTTAATAGAAGATCTGATGTGTGAGCTTTAGAAGCGCATTTGTTTCCGAGCACTTTACATCTGGTAGTCAGGAAATTACAACATATACAATACATCGTCACTGCTTTAGTTCTAATGTCTGTGATAAAACATAATGTGAACATATTTAGAGTAACATAATGACTATAATCCACTCGTATGAAGATCTGTTATGTGAAGACACAGAGAGACTGAAAATGTTAAATAATAGCTGATATTTCATCTGGCAACCTGTCAGGAGAGTCATGCTGGTAAAGCCATGATACAGGGACCCGCTCCCTCGTCCCAAACAGCTGCTTCACCTAGAAATCCTGCACAGATTCAGATGAAAACCCTATCTGATTATAAGAAGAGAAGCAGTCTGTTCGGGCTGATGTTACGATTATACAGCCATTCTGAAGTGGATTATGAAAGTAAGCACACCAGTCTCATCAGGTCAGACTGTGCTATTTAGTAATGTATACAGTTTATATTTTGAAATCTGTTGACAGAACCTATTTAAAGGTGACGGACGTCTCATGAAAACAAGTTTGTGTCTAAAGTACATTTTTTGTGAAAAAAGTTAAATGTTCATTTTTTTCCTTCCACATTGCTTTAGTTCTCGTGAAGCACCTGAAGAGTTAACAAACTTCTTGAATGTGGTTTTGAGCACCTTGAGTGGTGCAGTATTTAGAATGGTGTCACTTTTGGGTATTTTCTGTCATGTACACCCCTCAAAGTCACTTCAAATGTGAGGTGGTCCCTAAAAAATGGGTTTTTAATTTTTAACCCTTATAACTTCCTAACAAAAAAAAAAAAGGTTTCCAAAATTGTGCTGATGTGAAGTAGACATGTGGGAAATGTTATTTATTAACTATTTTGTGTGACATATCTCTCTTATTTAAGGGCACAAAAACTTAAACTTTGAAAATTGTTACATTTTCAACATTTTTGATAAATTTCCATTTTTTTCATAAATAAAAGCAAGTCTTATCACGGAAATTTTTACCACTAACATGAAGTACAATATTCCACGAAAAAACAGTCTCAGAATCAGTGGGATACGTTGAAGCGTTCCAGAGCTGTAACCTCATAAAGTGACAGTGGTCAGAATTGTAAAAATGATCCGTTAAAAAGCGGCGCTGAGGAATGAGGCCCCTTAACTGATGCTGTTAAAAGGAGTATCGTCGGTCTTAAGGGGTTAAGGTCAAAATTGGCTTGGTCAATAAGGGGTTAATGACCAGGCCAAAAAAATTTTTTTATTCTGAACTGTGTCACTGTATGTGGTAAAAAGTCTGGAACGCTTCAACGTATCCCACTGATTCTGAGACTGTGATTTTGCCATTGTTCTAAAATGATTTCTCACCTTGATCTGCGCATCTCCCATTGCACTGGGGGCTGTTATGTGCATGTACATTCAGTCATACTCTACAAACAGGCAGCAAGTACACAAGCTGGACCAGCAAAATACTGTATAATGACTACAATATCGAGACCACATGGATAAACAGATACTGCTGCCGGGTGTCAACTTCTGTGTCCTCTCTTTAAACAAGACCCGGTTTGTGCCTCTCATCTTGTGTCATACGTGGGTTTATAGCATGAGGGGCCTCTTCCCATTTACAACTGGTCTGTGTATTAATGATATCCAGAAGGAAAAACTCACCATTCCTGTAATTAAAGAGAACCTGACAATGGCTTGGATAGGGGAACCAGACAGGGCTGCCCTCTATCCCCAATGTTATTTGCTCTTGCAATTGAGCCAACTGCACTTGCAATTAGACAGGACCCGATGGTGGAAGGAATAAATATCAACTCCAGAGTGGATAAGATGGGACTATATGCTGGTGATCTAGTACTCTTTCTAGAGAAAGTGGAGCAATCTCTTCCAAGGGCAATTGATCTTATTAATTATTTTGGGGAACTATCTGGTCTTAAATTTAATTGGAGTAAGTCTGTGACTATGCCATTATTAGATAATATAACTGAACCCGTGCTATGTGGTTTAAAGGTAGTACAAAAATTTAAATATCTGGGCATCGTAATTAATCAAAATCCAATTAGAGACCTTAGGGATAATATATACCCTCTGGAAGATCTGATGAGGAATAAGTTTGGGATATGCTCCCGACTTCCCTTATCTGTTGCGGGAAGAATTGGATTAATTAAAATGATAATTCTTCCTCAATGCTTATATATGCTGGAACACACATCATTAAGGGTTCCTAAAAGTTTCTTCAGGAAAATACATAGCATGATGGCAGCATTTATATGGGGTCTGTCAAGACCTAAATTAAGTATTGGATCCCTGCAGAGGCCCAAACACCAAGGTGGATATGCGATCCCTGACTTATATTTGTATTATCTGGCTGCTCAGCTGCGCTACTTAAAATATTGGGTAACTTAGTGAACGTAAATAATGCAGAAGCCCACCTCGTGCATTTCTTGGGTGGGTACACTCCGTGGGCAATCTTGGAGGGTTCATATAGACCACCCCAGGGGTTGATATTTGCACATAGCTTGGCAATACAGGTTTGGCGAGAAAATAAACGCATTTTGAAATTTACTGATCAAATTGGGGAATTTCAGATATGGGATAATCCCGAATTCCCGCACCTTCAGAGTTTACAGGATCCAGTTTTCTGGAAACAAAATGGAATAACAACACTTAGTCAGTTTTTTGAAAATGAAATTTTATTATCGTTCGAAGAAATCCATATCAGGTTTGGAATTCCCCACCGAGATTTTTATAGATATTTGCAATTAAGACACGTCATAATGTACCAGTTTCCGTATCCTAAAATGAGAATCTCTAAATACCCTCTGATAGGAATACTGTCGACCCAAGGACCCACAGGAGTAATATCCTCCCTTTATACCTTTTTGTTAAACTCTAAAATCGCATCCTCTCAGCTCGCTATGGAGAGTAAATGGCGACATCTAATCCCCTCTATCACTGATGGTCAGTGGCGCGATATCCTAGAAGCGCATACAATGGTGTCACCTGCTGCAAATAACTAATTAATACAGTTGTATATTCTTCACCAATCCTACATGACCCCAACTAGACTACATAAATTTGGTAGAGGGGCGACTGATGACTGTCACAGATGTGGGCAATCGGGGGCTGATTTCTGGCACCTTCTTTGGAACTGTAGGATTATTCGGAGATATTGGAGTGAGGTTGTAGCTACACTGGAGCAGATAATGGGGATACTGATTGAATGTAGACCGGAATTGTGCATTCTGGGGGTCGTGGACGAGGAGATGTGGGTCCACCATGATAGAATATTTCTTCAGGAAGCTCTATTTATGGCTAGGAAAGCGATAGTATTGAGGTGGATGGGGGGGAAATCTCCTTCGATTAATCAGTGGAAGAAACTTGTGAATAACGCAATTCCTTATGAACACATACTATACAGAAACAGAGGATGTCCCCAGAAATTTCAGAAGCTTTGGGGAAGGTGGTGTAACTCGCCATTGACGCACCTGGCTCCTGGTGCTATGGCCTCTTCAATCTCGCGATATAATCCCTGATGTGTATATCTATTCTGGATTATGAATGTGATGATCTATGTAGGATGAATAACGTGTCTATTACAACCTGATCTGGTACGAGCGTTAAAATATTCATTGGGGACCCGTTGATTAGGAAGTGCAGAGCTTGGTAAAATGTATTCTACTGAAGGTCATGTTTTGTTTGTTTGTATATGTTATTATTGAAGGTATTCTGTCATATCTATATCAATGTAATGTTGATATGTGGATTATTTTGATGCTATGCTATGATATCATATGTTTGTTATCTTATTTTGTGGAATTCTTCAATAAAAAGAGTTAAAAAAAAAAAAAGAAGAGAACCTGACAGCCGACAACTTCTGCCCAATCCAAGGGCAGCGTGTATCAGGCGCTGGCTGTATGATCTCAGCCAGGTATGTTTGACTTGGAAACGCTGCGTCAGTTCAGAGAAAATCATACTTTAGTGGCGATCCGAGCGGCGATGCAGACTGGTCGGACAGGCAGGTCTTGGGCAGCTTCTCCCCTCCCACTGACCTGGAGTGACAGGTCTCTGCCCACATGCGCATAGGCACATTTTGTATGGCACCTTATGTAATTTTGCTCTCATTTCCCCTCGCCATTTATGAAGCACACTAACATTACATTTGTATGTGAATAATGATAAATCTGTGTTCGTTTTATTCTTTAGCCGCATCTGTAGTTCGTGATGCCACTGGAAGCATTAATGACACCATCACTTCTACCATAAACTGTAATGGATCTGCTGCCTGCGGCCTCGGTTATGATTTCTCCATATGTGATTATCAGAAATGTAACTATGGGCTGATGAATAACTTTCAAGTGAGTATTGATCATTGGCTCCTGGAACAGCGGCGCACATTGCACTAGGCATAAAACATAATGGGGCATTTTATAGCCTATTTGCGTTATTGCTGATAATTTTCTATTTAGTTTCTCAATGGTCAATATAATTCATAATGGCAAAACAGTATACATTAATTCCTTCAATAGCCCGCTCTCTTCCATTCTGGTATTAACTACTTCTTCACCATAAAAAGTGCATCGCATATTGATAATGTTATAAATCCTGTGCACTGACATACATCGATATAATAAGCTAACATATTCACCTCTATCCTACTGTCACATCCATCCACCAGGCTGCTCATCCATAATGATTGCAATTTATGTGTTCTTCTGATTTCTTAAAGGGATGTAGGAACTAAAGTTTTCACAGTTGTTTCCAGAGATGCAGAATCTCTATGTATTCCAGCCTATAAAGTCCTTAAAAATGTATATGCTGTAGTATGGTGCCTCTGAAAAATGACATGCAATAAAACATGGCACAATAACTTCATACAGAAGGCTGCAGAGGTAAAGATTTAAATGAAATCGGTCAGCAGGTTTTTCCTATGTGATCTGACAGCAGCATGATCTAGGGACAGAGACCCTGATTCCAGCGATGTGACACAATCACAGTTTTTCTGCTGCAGATTAAGCAGAGCTCGGAATGCTGAGCCCTGTATAACCCCGCCCACACCGCTGATTGGCAGCTTTCTGTTTACATTGCATAGTGACAGAAAGCTGCTCATCACTTCTGGGGGTGAAGTTGGACAAGGAGGCGCTAGGCAGCTTGTGCTGAAGTGATAATCTCTTGCTGATAAAACACTGAATCTATTGAAACAGAAACATACAGCCCTGTAAGTGAAACATCCCTGGAGTCTGGGTCTCGGCTCCTACACCATGCTGCTCTCAGAACACATAGCAAAACCTTTTGGCAGATTTAATTGAAAGGAATTGTCCATGCCCATACATTTTCTTATAAACAGCGTACAGTACTCTAAAATACTAAAGGCGTAATACCTCGACGATCGCATGCGGCTCCTTTGCCAACACTTGGTGACTCTGCCACTGGTCTCTGATCACTCACCTATGGCAATAATGTAATTAAAAGCAATGAGACGCAACCTGTGATCACGGGAGCCAATCTCTGACTGTAGCGGTGACATATCGACATCACTGAGGTCATTCCTGAGACCACTAGTAGTCGTGTTGACTTATGAATGCTGGAGTGAGGTGTGAACAGACATCCAGAGGGAACTGGGGAAGCGTCAGCACAGAACCAGCCTGGAATTGGTACCATGAGTCTCACTTCATTAATTACTTTAGACCAGGGGTGGGAAACTTTTTTCTGCCAAGGGCCACTGGGATATTTATACCAACTTGAAAATGACTCTGCTACATTTGGTCAAACATTTAATTAACTCAACCCCAATGTTGTGGCTGAAACTGCTTCTCTTTGGTGCGGCTGTGATGTTAGGCGGTATGGATGATGACGCTACTCATAAATGCTTTTACAGATTTGTGTTGGTCTGAAGCACAGGCGTCTCTTTGCAATGATAAGTTTTGTAAACAAGTCGCAGCAGTAAATTGTGCCAAACACAGATGTAGATTGCACTGCAGGTCTCCTCACAGTGGGCAACTCATCACTGCTCATATTACATTTATATAACTCAGGCAGTGGGAGGTCTGCAGTATATACATCACATAGGAGACGCTGAGACTATCGTATTCATCACATAGGAAACACTGAGACTGCTGTATATACATGACTACATAACATAGGAGACTCCCAGACTACTGTATATACATTACACAGGAGATTTAGGGCTACGACATGGACATCACAGGGGACGCTGGGGCTGAGATATATATATAAATATATATATATATATATATATCACAGGAGATGTAGGGCTGCGACATGGACATCACAGGAGATGCTGGGGCTGTAGTATATATGTACATCACAGGGGACGCTGGGCTGAGGTATATACATCACAGGAGATGCTGGACTGCAGTATAGACATCACAGGAGATATAGTGCTTCAGCATAGACATCACAGGTGACATGGGGCTGTGGTATACACATCATAGGAGATGCTGGGCTGAGGTACATACATTACAGGAGACGCTGGGCTGCAGTATATACTGTACATCACAGGAGACGCTGGAGCTGTGGTATAGTCATCACAGGAGGGACTGCTGTTGGTCTCTTCTACTGTGGGAGTGGAGCGTATTACATGCTAACTTCAACCATTAAGCACATCCTGATGCTGGCCAGCGTGAGTATGTAATATTTAATTGCACGTGCCATTGCAGCTGCTGGCCCGAGCATTGTGATCCCCGGGAATCCTTGCCTTATCTTGTAGTAATGTCCCCATCTTGTAGTAATGGTCCCATCTTGGCCCCCCGTCTTGAAGTGCTGTGCCCATCCTGGTCCCCATCTTGTACTAATGTCCCATCCTGGTCCCTATCTTGTAGTAATGTCCCATCCTGGTCCATATCTTATAGTAATGTCTCATCCTGCTTCCCATCATATAGTAATTTCCCCAATTCAGTCACGCTTCACATACACATTAAAAAAAAATCCTTCTCACCTGACCTCCGCTCTTTCAGCGAACAGTGTCCTGTCCTCCTCTCCTCCACAGCTTGGGCGGTGCATGGCAGTGACTTCACACACTGCCCACGCCGGCCTGCCGATGTCAGGCACCGGCCTTCCATTGGCTGATGGCTGGTAATGGTATTACAGTGCAGAGAGCTGATGTCTGAGCTGCAATACATTTCAATTGAATGTGCATCCAAATTTTATAGTAATTCATTATTGCATGCTATTTCTGATTTTAGGACATTGTTTATAGGGTAGAATAGCTCTGTCTATCTGGCATCTAATGTAGCTTGTGTGAAATGGGGTCTTAGTCCAATACTACACTGTGTGCAGAATTATTAGGCAAGTTGCATTTTGATCACATGATACTTTTTATACATGTTGCCTTACTCAGAGCTGTTCTGGCTTGAGAGCCAACTACCAATTAAGTAAATCAGGTGATGTGCATCTCTGTAATGAGGAGGGGTGTTGTCTAATGACACCAAAACCCTATATAAGGTGTGCTTAATTATAAGGCAACTTCCTTTCCTTTGGCACAATGGGTCAGAAGAGAGATTTGACGGGCTCTGAAAAGTCCAAAATTGTGAGATGTCTTGCAGAGGGATGCAGCAGTCTTGAAATTGCCAAACTTTTGAAGCGCGATCACTGAACAATCAAGTGTTTCATGGCAAATAGCCAACAGGGTCACAAGAAGTGTGTTGGGCAAAAAGGCGCAAATAACTGCCCATGAATTGAGGAAAATCTAGCGTGAAGCTGCCAAGATGCCATTTGCCACCAGTTTTGCCATATTTCAGAGCTGCAACGTTACTGGAGTAACAAAAAGCACAAGGTGTGCGATACTCAGGGACATGGCCAAGGTAAGGAAGGCTGAAAAACGACCACCTTTGAACAAGAAACAGAAGATAAAACGTCAAGACTGGGCCAAGAAATATCTTAAGACTGACTTTTCAAAGGTTTTATAGACTGATGAAATGAGAGTGACTCTTGATGAACCAGATGGATGGGCCAGAGGCTGGATCAGTAAAGAGCAGAGAGCTCCACTGTGTCTCAGACGCCAGCAAGATGGAGGTGGGGTACTGGTATGGACTGGTATCATCAAAGATTAACTTGTGGGACCTTTTCGGGTTGACAATGGAGTGAAGCTCAACTCCCAGACCTACTGCCAGTTTCTGGAAGACAACTTCTCCAAGCAGTGATACTGAAAGAAGTCGGTATCGTTCAAGAAAAACATGATTTTCATGCAGGACAATGCTCCATCACATGCCTCCAACTACTCCACAGCGTGGCTGGCCAGTAAAGGTCTCAAAGAAGAAAAAATAATGACATGGCCCCCTTGTTCACCTGATCTGAGCCCCATAGAGAACCTGTGGTCCCTCATAAAATGTTAGATCTACAGAGAGGGGAAAACAGTCCACCTCTCGAACAGTGTCTGGAGGCTGTGGTGGCTGCTGGGCGCAATGTTGGTCGTAAACGGATCAAGCAACTGACAGAATCTATGGATGGAAGGCTGTTGAGTGTCATCATAAAGAAAGGTGGCTATGTTGGTCACTAATTTTTTGGGGTTTTGTTTTTGCATGTCAGAAATGTTTATTTCTAACTTTTGTGCAGTGATATTGGTTTACCTGGTGAAAATAAACAAGTGAGATGGGAATATATTTGGTTTTTATTAAGTTGCCTAATAATTCTGCACAGTAATAGTTACCTGCACCAGCAGATATCCTCCTAAGATAGCCAAATCTAAAAATAACCCACTCCAACTTCCAAAAATATTAAGCTTTGATAGTTATGAGTCTTTTGGGTTGATTGAGAACATAGTTGTTGATCAATAATATAAATAATCCTCTAAAATACAACTTGCCTAATAATTCTGCACATAGTGTAATTGCAATATCATACAGCATAAAGTCTCTCCAGTAGTGTAAGAGTTAACACTTAAATTATGAAACAAGAAGAGAACAAAAAATGTCAAATGTAATTGTTCTGTGACCTTTTCTGGTATATCTATTATACTCTGTGTTCCTGGCAGGGTTCTTTTCTCTTCATATGTGACATTTTATAGTGACACACAATTGTCACGTCTCATAGTTTACAGGATTGTTTTTCATTTATTGTAGGTGATGAGTATGGTGTCGGGATTTGGGCCTCTGATCATTGCCGGGATTTTCTCAGCCACCCTGTCCTCGGCTCTGGCATCGCTTGTCAGTGCACCCAAAGTATTTCAGGTACAGCAGATGTGCCTTTATTTTATTATGTTCTAAGTGTTATTATTATAGTTATTCTGTTATACACATATTATAAATATATACTGTATATACACCACCAACTGTTGACCAGGCCACAATTCTGGGTAATAAGAATCTAAATTTTGCTGACTTCGTAGCAGGGTTGTCAACCATAGAGGAATCTCTGTGAAAACATTTTTCAATTTTCCATAAAAAAATTATGCATCTATGACGTTTTTGATACTGGAGAAGCTTGTGTAGATTACTGTAATTGTGAACATTTTACAGTTCCCAGTGAATACTGCCATTTTCATAAATCAAAATGATGGGCTCTTGATTTGCATCATTTAAATATACTGTAATAATGATAAAGATTTGTTATGGATTTCTGATGTGCCCACAAAAAAAGTTGCCTGTCTGTGATTTTTTTAATAAGTTGTCCAGAAAGAAATCAGAGGCAAGTTGTCAACCATGTTCTACAGAGATTACCATCGAGTGCTCCACTGCAACTCTTCTGTTCTCTTTCCACTATTCCAGAGTTTGTCCTACTCCTAAAGGGAAATATTCACAAATGGGTATATTATTATATTTGGGCACTTCTCAAAATACAATATCATAATAAAGCGCCATGGAATAAATGGCGCTATAACAATAAATAATAATAATAACTGACAATAAAAGTAGAGGAATACTTTACATGACAAATATTCTCACTATCTCTGTGCATATCTACAGTATATCCATATACTATATAAATACAGTGTAGAGTAAAGCAAAAAGATGTGTAGGACCCTAGTGCACCAATGGCCACAGAACTGGCCAGCATTTCCTGGAACAGAACATTGCAATCCCCCTCCTTTCTGCTACCATGCCTGGTGCTGCTTGCGATTAGCAGGCCTGGCACAATGTGATCTTGCGGCATGATGCATATTTAAGATGCCCAAGCGAGGTAGTCGTGGACCAGCTCTGGTTCCCTCTCGCTCTGGCATCCTACAGACAAGGGTCTCAGTCCTGGTATGCTGCTGTGCATGTGGTGCTTCCGACCTACTTCTCGCCGGCAGGCTTCTTCTGACTCCAGGAATCCCTCTTCTGGAACCAGGGCAGCAAACAATCCAGGAAACATGTGGTTAATAAAAACCAAACTTTTACTTAGCGAATGGCAGTCTGTACAGTATTTACAAGCAGGTTTAAAGGATAAGGCCCTGGAGGGTATTCTCAGAGATACTATACAGGAGTATCTGAAGAGGAATAACCTCATGACCCAGTATCAGCACGGGTTTACTAGGGACCGTTCATGTCAGACGAATCTGATCAGCTTCTATGAAGAGGTAAGTTCCGGACTGGACTAAGGGAACACAGTGGACATAGCGTATATGGACTTTTCAAAAGCTTTTGGTACGGTGCCACACAAAAGGTTGATACATAAAATGAGAATAATGGGGATAGGGGAAAATATTGGTAAGTGGGTTAAGAGCTGGCTCAGGGATAGGAAACAAAGGGTGGTTATTACTGGCGCACACTCGGACTGGGTCGCGGCTAGCAGTGGGGTACCACAGGGGTCAGTATTGGGCCCTCTTCTTTTTAACATATTTATTGATGACCTTGTAGGGGGCATACAGAGCAGAATTTCAATATTTGCAGATGACACTAAACTCTGCAGGGTAATCAATACAGAGGAGGACAATTTTATATTACAGGATGATTTATGTAAACTAGAAGCTTGGGCTGATAAATGGCAAATGAGCTTTAATGGGGATAAATGTAAGGTCATGCACTTGGGTAGAAGTAATAAGATGTATACCGTATATACTCGAGTATAAGCCGACCCAAGTATAAGCCGACCCCCCCTAATTTTGCCACAAAAAACTGGGAAAACCTATTGACTCGAGTATAAGCCTAGGGTGGAAATGCAGCAGCTACCGGTGAATTTCAAAAATAAAAATAGATCATTATTTCCCCATAGCTGTGCCATATAGTGCTCTGCGCCGTTCATATCTCCCCATAGCTGTGCCCCATATAGTGCTCTGCACTGTTCATATTCCCCCATAGCTGTGCCATATAGTGCTCTGCAGCGTTCATATCTCCCTATAGCTGTGCCCCATACAGTGCTCTGCAGCGTTCATATCTCCCCATAGCTGTGCCCCATACAGTGCTCTGCAGCGTTCATATCTCCCCATAGCTGTGCCCCATACAGTGCTCTGCAGCGTTCATATCTCCCCATAGCTGTGCCCCATATAGTGCTCTGCAGCGTTCATATCTCCCCATAGCTGTGCCCCATACAGGGCTCTGCAGCGTTCATATCTCCCCATAGCTGTGCCCCATATAGTGCTCTGCAGCGTTCATATTTCCCCATAGCTGTGCCCCATACAGTGCTCTGCAGCGTTCATATCTCCCCATAGCTGTGCCCCATACAGTGCTCTGCAGCGTTCATATCTCCCCATAGCTGTGCCCCATATAGTGCTCTGCAGCATTCATATTTCCCCATAGCTGTGCCCCATGCAGTGCTCTGCAGCGTTCATATCTCCCCGTAGCTGTGCCCCATACAGTGCTCTGCAGCGTTCATATCTCCCCATAGCTGTGCCCCATACAGTGCTCTGCAGCGTTCATATCTCCCCATAGCTGTGCCCCATATAGTGCTCTGCAGCGTTCATATCTCCCCATAGCTGTGCCCCATATAGTGCTCTGCAGCGTTCATATATCCCCATAGATGCTCCACATAAATCTGTGCCATGGCCGCTGCTGCTGCAATAAAAAAAAAAAAAAAGCCATACTCACCTCTCTTGCTTGCAGCTCCCAGCGTCCGGTCCCGGCGCCTCCATCTTCCCGGTGTCTCTGCACTGACTGATCAGGCAGAGGGCGCCGCGCACACTATATTCATCATCGCGCCCTCTGACCTGCACAGTCAGAGCGGAGACGCTGGGAAGATGGAGCGGCGCCCGGCGGCTGGAACGCGGACAGGTGAATATGACATACTTACCTAGTCCCAGCGATCCTCACGCTGTCCCCGCCTGTCACAGCTGTCTTCGGTGCCGCAGCTTCTTTCTCTATCAGCGGTCACCATTACCGCTGATTAGAGAAATGAATAGGCGGCTCCACCCCTATTGGAGGTGGAGCCGCCTATTCATTTCTCTAATGAGCGGTCCCACGTGACCGCTGAAGAGGGGAAGAAGCTGCAGCACAGAAGACCGTGGGACGGAAGGGACAGCACGAGGATCGCTGGGACTAGGTAAGTATACCTCAGCGCCCTCAGCCCCTCACCCGCCGACCCTGCCACCCACCTTGACTCGAGTATAAGCCGAGAGGGACACTTTCAGCCCAAAAATTTGGGCTGAAAATCTCGGCTTATACTCGAGTATATTCGGTAACTATGTGCTTAATTCTAAAACTCTGGGCAAAACCGTCAATGAAAAAGACCTGGGTGTATGGGTGGATGACAAACTCATATTCAGTGGCCAGTGTCAGGTGACTGCTACAAAGGCAAATAAAATAATGGGATGCATTAAGAGGCATAGATGCTCATGAGGAGAACATAATTTTAACTCTATACAAGTCACTAGTTCGACCACACTTAGAATACTGTGCACAGTTCTGGTCTCCAGTGTATAAGAAAGACATAGCTGAACTAGAGTGGGTGCAGAGAAGAGCGACCAAGGTATTAGAGGACTGGGGGGTCTGCAATACCAAGATAGGTTATTACACTTGGGGCTATTTAGTTTGGAAAAACTAAGGCTAAGGGGTGATCTTATTTTAATGTATAAATATATGAGGGGACAGTACAAAGACCTTTCTGACGATCTTTTTAATCATAGACCTGAGACACGCACAAGGGGGCATCCTCTACGTCTGGAGGAAAAAAGGTTTAACCCCTTAGTGACAGAGCCAATTTGGTACTTAATGACCAGGCCAATTTTTACAATTCTGACCACTGTCACTTTATGAGGTTATAACTCTGGAACGCTTCAACGGATCCCGCTGATTCTGAGATTGTTTTTTCGTGACATATTGCACTTCATGTTAGTGGTAACATTTCTTCGATATTACTTGCGTTTATTTATTAAAAAAACGGAAATATGGCGAAAATTTTGAAAATTTTGCAATTTTCAAACTTTGAATTTTTATGCCCTTACATCAGAGAGATATGTCACACAAAATGGTCAATAAATAACATTTCCCATATGTCTACTTTACATCAGCACAATTTTGGAAAAAAAAAAAATTATTAGGGAGTTATAAGGGTTAAAATTTGACCAGCAATTTCTTATTTTTACAGCAAAATTTACAAAACCATTTTTTTTAGGGACCACCTCACATTTGAAGTCAGTTTGAGGGGTCTATGTAGCAGAAAATGCCCAAAATTGACACCATTCTAAAAACTGCACCCCTCAAGGTGCGCAAAACCACATTCAAGAAGTTTATTAACCCTTCAGTTGCTGCACAGGAACTGAAGCAATGTGGAAGGAAAAAATGAACATTTTACTTTTTTTCACAAATATTTTACTTCAGAATCAATTTTTTTTATTTTCACATGTGTAAAAAAAGAAAATGAACCACATAATTTGTTGTGCAATTTGTCCGGAGAATGCCGATACCCCATATGTGGGGAGGGACCACTATTTGGGTGCACAGTAGAGCTCAGGAGGGAAGGAGCGCCATTTGGCTTTTTCAACATAGAATTCCCTGGAATTGAGATCGGACACCATGTCGCGTTTGGAGAGCCCCTGATGTGCCTAAACAGTGGAAACCCCCCACAAATGACACCATTTTGGAAACTAGACCCCCTAAGGAACTTATCTAGGTGTGTGGTCAACACTTTGAACCCCCAAGTGCTTCACACAAGTTTATAACGTAGAGCCGAAAAAATTAAAAATCATTTTTTTTTCACAAAAATGATCTTTTCACCCCCAATTTTTTATTTTCCCAAGGGTAGCAAGACAAAATAGACCCCAAAAGTTGTTGTGCAATTTGTCCTGAGTATGTCGATACCCCGTATGTGGGGGTAAACCTCTGTTTGGGTGCACAGTAGAGCTCAGAAGGGAAGGAGCGCCATTTGACTTTTTCAACATAGAATTCTCTGGAATTGAGATCGGACACCATGTCGCGTTTGGAGAGCCCCTGATGTGCCTAAACAGTGGAAACCCCCCACAAGTGACACCATTTTGGAAACTAGACCCCCTAAGGAACTTATCTAGGTGTGTGGTCAACACTTTGAACCCCCAAGTGCTTCACACAAGTTTATAACGTAGAGCCGAAAAAATTAAAAATCATTTTTTTTTCACAAAAATGATCTTTTCACCCCCAATTTTTTATTTTCCCAAGGGTAGCAAGACAAAATAGACCCCAAAAGTTGTTGTGCAATTTGTCCTGAGTATGTCGATACCCCGTATGTGGGGGTAAACCTCTGTTTGGGTGCACAGTAGAGCTCAGAAGGGAAGGAGCGCCATTTGACTTTTTCAACATAGAATTCTCTGGAATTGAGATCGGACACCATGTCGCGTTTGGAGAGCCCCTGATGTGCCTAAACAGTGGAACCCCCCCACAAGTGACACCATTTTGGAAACTAGACCCCCTAAGGAACTTATCTAGGTGTGTGGTCAACACTTTGAACCCCCAAGTGCTTCACACAAGTTTATAACGTAGAGCCGAAAAAATTAAAAATCATTTTTTTTTCACAAAAATGATCTTTTCACCCCCAATTTTTTATTGTCCCAAGGGTAGCAAGACAAAATAGACCCCAAAAGTTGTTGTGCAATTTTTCCTGAGTATGTCGATACCCCGTATGTGGGGGTAAACCTCTGTTTGGGTGCACAGTAGAGCTCAGAAGGGAAGGAGCGCCATTTGACTTTTTCAACATAGAATTCTCTGGAATTGAGATCGGACACCATGTCGCGTTTGGAGAGCCCCTGATGTGCCTAAACAGTGGAAACCCCCCACAAGTGACACCATTTTGGAAACTAGACCCCCTAAGGAACTTATCTAGGTGTGTGGTCAACACTTTGAACCCCCAAGTGCTTCACACAAGTATATAACGTAGAGCCGAAAAAATTAAAAATCATTTTTTTTTCACAAAAATGATCTTTTCACCCCCAATTTTTTATTTTCCCAAGGGTAGCAAGACAAAATAGACCCCAAAAGTTGTTGTGCAATTTGTCCTGAGTATGTCGATACCCCGTATGTGGGGGTAAACCTCTGTTTGGGCGCACTGCGGAGCTTGGAAGGGAAGGCGCGCTGTTTGACTTTTTAATCTCTTAATTGTGAGAGCGGACGTCATTTTGGGTTTGTAGATGTGCCTAACAGCAGAAACCCCCCACAACTGACCCCGTTTTGGAAACTACACCCCTCAAAGATTTTAATCAGGGGTATATTGAGCAATTTGAACCCACATGTATGACACAGAGTTTGATAACATTAGGTTGTCATATTGAAAAAATTCATTTTTTTCCACGAGAATCTTGTTTTAGACCTGAATGTCTCGATTTTTCAGAAATAACATCAAAAAGTGGACCCCACAATTCGTTACCCACTTTATTATGAGTGCAGCAATATCCCATATGTAGTAAAAAAGTTCTGTTTGGACAAATGGCAGGGCTTGGACAGAAAGGGGCACAATGTGACAAATTTGGCTTTATTTGAAATTGAAGATCCAGGACCCATTCAAAGCTTCTAGAGACATTGAGCAAAAAAGAAAATCCTTCCAGGAATTATTACTCACAGAGGGAGGCATGCTCCTAAAACACAATGGCTGACTATAAAATTGGTCTTGCTAACAAAACAGTTGTCCCGCATTTGCGTATATTGTAGCAGGAAGAATAAACTGTACTGGAATGAAGGGCAAAATGTGTAGGAAAATGCAGCCAACTATGTGGCAAAGCGGAGTTTGTTCCAAAGATGAAAGAACACCATCAGGGCTAGAATGGCAGACACTTTCAGAGACTGGTCGTACAACGTCCTTTTAGCTCCATCAATCCCTATATGAGAGACGAATGTGCCAATAGACGTGGTACACCATAGCAAGCTCCCACCCGCCAAGGTCAGAACCGCTATATGCACAAAACAACCAGTTCTCTATAGAAAGTATTGTCTGGTACCAGAGGTTCGGCAAGAACCATAAAGTAAAGCCCATAGTGTATAAGTACGGAACTTCCTCATTTTTTAGAAATCCTACAATAAAATGATCATGCCCGTATCATCAACATAAATATAAGTAATATAAATGGAAGCCAAAGTTTTGTGTAGCAAGACAGTTATAAAAACAGTCAAAGTTAGATAAATGGTCAAAAATGTTTGAGTAATAAAGTCCTAGAATTCATTTTCAGATAATCTCACTTTTCAAGATCATTTCTGGGGTCCACATTCTAACGCTTATTGACATAGGTACGTGGACGAGAATTTGTTGGAATAGTAGTTTGGTATGGGATTGATCGAGTCGTAGAATTTTCAGATGACCTGACTTTGCAAGAACATTTGTGGGGTCCACACTCTAGAGCGTACAGACGTGGGTACGTGGATGAGAATTTGTTGGAATAGTAGTTTGGTATGGGATTGATCGAGTCGTAGAATTTTCAGATGAACTGACTTTGCAAGAACATTTGTGGGGTCCACACTCTAGAGCGTACAGACGTGGGTACGTGGATGAGAATTTGTTGGAATAGTAGTTTGGTATGGGATTGATCGAGTCGTAGAATTTTCAGATGACCTGACTTTGCAAGAACATTTGTGGGGTCCACACTCTAGAGCGTACAGACGTGGGTACGTGGATGAGAATTTGTTGGAATAGTAGTTTGGTATGGGATTGATCGAGTCGTAGAATTTTCAGATGACCTGACTTTGCAAGAACATTTGTGGGGTCCACACTCTAGAGCGTACAGACGTGGGTACGTGGATGAGAATTTGTTGGAATAGTAGTTTGGTATGGGATTGATCGAGTCGTAGAATTTTCAGATGACCTGACTTTGCAAGAACATTTGTGGGGTCCACACTCTAGAGCGTACAGACGTGGGTACGTGGATGAGAATTTGTTGGAATAGTAGTTTGGTATGGGATTGATCAAATTCTGGAATTAATTGTGAAATGGGGTAAAATGGGATCTACTAATTAAAATATTTATCAATTGTTCCAAATTGTACTACTGGGGCCACTAAGCAGAAAATAAAAATGATTGAAAAAAAAAAACAAACTAATAATTGTAGGTGGTGTGGTAGGTCTCAAAACAGGGGGAGATACAAAGGCCTGGTTGGGATGGGCATGTGGGGCAATAAAATCGGGAATCACTCCGCCTGCCATGCTTTCTGCAAACTCGGCACCTTTTTTGAGGATACCTTTGGGTGGGAGTGACAGGGACAGGGTGAGGAAAATGGCGTTCTGACAGTCTCCGGGAATCCTCAGAGTCGAAGGCTTCCCCCGGTGCCATGGACTCAAATATGAGGCTCTCTACTACTTTTTCCTGAAAGTGCAGGAAAGTTAGTGGTCCTTGAGATTTTTTGTATAGGACAAAACTGTTGTAGGTGGCAGTCTGAATTAGATAGATTCCCACCTTTTTATACCACGCCCTGGTCTTCCTCTTGACCAGGTATGGTTGCAGAACCTGGTCTGACAGGTCTACGCCACCCATATGTCTATTATATTCTGTGACGCAGACAGGTTTTTCTTTGTCCCTGGTGGCACCCCTCTCTCTGACCGTCACAGTGGTGTCCGTATGCAGTGTGGAAAGCATATAGACGTCCTTCCTGTCTTTCCACTTCACTGCAAGTAGTTGGTCGCTTGCAAGTGAAAATGACGCCCCCCTCTCCAAACGTCTGGACACCAACTGTGACGGAAACCCCACTCTGTTTTTCCTCACTGTCCCACAGGCCCCTGTACTTGCAGCATGGAGGGATTTGTATAGGGGGATACTCGTGTAATAATTATCTGTGTACACGTGGTACCCTTGATTGAGAAAGGGCGTCATTAGCTCCCAGACAATTTTGCCTGGGATACCAATTGTCTGGGGGCAGTTTGGGGGGTTTATTTGGCGGTCCCTACCTTCGTAAATTAGGAAGGTGGACGTGTACCCTGATGAGCTCTCGCAAGCTTTATATAATTTTACGCCGTATTTGGCTCTCTTGGAGGGAATAAATTGGCGGAATGAAAGACGGCCCTTGTAGCTCATCAAGGACTCGTCGACTGCCATATTTTGCTCTGGGGTATAGGAATTTAGAAAGGAAGTTTTTAGGAGGGAAATTAGGGGTCTTAATTTATTTAGCCGATCGTAGTTGGGGTCAGTTCTTGGGAGAGCTTGGGCATTGTCACTGAAGTGGAGGAATCTCATCAGGGCTTCGTAACGGGCTCGGGACATGATGGCTGCAAATACAGGGGTGCAGTGGACAGCTTTTGTTGCCCAGTAAGAGCGGAGAGTGGGTTTTTTTACTATACCCATATTCAGGGTGAGGCCTAAGAATTTTTTAATTTCGGGGACATTTGTGGGGATCCAGGAACGGGAATGAAAGGCAGTGGGTTTTTGGGAAATATATTGCCGGGCATATAGGTTAGTTTGGTGGACGATTAATTGCAGGACTTCGGGGCTAATGAAAATTTCAAAAAAATCAATGGGGGTAAAATTGGCGACATCTACTTTTATTCCAGGGACTGCAGAAAAAGGGGGAATTTGAGGGGAAAATGAGGTGTCATTATACCACAGCGGTGGGGGGACTGCGGTACTTGGTCCTGCCTCTGAAGCTTCAGCAGTGACGACCGACTCCGCTACCACCGGGCTGGGGGATCCCGTGGAGGAAGAGTCGTCATCACTGTCTGAAAACTGCTCAACTTCAGGGGCAGAATCTGTTTCGCTGCCGGAGCTGCCGGAGCAAAGCAGGCTGTAAGCTTGCTCCGCGCTAAAAGTTCTGCGAACCATTTTATCTAATTCCTCCCCTAACCCTAACCCTAACCCTACCCCTAACCCTAACCCTAACCCTAACCCTAAAAAAAATTTTAAAAAAAAATTATAATTTTTTTTTTTTTTTTTTTTTTTTTTTTTTTTTTATAATCCTCTGGGATTACGGAGAACGGGGGTGGGTAAATGGGATGCTGGCGGAGGCAGATATTATGTTTTTTGTCACTGACAGAGCAGCACTTGAACTGTAGTCTCTCTCTCTTCTCTCCTAGAACAACTACAAGGAGAGAAGAGAAAGGTACAGCCCAAGTGCTGCCATGTTTATCAAATATTAGGGGTTTTGATCACTGTAATTGGGCATATTACAGTAATCAAAACCCAGCAGCCAATGAGAAAATTCTCATAGGTTGCTGGGTCTCTGCTGGCAGATCATGGCAGGCGCACTGCGCATGCGCCCGCCATTTTCTTCCAGCAGAGAAGAAGAAGGGGGGCCAGGAGCAGTGGGCTGGGGACCGGGGACCACTACTGAGGACCGGGGACCACTACTGAGGACCGGGGACAGGAGCAGGCGGTATGGTGGGGGGCTCGGGGGCTCTATTTCTCTCCCCTCTGATGTGCGATCACATCAGAGGGGAGAGAAATGCAAAGCATTTTTTTTTTTTACAAACTATTTGCAGCGATCGCAATCCCGGGGGTCTGTAAAGACCCCCGGGATTGCGATCGCTCCAGGGGGTCTGCGATCGCTCCAGGGGGTCTGTAAAAACAGACCCCAATACACCGGGGGAAGCTAGGCTTTGGCGGGCGCATCTGCACATGCGCCCGCCATTTTGGAGCCCGGGCAGGAAGGAGGAGGGTCGGGGACCGGGGGGGCACCTTCTCCGGTACATAAGGTACCGTGGGGGGCTCGGGGGACCCTATTTCTCTCCCCTCTAATGTCCGATCACATTAGAGGGGAGAGAAACACAATACTAATCGCGTTTTTTTTTTTTTTTTTGCGATCGCCGGTAAACGGTTAATTACCGGCGATCGCAAAAGCGGGGTCGGTGAAAACCGACCCGAATCATGTTCTCTGGGGTCTCGGCTACCCCCGGCAGCCGAGACCCCGGAGAAAATCGGCCTCTGGGGGGCGCTATGTACTTTTTCCACAGCGCCGTTAATTAACGGCGCTGTGGCTTAAGTACCCTTAGCGGCCGCCGTTAAAAGGCGTATCGGCGGTCGCTAAGGGGTTAAGCATAATAACAGACATGGTTTCTTTACTGTAAGAGCAGTGAGACTATGGAACTCTCTGCCGTATGATGTTGCAATGAGTGATTCATTACTAAAATTTAAGAGGCGACTGGATACATTTCTGGAAAAGTATAATGTTAAGGCCGGCGTCACACCCAGCGTATTAAAATACGGTCCGTTATTTACGGCCGTAATACGCAGAAAAGTCCCCAAAATAGTGATCCGTATGTCATCCGTAGGCAGGGTGTGTCAGCGTATTTTGCGCATGGCATCCTCCGTATGTAATCCATATGGCATCCGTACAGCGAGATTTTCTCGCAGGCTTGCAATACGGACATACAATGGATCCATGGGCTCAAATAATCGTAAAAACATATATACTGTATATATATATATATGTCAGTGAGACACACACATATATATATATATATATATATATATATATATGATATCATACAGCGCTAGCTAGCAGAAAAGCCGGTAATTCAATTGCCGGCTTTTCCTATCTCCTTCTGAAACCCAACATGATATGAGACAAGGTTTACATACAGTAAACCATCTCATATCCCTTCTTTTATTACATATTTCTCTTTAGTAATGGAAGAAGTGTCTGTATGTTAAATTTGGTGGCTCTAGCTATCAAAATAAAGGGTTAAATCGCGGAAATAATTGGCGTGGGCTCCCGCACAATTTTCTCCGCCAGAGTAGTAAAGCCAGTGACTGAGGACAGATATTAATAGCCTGGAGAGGGTCCACGGTTATTGCCCCCCCTGGTTAAAAACATCTGCCCCCAGCCACCCCAGAAAAGGCACATCTGCAAAATGCGCCTATTCTGGCACTTGGCCACTCTCTTCCCATTCCTGTGTAGCTGTGGGATATGGGGTAATGAAGGGTTAATGCCACCTTGCTATTGTAAGGTGACATTAAGCCAGATTAATAATGGAGAGGCGTCAATTATGACACCTATCCATTATTAATCCAATAGTATGAAATGGTTAAAAAAACACACACATTATTACAAAGTATTTTAATGAAATAAATACACAGCTTGTTGTAATATTTTATTATACTGGTAATCCACCTGAAGACCCTTGTCACCTGAAACAAATGTAAACAAAACAAACAACAATATTCCATACCTTAACATACATAGTAACATAGTAACATAGTTAGTAAGGCCGAAAAAAGACATTTGTCCATCCAGTTCAGCCTATATTCCATCATAATAAATCCCCAGATCTACGTCCTTCTACAGAACCTAATAATTGTATGATACAATATTGTTCTGCTCCAGGAAGACATCCAGGCCTCTCTTGAACCCCTCGACTGAGTTCGCCATCACCACCTCCTCAGGCAAGCAATTCCAGATTCTCACTGCCCTAACAGTAAAGAATCCTCTTCTATGTTGGTGGAAAAACCTTCTCTCCTCCAGACGCAAAGAATGCCCCCTTGTGCCCGTCACCTTCCTTGGTATAAACAGATCCTCAGCGAGATATTTGTATTGTCCCCTTATATACTTATACATGGTTATTAGATCGCCCCTCAGTCGTCTTTTTTCTAGACTAAATAATCCTAATTTCGCTAATCTATCTGGGTATTGTAGTTCTCCCATCCCCTTTATTAATTTTGTTGCCCTCCTTTGTACTCTCTCTAGTTCCATTATATCCTTCATGAGCACCGGTGCCCAAAACTGGACACAGTACTCCATGTGCGGTCTAACTAGGGATTTGTACAGAGGCAGTATAATGCTCTCATCATGTGTATCCAGACCTCTTTTAATGCACCCCATGATCCTGTTTGCCTTGGCAGCTGCTGCCTGGCACTGGCTGCTCCAGGTAAGTTTATCATTAACTAGGATCCCCAAGTCCTTCTCCCTGTCAGATTTACCCAGTGGTTTCCCATTCAGTGTGTAATGGTGATATTGATTCCTTCTTCCCATGTGTATAACCTTACATTTATCATTGTTAAACCTCATCTGCCACCTTTCAGCCCAAGTTTCCAACTTATCCAGATCCATCTGTAGCAGAATACTATCTTCTCTTGTATTAACTGCTTTACATAGTTTTGTATCATCTGCAAATATCGATATTTTACTGTGTAAACCTTCTACCAGATCATTAATGAATATGTTGAAGAGAACAGGTCCCAATACTGACCCCTGCGGTACCCCACTGGTCACAGCGACCCAGTTAGAGACTATACCATTTATAACCACCCTCTGCTTTCTATCACTAAGCCAGTTACTAACCCATTTACACACATTTTCCCCCAGACCAAGCATTCTCATTTTGTGTACCAACCTCTTGTGCGGCACGGTATCAAACGCTTTGGAAAAATCGAGATATACCACGTCCAATGACTCACCGTGGTCCAGCCTATAGCTTACCTCTTCATAAAAACTGATTAGATTGGTTTGACAGGAGCAATTTCTCATAAACCCATGCTGATATGGAGTTAAACAGTTATTCTCATTGAGATAATCCAGAATAACATCCCTCAGAAACCCTTCAAATATTTTACCAACAATAGAGGTTAGACTTACTGGCCTATAATTTCCAGGTTCACTTTTAGAGCCCTTTTTGAATATTGGCACCACATTTGCTATGCGCCAGTCCTGCGGAACAGATCCTGTCGATATAGAGTCCCTAAAAATAAGAAATAATGGTTTATCTATTACATTACTTAGTTCCCTTAGTACTCGTGGGTGTATGCCATCCGGACCCGGAGATTTATCTATTTTAATCTTATTTAGCCGATTTCGCACCTCTTCTTGGGTTAGATTGGTGACCCTTAATATAGGGTTTTCATTGTTTCTTGGGATTTCACCTAGCATTTCATTTTCCACCGTGAATACCGTGGAGAAGAAGGTGTTTAATATGTTAGCTTTTTCCTCGTCATCTACAACCATTCTTTCCTCACTATTTTTTAAGGGGCCTACATTTTCAGTTTTTATTCTTTTACTATTGATATAGTTGAAGAACAGTTTGGGATTAGTTTTACTCTCCTTAGCAATGTGCTTCTCTGTTTCCTTTTTGGCAGCTTTAATTAGTTTTTTAGATAAAGTATTTTTCTCCCTATAGTTTTTTAGAGCTTCAATGGTGCCATCCTGCTTTAGTAGTGCAAATGCTTTCTTTTTACTGTTAATTGCCTGTCTTACTTCTTTGTTTAGCCACATTGGGTTTTTCCTATTTCTAGTCCTTTTATTCCCACAAGGTATAAACCGCTTACACTGCCCATTTAGGATGTTCTTAAACATTTCCCATTTATTATCTGTATTCTTAATTCTGAGGATATTGTCCCAGTCTACCAGATTAAGGGCATCTCTAAGCTGGTCAAACTTTGCCTTCCTAAAGTTCAGTGTTTTTGTGACTCCCTGACAAGTCCCCCTAGTGAAAGACAGGTGAAACTGTACAATATTGTGGTCGCTATTTCCTAGATGCCCAACCACCTGCAGATTTGTTATTCTGTCAGGTCTATTAGATAGTATTAGGTCTAAAAGTGCTGCTCCTCTGGTTGGATTCTGCACCAATTGTGAAAGATAATTTTTCTTGGTTATTAGCAGAAACCTGTTGCCTTTATGGGTTTCACAGGTTTCACTTTCCCAGTTAATATCCGGGTAGTTAAAGTCCCCCATAACCAGGACCTCATTATGGGTTGCAGCTTCATCTATCTGCTTTAGAAGTAGACTTTCCATGGTTTCTGTTATATTTGGGGGTTTGTAACAGACCCCAATGAGAATTTTGTTACCATTTTTCCCTCCATGAATTTCGACCCATATGGACTCGACATCCTCATTTCCTTCGCTAATATCCTCCCTTAAAGTGGACTTTAGACAAGACTTTACATAGAGACAAACCCCTCCTCCTCTCCGATTTTTACGATCCTTTCTAAACAGACTGTAACCCTGTAAGTTAACTGCCCAGTCATAGCTTTCATCTAACCATGTCTCGGTTATTCCCACTATGTCAAAGTTACCTGTAGATATTTCTGCTTCTAGTTCTTCCATCTTGTTTGTCAGGCTTCTGGCGTTTGCGAGCATGCAGTTTAGAGGATTTTGTTTTGTTCCAATCTCCTCGCTGTGGATTGCTTTAGAAATGTTCTTACCTCCCATCTTACCTTCCGATGATCAGTCTCGTCCCACGCTGTAAATCCATCTGAAAGGGTTAACTTATTTTACAAGCAGAAGCCTACTAATGCAGCCGCCCCTGCCTGTAAAATCCCGGAGAATGAATGGAATGTAGGTGAATGACCTGTAGTTACCTCGAGTTGCGGTGATGCGCCCTCTGCTGGATGTCCTCATATGAACTCGAGCCTGGGAAAATATTCTGAAAAGTTCCCAGGCTCGAGTTCATATGAGGACATCCAGTATATATATATATATATATATATATATATATATATATATACAGTGGGGCAAAAAAGTATTTAGTCAGTCAGCAATAGTGCAAGTTCCACCACTTAAAAAGATGAGAGGCGTCTGTAATTTACATCATAGGTAGACCTCAACTATGGGAGACAAACTGAGAAAAAAAAATCCAGAAAATCACATTGTCTGTTTTTTTAACATTTTATTTGCATATTATGGTGGAAAATAAGTATTTGGTCAGAAACAAACAATCAAGATTTCTGGCTCTCACAACCTGTAACTTCTTCTTTAAGAGTCTCCTCTTTCCTCCACTCATTACCTGTAGTAATGGCACCTGTTTAAACTTGTTATCAGTATAAAAAGACACCTGTGCACACCCTCAAACAGTCTGACTCCAAACTCCACTATGGTGAAGACCAAAGAGCTGTCAAAGGACACCAGAAACAAAATTGTAGCCCTGCACCAGGCTGGGAAGACTGAATCTGCAATAGCCAACCAGCTTGGAGTGAAGAAATCAACAGTGGGAGCAATAATTAGAAAATGGAAGACATACAAGACCACTGATAATCTCCCTCGATCTGGGGCTCCACGCAAAATCCCACCCCTTGGGGTCAGAATGATCACAAGAACGGTGAGCAAAAATCCCAGAACCACGCGGGGGGACATAGTGAATGAACTGCAGAGAGCTGGGACCAATGTAACAAGGCCTACCATAAGTAACACACTACGCCACCATGGACTCAGATCCTGCAGTGCCAGACGTGTCCCACTGTTTAAGCCAGTACATGTCCGGGCCCGTCTGAAGTTTGCTAGAGAGCATTTCGATGATCCAGAGGAGTTTTGGGAGAATGTCCTATGGTCTGATGAAACCAAACTGGAACTGTTTGGTAGAAACACAACTTGTCGTGTTTGGAGGAAAAAGAATACTGAGTTGCATCCATCAAACACCATACCTACTGTAAAGCATGGTGGTGGAAACATCATGCTTTGGGGCTGTTTCTCTGCAAAGGGGCCAGGACGACTGATCCGGGTACATGAAAGAATGAATGGGGCCATGTATCGTGAGATTTTGAGTGCAAACCTCCTTCCATCAGCAAGGGCATTGAAGATGAAACGTGGCTGGGTCTTTCAACATGACAATGATCCAAAGCACACCGCCAGGGCAATGAAGGAGTGGCTTCGTAAGAAGCATTTCAAGGTCCTGGAGTGGCCTAGCCAGTCTCCAGATCTCAACCCTATAGAAAACCTTTGGAGGGAGTTGAAAGTCCATGTTGCCAAGTGAAAAGCCAAAAACATCACTGCTTTAGAGGAGATCTGCATGGAGGAATGGGCCAACATACCAACAACAGTGTGTGGCAGCCTTGTGAAGACTTACAGAAAACATTTGACCTCTGTCATTGCCAACAAAGGAAATATTACAAAGTATTGAGATGAAATTTTGTTTCTGACCAAATACTTATTTTCCACCATAATATGCAAATAAAATGTTAAAAAAACAGACAATGTGATTTTCTGGATTTTTTTTTCTCAGTTTGTCTCCCATAGTTGAGGTCTACCTATGATGTAAATTACAGACGCCTCTCATCTTTTTAAGTGGTGGAACTTGCACTATTGCTGACTGACTAAATACTTTTTTGCCCCACTGTATATATATACGGTAAGGTCCTTATTAGCCATTTATTCGTAAGACAATATTCTAGTTTATTGGGAGGTTATATAAAATGACATAAAACATGCACACAGGATGACGACTAAAATAAGATGCTAATATAAAATGTACAACTCTCTACCCTCTCATAATTGGCTAACGCTGCTAAGTCTTCACTTCTGGACTTGTGACATTTCAGATTATCTTCTAGTTTTGTGCCAGAGACTTCAATATATAATAAAATTTTATAGCTGATTTACTTATTTACTTGCAAAAGAAGCATTTCTTTATGGCAAATAGTAATAGTAATTGGACCCTTTTACAGTATAGATAAAACACATTATATATGTATGTCTGAACTGGGAGACATAAAGAAAAGTACAATTGGAGGTCATTGCCAGAATACATTTCATTTACTCTATAGGATTTGTACATTATTATTTCATTTCACACAGTCATTAAAGACAATCTGTCGGCCAGTAATTAGCATCTGCACCGATGCAAGCCTTCACTAGTTTCCATGTAGACGCAGAACATTTTGACCTTAATGTTCAGGAATGGAGCGTTCAGGTGATGGGTTAATAGCATGTAATATTAGTTAGTTTTTATGCCTGAGAGAGCCACTTGTTGTACAATCAACAGCACTAAAGTCCTTTCAAATTCCATGAGATATTAACAATTTTATACTCGTGTCCTCAAAAGGGTCAGTGTTAATGATTATCTGGTTAAATAAGGTATGTCTGTACCCATAAAATTTAATGCAACCTATGATGGCAGCTTTCTGTGATCAGTACAAGACCGTGAATCATCCCAGTGATGACGGGTCATGTAGTGGATGGGAACATTTTTATTACACTGAAATAAGTTAAGTGAGCGTATATTGATTTCCCTACAGGCGCTCTGCAAGGATAACATTTACAAAGCACTTCACTTTTTTGCCAAAGGACATGGAAAAAACAACGAACCAATCAGAGGATACGTTCTTACATTTATCATCGCAATGGCCTTTATCCTGATCGGTTAGTAATTTTTGCCTTTTATGTCGTTCTATATATTGTAGCCATTTTGGAACCCACAGGACAATATATTCATCAGTGAGAAATCTGTCTTTTTAACGCTTAATTTTATATCCAAAAAGCAAATTGCATTTTGTAAATAAATGTGAATTAATCTTAGGGCAGGTACACACGGCCGTTTTCTCCACATCAGAGTAAAATTGTTTAATTATTATGATGAGATTTTGATCAGAGCCTCATCAGTTTTTCTCAGACGTGTAGAGAAAAAAAAACCTTTCTCCACCTTCTCCATTCTAACAGTACATGAAAAACGGACCGCACTTGGGTGTCATCCGAGTGAGATCCAATTTTTTTTTAAGGACTCAGACTTGCAATGCGGATTTTGATCAAAAATGTCAGATTAAAATTGGACATGTCTACGATTTTTTTTCTGTGGGCCGCTCAGTCTGAGGAAAAAAATCGGACATGTGCACAACCCCATAGAATATCCTTGGTACGAATGCTAACCAGAAAGACCACAAAAAGCTCTTGTATGAGATAATCGGTCAAATGCACGAACCCTTAAAATGAAAAATGTAATGTGTAGTGACATACAGTGGGTACGGAAAGTATTCAGACCCTTTTAAATTTTTCACTCTTTGTTTCATTGCAGCCATTTGGTAAATTCAAAAAAGTTCATTTTTTTTCTCATTACTGTACACTCTGCACCCCATCTTGACTGTAAAAAAAACAGAAATGTAGTAATTTTTGCAAGTTTATTAAAAAACAAAAACTGAAATATCACATGGTCATAAGTATTCAGTCCCTTTGCTCAGTATTGAGTAGAAGCACCCTTTTGAGCTAGTATAGCCATGAGTCTTCTTGGGAATGATGCAACAAGTTTTTTTCCCACCTGGATTTGGGGATTCTCTGCCATTCCTCCTTGCAGATCCTCTCCAGTTCGGACAGGTTGGATGGTGAACGTTGGTGGACAGCCATTTTCAGGTCTCTCCAGAGATGCTCAATTGGGTTTAGGTCAGGGCTCTGACTAGGCCAGGCAAGAATGGTCACAGAGTTGTTCTGAAGCCACTCCTTTGCTATTTTAGCTGTGTGCTTAGGGTCATTGTCTTGTTGGAAGGTGAACCTTCGGCCAAGTCTGAGGTCCAGAGCACTCTGGAAGAGGTTTTCATTCAGGATATCTCTGTACTTGACCGCATTCATGTTTCCTTTAATGACAACCAGTCGTCCTGTCCCTGCAGATGCTGCCACCACCATGTTTCACTGTTGGGATTGTATTGGGCAGGTGATGAACAGTGCCTGGTTTTCGCCACAAATACAGCTTAGAATTATCACCAAAAAGGTCTATCTTTCATCTCATCAGACCTGAGAATCTTATTTCTCATAGTTTGGGAGTCCTTCATGTGTTTTTTTTAGCAACCTCTATGCGGGCTTTCATATGTCTTGCACTGAGAAGAGACTTCAGTCGGGCCACTATGCCATAAAGGCCTGACTGGTGGAGGGTTGCAGTGATAGTTGACTTTGTGGAACTTTCTCCCACCTCCGTACTGCATCTCTGGAGCTCAGCCACAGTGATCTTGAGATTCTTCTTTACCTCTATCACCAAGGTTCTTCTCCCATGATTGCTCAGTTTGGCTGGACGGCCAGGTCTAGGAAGATGTCTGGTTGTCCCAAACTTCTTCCATTTAAGGATTATGGAGGCCACTGTGCTCTTGGAAACCTTGATTACTGCAGAAATTCTGTTGTAACCTTGGCCAGATCTGTGCCTTGCCACAATTCTGTCTCTGAACTCCTTGGCCAGTTCCTTTGACCTCATGATTCTCATTTGGTCTGACATGAGCTGTGAGGTCTTGTATAGTCAGGTGTGTGCCTTTCCAAATCAAGTCCTATCAGTTTAATTAAAACAGCTGGACTCCAATGAAGGAGTAGAACCATCTCAAAGAGGATAACAAGGAAATGAACAGCATGTGGCCTAAATATGAGTGTCTGAGCAAAGGGTCTGAATACTTATGACCATGTGATATTTCAGTTTTTCTTTTTATTAAATTTGGAATAATTTCTACATTTCTGTTCTTTTCAGTCAAGGTGGGGTACAGAGTGTACATTAATGTGAAAAAATGAACTTTTTTTGAATTTACCAAATGGCTGCAATGAAACCAAGAGTTAAAAAATTAAAAGGGGTATGAATACTTTCTGTACCCACTGTAGCTTTCCTGGTTTGATAGTGATAAATAAGATACTGATCTTTGTGTGGGATACAGGTATCCATGCATTTAGAAATGAATACCATTAACATCCGCACAAAAACAGCACCCTAGGAGCATCATGATATTGGTTTCAATGACTGAGCAGTAGCATGAAGGCCTTACATCACCAAGCACAACATGAAATGTCTCATGAAGTGGTGTGTAGCTCATCACCACTGGACTCCGGAGTAATGTTATATGGAGTGAAGAATCACTCTTCTAAAACCAGTCTGGTGTACGAATCTGGGTATTTACAATTGCCAGGAGAAAGTTATCTCCCTGACTGCATTGTGACAACTGTAAGGTTTGGTGGCTGAGGGATAATACTATGGAGTTGTTTTTTAGGGGTTGGCGTAGTCCACTTAGTGATGGGAAATGTTAATGTTTCAACATACCAAGACAATTTGGACAATTGTTGGAACCTTTTGGTCCAGCATGACTGGGCACGAAGCAAGGTCCAAAAAGGCATGGTTGGAGAAGTTTGGTGTGGGAGAACTTGACTGGCCGCACAGAGCTGTGACCTCAACCCCATTGAACACCTTTGTGATGAACTATAATGAAGATTGGAAGCCAGGCCCTCTCATCCAATATTAATGTATGATATCACAAATGCTCTTCTCACTGAATGGGCTAAAAATTCCCACAAACACACTCCAATATCTTATATAAAGCATTCTTAGAAGAGTGATAGCTGTTCTAGATGCAAAGTGGAGACCAATTCCGCACTAGTGCCTTTGGATTTACAATAGGACGTCATAACGTCATAAAGGCTGTTTAGGTGTAAAGTGTTGGTATCCCAAAACTTAATTCACATGGATGGAATTTTCCAGTATCCCTGTGAATACAGATTGTGTATATTGGCTTTGTTTTAAACAGAAGTCATGATGCTAGTGTGAACAGAGGATAAATACATTCATAGACATTGTGTGAGTTAGAGAGTGGGAGTCAGTTTACTCATCCATCCTCCATGGAAAATGATTTGTAGGTCTGGATTGGTCTTGAATCAGTGCTTCAGGGTCACCAGAATTAGGGCAAGGAAACTTTCAAAGGGTTTGTTTAGTTCGGCTTTTTCATCACCGATTAAGAGAACTCCTTTGTGCTATGCATCAATTTACATTTATTATTAGATAATAAGGTCAAAATGTATCAACTGGTTTACTAAAAAGTAAAGAAAAAAGTAAAATGAGATATCGAACAGTAAGATGAACATTGAGACATCGCTTTGTAAGATTTTGTTTCCCTCATACAGCTGAACTGAATACCATCGCACCCATCATCTCCAACTTCTTCCTGGCTTCTTATGCTCTGATCAACTTCTCTTGTTTCCATGCTTCATATGCGAAATCACCAGGTCAGTGTAATGAACGCCGGCAAATCATTGGTACGTTTTATCGACGTTATATGTCGTATATCTATATGCCGCAGTCATGGGGATTTTACTAATAAAATGTTGTATCATACAAGGTACTACTCTAGGGATCCGTTCTCCGAAATGCCTGCTGGCTGATGGTTGCCCCCCGCTCTAGCACTTTTGGCTATATATGTCATTACTATATGTTCTCCCTTCTATAGGTAGTACAGTATCTTTTGGTCGTAAATTGTACAATGAGAAGAGATTTATTTCTCTGTAAAAGAAAATGCCTCTAATTCCACAACTATGTAATAAGAAAATGGTAGAATGTAATAATTATCTGCATTTGGTGTATATTTGTGATTTTTGGGGAGATCGAGGAAACCAAGAGAAAACAGAACCCTTTTCCTGGTGAGGATTCATGTCACCACCATCATTGTACAGGAACTCACGCCATTTCCTTACCACTACATTTTTCCTTTCTTCTCATCCCTTTTAGGGAAAGCATGGTGTCACCCTGAAATTAGTTCTCTGTACTTTTGTTCCAAGTATGGAGGAGTATATTGCTATATAAGAGCTCTTAAAGGGAACCTGTCACCAGAAATAATGCTGTTAATCTGCAGGTCAACAGAATTATGATGCTGTCCAGTGGGGAGAAAATGATCTTTATTCTCCCACCACCAGCATCAGTATTCAGTCTCGAGGTAGGGGAACCGGTTCAGTCACCTCTCTCAGTATACAGTGCGGCTGTTGTAACCGCATCCCTGGCATTGACTGACAGCCGGCCCCAATGTAGAGCCAGTGTCAGTAAGGGCCAAGGGCGCAGTTACAGCGTTCTCAGAGCGGTGACTGAACCGGCACCGCCCTTGCCTCCATGACTGAATACTGAGTGCTGGCGGGGAGAATAAAGATAATTTTCTCCCCGCTGCATTCGTCTATGTGCAGGCGCCGGACAGCATAATAACGTTGTTATCTGCAGGTTAACAGCTTTATTTCTGGTGACAGGTTCCCTTTAAAGGTTTTCCCAATATAAAGTACAGCCACAACCTTTAAGGCCTTTTTTACAGCAGTCTAGTAAGCTGTATGTAAGCCCCTATCCTTACTGTATAGCAATAAAATGCAGTTTATTATTCCCCCACAGGGCACAGTCCTGTCTGATGGGCGTCACAGGTCTTGATCCAACACTGCTTCTGTCATCACAGTCACCATCCTCCTGCTCGCTTCATAATGGATGACACGTCCTACATCATCCACATAGTGTCCTCCAATCGCGCTCCGGCGCAGGTGCGCTGCTCGCTGCTCTGCGGAGGGCAGAGCAAAGTACTGTAAAGCAGGACAAAGTGAAGTGCGCATGCGCAGGAGCGCAATTGGGGGACACTGTGTGGATGAGGTAGGACGTGTGATCCATAAGAAGCAAGCAGGAGGATCGTGACTGCGATGAAAAAGGCGGCACTGGACCAAGACCTGCGACGCCAATTGGACCGATACGTGCCATATGGAAGTATAATTATTGGTACTTTTGTCCTCTGCAGAGGGGATGGGGCACTTACAAACAGCTTACTAGAATACTGTATAAGAGAAATTAAAGGTGGTGGCCGTCCTTTACATTGGGGAAACCTGGTGACAGATATTAATTAATAAGTTCAAACTTCAAATATAATTCACATCTACTATGGGATAAATTAGAGAGATATAATAACTTTTCTCATAGTTAGTAGTCCCATATTTTGTATGTAGACTAAAATAAAAATTCTACATCCTCATATTACTAATTGTATTTGTTTGTGATGTAAAGGCTGAAATCAAATCATTTTCCATTTTATCACATCTGGAATACCTTATTCTGTGAAAGGTTAAATCTATGCGTGCGCCTGCGCTGCGTCATCAGTCAGCAGCGACGGTATAATTTATCCAGGCATATTTAACCAATTTCAGTCCCAGAAATATTCTCATCATAATGACACGTATAGTAGTAGTCAAGGCTTTCTCTATAGTAGTATCCAGCCTTTTTCTGTAATATAATATACTATAATTATACGATACTTGCATGTTTCTGTAATTAAAGTGACTGCTTGCGGTTGAGTGACATGTTCTTTATCTGAGCTGTGGAATATTTTATATTAAAGCTTTATGAATGACAACTTGCTTATTAATGCCCCTGAGTTATATCCCCTCTGACTGCAATACATAATGATGGGAGATATGCACGGCTCTATCTGAAGAGCCAACGTGACCACATTTCTTGGTTCTTGAATATTTGCAGAATAAGTAGTGACAAGAATGTCGATATCTTCCTCCCACACCGTATCTTTAAAACACAGATTTGTATATCACGGTATAGTTGTATTGATTACGCATTTACAAATATGACACGATATTAACTAAGCCAGTAATACTACTGTCATATTTAATGGCAATATTGGCAAGAACGGGCACTTTAGGTATAAAGGGAATTAAAAAAGACATTGCTCTGCAAAGTTTAATAACTGTTTTTTGTTTTTAAAGCTTTGACTCCATCGTCTGCAAGAAAACAGATATTGCTACAATAAATTATCATCTTTATTACTTTGTGTTACTGTCGTAGGTTTTAGGACGCCAATCCATGCCTGTGTAATAGGGGACATCTCAGACGATCCCTTTGGGCTAATGTGATATGAAATCACTTGCTGTGTAAAACCCAGCATTATAGGACGCCACTCAGCATTTTTTTTAGACTTTTTTAAAAGGAAATTCTCAGCTGATTCATGCTGCCCAAACCATGGTCAGCATGAATCAGAACCTGGCTGCATGACTGCCATCAGGGACCGTACCTGGAGAAAAGATTAGTCTGGCACCCCCGACTGTTTTTTCCCATTACTGTTCCAGGTGTCAGGTTGTTCACTACGTAAGAGACTTGGCAATCACCAATAGCAGTGATGGTAAAAGCCAGCCAGGCGAGTTTTATCTTGAGGTACTGTCCCTGGCCGGATCTTCTAACTTGGGAGCAATTCAGAGAAAAACCCACTAGCCTGTGCAGCAAGGCTCTGGTTAATGCTCCCTGTGGTTTGGGCAGTATGAAGCAGTTAACAAGTTTCACTTAACCCCTTAACGACTGCCGATGCACCTATTAATGGCGGCAGTTAAGGGTACTTACTCCTCAGTGCCGCTTTTTAATGGCACTGAGAAATAAGAGTATAGCGCCCCAAGGATCGGAAAATCTCCAGCGTCTTGGATACCAGGGGTAGCTCAGACCCCGTAGAACATGACTTGGGTCAGTTTTTACTGTCCCCAGTGTTGCGAATAACGCCGAATAACGGCGACCGCAAACAATTTTTTTGGACATATTTCCATATTTTTCATAAATAAACGCAAGTTATATCGAAGAAATTTTTCCAGTAACATGAAGTAGAATATGTCACGAAAAAAACATTCTCAGAATCAGCGGGATTCATTGAATCGTTGCAGAGCTGTAACCTCATAAAGTGACAGTGATCAAAATTGTAAAAATTGGCTTGGTCATTAAGTACAAAATTAGCTCTGTCACTAAGGAGTTAAAGCTTTTTTGGTACTTTAATATTGATGACCCATATAGTGATGAACGAATATACTCGTTACTCGAGATTTCCCGAGCATGCTCGGGTGTCCTCCGAGTATTTTTTAGTGCTCGGAAATTTAGTTTTCGTCACCTCAGCTGAATGATTTTCATCTGCTAGCCAGCATAAGTACATGTGGGGATTGCCTGGTTGCTAGGCAATCCTCACATGTAATCAAGCAGGCTAGTAGCTGTAAATCATTCAGCTGAGGTGATGAAAACTAAATCTCAGAGCACTAAAAAATTCTCGGAGGACACCCGAGCGTGCTCGAGAAATCTCGAGTAATGAGTATATTCCCTCATCACTAGACCCATACTTAATATTGAGTTCAATAACATCAGATAAGTGGGGTCTGACTTCTTGGCACCCAAAAATTCAACTGATTGAAGAGGCTGTGTCATTTTCATGAGCGTTGAGGCCTCTTCATTGTTTCCTGAGAACTGCTTGGCACATTTTGTTGAGTTGGTGCCTGGTATTTGAATGGGATTGAGCTGCAGAGAGCTGCACTATCAAGCACAGCCACAACAAAATGTAAGGAGTGATACCTTGCAAATAGATGGCACTAAAGCAACGCTGCCCCTTCCAACTAGCTGTGGAGCTGTGACAACCCCCCGCCAATCTTATATTGATGATTTGTCTTTAGGGCGGGAGCAAATAAGAATATAGTCTTTCATCCAAGTGTCGATTATGCAAATCACTCTCTCATCAGAGTTTGATCACAACATGATCAGATTCTCTGGGATGAGGAAAAGATGAAAAAAAAAAATTCTCCATCTTCTTCATTCTGTCAGTCCGTGGAAAATGGTCTGCACTCAGGTGACATATGGGTGCAGTCCAATGTTTTCCATGGACTCATTGACCTGAGTGCAATCCAAAAATTCCATCAAACTCGGGCATGCTGCAATTTTTTTTTGACATGTTGACTGTCCCACAGACTAACACTGGTCCGAGTGCGATCCGATATGCTCGTCTGCACCTGCCCTAAGGATAAGTCACCAGTATCAAAGTCCTGAAAAGCCACAAATGGATGGCCAAGTTTGTAATTTGGTGATACTTTTTCTTATTTAGAGCCTCTAATAGAAGGTGAATATAACATGATGAATCCATCTTATACACACAGGATGGAGACCTGCATTCAAATATTACAACATGTGGGTGTCCCTGTTCGGAGCCATGCTGTGCTGTGGGGTGATGTTTGTCATCAACTGGTGGGCTGCTCTCATCACTTATGGGATAGAACTTTTCCTGTACATCTACGTGACATACAAGAAGCCAGGTACGAATTGCATAATAAATTAATTGAACATATTAAAGTAAAATTAATACAAGGTATAAAGTAGTGTTTGACAGCCCGTGAACCCTTCAATCATTTCCATATTTCTGCATAAATTTGACTTAAAACTAAACCCGATTTTCACACTAATCCTAAGGGTAGGTAAAGATCACCAAATCAAGCAAATGAGTCGAAATATTGGACATTGTCATTTCTTGTAGGAAAATGGTTCAATATTAAATGTCTGTCAATGACAAAAGTTTGTGAACCTTTGCTTTCGGTATCTGGTGTGACCCCCTTGTGCATCAATAACTGCATCTAAACTTTTTGAATAATTGTTGAGTAGGCCTGAACATCGGCTTAGAGGAATTTTAGCCCATTCCTCCCTACAAAACAACTTAAACTCTGTTATGTGGTTGTTTTTCTCCCATAAACTGTTCTCTTTAGGTCTTTCCACAACATTTCTATGTGATTAAGGTCAAGACTTTGGCTAGACCATTCTAAAACTTTAAGATTATTTCTTTTTAAGCATTTTTTTCTATAGTAACTTGTGTGCTTTGGGTAGATGTCTTGCTGCATGTTCTCTTTAGATTCATTTTTTAGACAGATAGCTTGACATTGTCCTTAAGAATTTGCTGATATATTTGAGAATTCATTATTCAATCATTCCATCAATGATGGTAAGACGTGCTAGCCCAGTTGCAGAAAAACAGGCATACACCATGATACTACCAGTATCGTATGTCACTGATGTTATGAGGTTTTTGTGCTGTAATGCGGTGTTTTTCTTTATCTAAACAGAATGCTTCTCATTTAAACCAAAAAGCTCTATTTTGGTCTCAAACATGTACAAAACATTGTACCAATATCCTTCTGTCTTGTCCAGCTGATCTTTATTAAACTGCAGACGAGTAACAATGTTCTTTTTGAAAAGCAGTCACTTTGTCCTTGCAATATTGCCATGCACATCATTGTACTAGTGTTCTCAGTGTCCTCCTAATGGTGTACACATGAACGTTGACATTGATTAATTTGAAAGAGGCCGTTTGTTTCTTAGAAGACACCTTTGGTTCCACTGTGACCTTGCAGACCATAATACCCTTTGCTATTAGTGTACTCTTGCTATCGACTATTCCCGAGGAGGTTAATAATAGTCTTGAATTTCCTCATTTGCAGATAACTTGTCGATGAATTAGTGGAGTCCAAACTTTATAAAAAATAGTTGTGAGACCTTTTTTTTAGCCTGAAGAGCATCAAGAACTCTTCTGAGGTCCTAAGAAATCCCCAATTGTTTGTGCCATGATACACTTCCACAAAAATGTTGTGAAGATCAGATTTTGATAAATCTTTGTTCTTTAGGTAAAATAGGTTTCTCAGTCACATCTGATTGTCAGGATTCAGAAGGATCTAGATAAGATTTAAAAATGGGCAGCGACTTGTAGAATGGTATTTATCAGGGAGAAATACAAGATTCTACATCTGGGCAAGAAAAATTAAAATTACGTTTATAGAATGGGAGGAATAGAACAAAGCAACAGCGTGTGTGAAAAATACGGGTATATTAATAAATCACAGACTGCACATCAGTCATCAGTGTGACGCAGCAGCAAAAAAAGGCGAACACATTAAGAGAAGCATCGAGTCAAGATCACGTGAAGTCATTATCCCCCTCTACTCCTCCTTGATCAGGCCTCATCCTCATTTGTAATACTGTGTATAGTTCTTGGCAATACATTTTAAAAAAGACATTTAAAAACTGGAGCAAGTTCAGAGAAGGGCTACCAGGATGGTGAACGGACTGCAAAGTATGTCCTATAAGGAACAGTTAAAGGATTTGGGAATGTTTAGCTTGCAAAGAAAAGGCTAAGAGGAGACCTAATAGCTGTCTACAAATATCTGAAGGGCTGTCACAGTATACAGGGATCATCCTTATTCTCATTTGCATATTTATACATGAGAAGTAATGGAATGAAACTGAAAGGGAGGAGACACAGATTAGATATTAGAAAAAACTTTTTGACAGTGAGGGTGATCAATGAGTAGAACAGGCTGCCACGAGAGGTGGTGAGTTCTCCTTCAATGGAAGTCTTCAAATAGAGGCTGGACAGACCTCTGTCTGGGATGATTTAGTGAATCCTGCATAGAGCAGGGGGTTGGATATGATGACCGTAGGGGTCTCTTGCAACTCTACCATTCTATGATTCTATCCCATTGATTGTACACACAAGACTCTAATTTTACCTTCAAACTATCAGTTAATCCTAAAGGTTCACATACTTTTGACACGCATAGACATGAGATATTGAATCATTTTCCTCATTTCAAAAAAATGAAAAAGTAAAATATTTGTGACATTTTGGTCTCATTATCTATGTTTAAAACTTATGTGAAAATCAAATGTACTGTAGCTTTAATTAAATAGAATCTGTCATTACCCAAAAAAGATATAAACATATATCAGTATTCGCACTAAATTAACCCTAATAAGAAAAGACCAGATCTATAGTAGTCCATAAATAGAGATTAAAATGGTCAAAAGATAAATGACCGCTATGGTAGTTCATACAATAACTTAAAATCGCCCCTTCAGGGTTTGCATGGATTTTCCAAATAAGTGCTGCACAGGAAGAAACTAAAGGACCAGCTGTATGCTGATGAAGTTCTTACCCTAATCGAAGGTCCGTGCAACTGAAGAAAATCTTGCTGAAGAATAAAGTCCAAATGTGCAATTAACGATCAATAGCTGCCTCGGCCGGTGGCAGCATATCGCTCCTAAGCCCCACATGCAGTGGCGTCCGGACAGGCAAGCGTCCAGTCTGGTGCTTATAGTGAGAACGGCGCTGAAGTAGGACCTGCGTGCCGGAGTGAGCAGCGTGACCGCACACGTGACTAGAGGCAGAGTACGGATGACGGTAGGGACCAAAACAACCGACGCGTTTCGGAGACGTCTGTCTCCTTCTTCAGGGATGGTCCCTACCCCCAAGTGGCAGTCCTTTTATCCGCCATCCGTCCAATGAATCACTGAAAGCCGAACAATTCAATCCCACTATTCAGTCCTCTAGGAATAATGGTGTCCAATATAAAAATCCATCTTGTTTCTGCTCTCGACATAGTTTTAATAAAATTTCCTTCTCTCCAGTGTGGATATATTTTCTCAATTCCTGCAATCTCCATATGTTGTGTCTTTCCATTATGATATTCAATAAAGTGCTTTGAAAGGGAGTGGCCCAAAAACTTGTTCTTAGTATTTCGAATATGTTCACTAATTCTGACTCGCAGGGGTCTTTTAGTGCGCCCAACATATACCTTTTTACATGGGCATGTTGTAGTATAAATGACCCCTGTGGTGGAGCAAGTGATAAAATCTTTGATCATAAACTCGGTGTCATCTTTAATGATCTTCATTTGTTTGCTTGTTTGGACCTGTTTACACATTATTGAATATCATAATGGAACGACACAACATATGGAGATTGCAGGCATTGAGAAAATATATCCACACTGGAGAGGAGGAATTTTTTTTCTCATTTTCCAGTATACCATATGGTAAATGGTGTAGTTCAAAAGTACAATTCGTCCCACAAAAACAAGCCCTAACACGGCCATATTGATGGAAAAGTAAAAAAGTTATGGCTCTGGGAAGAAGAGGATAAAAAAAACCTGAAAAATCCCAAGGTGGTGAAAGGGTTAAAACACCACTGTATATGGCAGCTAAAGCATTTGCTGATATCTGTTTATTAATTAATTAACTTAAAAATTAAATTTTCCATCTTTGGCTATACAAAAGTTGCACAGATTTTTTTTTTTTAAGTAATGAAGAAAATTTGGATATGTATTTGGATATGGATATGTATTTGGACATCTAAACTTGCCCACCCGATATTGTAAAATGTAATGTATATCATTGTTTTCTGGACAGATGTTAATTGGGGATCTTCAACACAAGCTCTACAATACACGAAGGCTTTAAACACTGCGTTGGACTTGAACATTATTGATGAACATGTGAAAAATTTCAGGTATTTCCTATGATGTATATGATTTTCTAAATTGTCACATGACAACATCAGCCAACAGTGAAATTTATATAGGGGACCCTCTTGATTCTCTCCTGACAGATGATGTCGGGAGAGAGAAGGATCTGGCATGTTAAATTTCAAAGCAGATCCTTTTATTGTCCCTGAACATAAGCCATTGCCAGAGAAGTCTGACAGCAGCTCTATCCTATAGAACAAAAAAATGCTCAGACCAGCTCAGCTAATTATAAGCCGACCTAGGATCCTGAGGGTAAGCAAATTTCCACAGCTCCTGTCCACAACCAGACAGCACTGATCTGGACCGTGGACTGCTCGTCTTTAGTCTCCGTAGGTGCTATAGACACAAAAATTACAAGTTTTTTTTAATCTAGGCTAAATGCAAGTTTCTTTGTTTTTAGATAAAAAATGTTTTTATTTTTTTCAAATTTCAGAAGCAAAATGGAAATACTATCTAAGGCCGGTTTCACACGTCAGTGGCTCCAGTACGTGAGGTGACAGTTTCCTCACGTACCGGAGACACTGACTCACGTAGACACATTAAAATCAATGTGTCTCTGCACATGTCAGCGTGTTTTCACGGACCGTGTATCCGTTTGGAAAACACGGAGACATGTCAGTGTTCGTGGGAGTGCACGTATTACACGGCCCCATTAAAGTCAATGGGTCCGTGTAAAACACGCACCACACACGGATGTTGTCCGTGTGCAGTCCATGTGCCGTGCAGGAGACCGCGCTACAGTAAGCGCTGTCCTCCCAGCTTGGTGCTAAAGCCTCTATTCAATTCTTCTCTCCAGCATCGTTCGCTGGAGAGAAGATATGAAAACTCTTTTTTGTGTGTGTTTAAAAAAAAGATTCTTGTCCCCAACCCCCTCCCACCCCCTGTGCGCCCCCCCCCCCCCCCCCCCCGCTGTTAATAAAATACTTACCCGGCTCCCTCTCTGGCGCTGCTTCCTGTCCTCGCCGCAGCTTCTCCTGTATGAGCGGTCACGTGGTGCTGCCCATTACAGTGATGAATATGCGGCTCCACCCCAATGGGTCCGTAAATCATTGGCCTCTCCTCCCACCAGAAGTATGAATTTAATCTGTGTTACAGTGGCATTACAGCCAAGTCTTTAATTTACATAACAATTCTGCTGAAATGTTCTCTTTAACCCATTCATGACCTTTGACATATATACGTCATGGTTGGGAAGTGGTTTCAGACTTTTCACGAACAGGTAGAACATGGTGATTGTGCTGCGCACAGGAGCTGTGCTCACGCGATCGCCAACAGGAGCTTGGCTTAAGATATATCTGAGCTCTGGCTGTCATGGCTATGAGTGGTGCCCACACTGCCCCATACCATTTAACCCCATAAATGACATGCTTGATATTGGCTGAAGCATTTAGAAGGTTGGGTGTTATGCTGTGCTATCAGGCAACACAGTGTGCAGTAATCAGCGCACATACAGTGATATGGCAATAACCCAAAAACAATAGAACAAGCTCTGAGACGTGGAATCTCTGCAGACCGCAATACCTGAACCCATCCTCACACAACCAAAAGCAGCAGTGGATTGCGCCTAACACCACCCATGCAACTCGGCACCGCCTGAGGAGCTGACTAGCCCGAAGATAGAAATACAAGCCTGACTTGCCTCAGAGAAATACCCCAAAGGAATAGGCAGCCCCCACATATAATGACTGTTAGCAAGATGAAAAGACAAAACGTAGGAATGAAATAGATTCAGCAAAGTGAGGCCCGATATTCTAGACAGAGCGAGGACAGCAAAGAGAACCATGCAGTCCACAAAAAACCCCAAAGCAGAACCACGCAAAGGGGGGCAAAAAGACCCACCGTGCCGAACTAACGGCACGGCGGTGCACCCTTTGCGTCTCAGAGCTTCCAGCAAAAGAGAATAGCACAGCTGGACAGAAAAAACGGAAACAAAAACAAAGTAACACTTATCTAGCAGAGCAGCAGGCCACAGGAAAGATGCAGTAGCTCAGATCCAACACTGGAACATTGACAAGGAGCAAGGAAGACAGACTCAGGTGGAGTTAAATAGCAAGGCAGCCAACGAGCTCACCAAAACACCTGAGGGAGGAAGCCCAGAGGCTGCAATACCACTTGTGACCACAGGAGTGAATTCAGCCACAGAATTCACAACAGTACCCCCCCCTTGAGGAGGGGTCACTGAACCCTCACCAGAACCCCCAGGCCGACCAGGATGAGCCACATGAAAGGCACGAACAAGATCTGGGGCATGGACATCAGAGGCAAAAACCCAGGAATTATCCTCCTGAGCATAACCCTTCCATTTGACCAGATACTGGAGTTTCCGTCTAGAGACACGAGAATCCAAAATTTTCTCCACAATATACTCCAATTCCCCCTCCACCAAAACAGGGGCAGGAGGCTCCACAGATGGAACCATAGGTGCCACGTATCTTCTCAACAACGACCTATGGAATACATTATGTATGGAAAAGGAGTCTGGGAGGGTCAGACGAAAAGACACCGGATTGAGAATCTCAGAAATCCTATACGGACCAATAAAACGAGGTTTAAATTTAGGAGAGGAAACCTTCATAGGAATATGACGAGAAGATAACCAAACCAGATCCCCAACACGAAGTCGGGGACCCACACGGCGTCTACGATTAGCGAAAAGCTGAGCCTTCTCCTGGGACAAGGTCAAATTGTCCACTACCTGAGTCCAGATCTGCTGCAACCTGTCCACCACAGAATCCACACCAGGACAGTCCGAAGACTCAACCTGTCCTGAAGAGAAACGAGGATGGAACCCAGAATTGCAGAAAAATGGAGAGACCAAGGTAGCCGAGCTGGCCCGATTATTAAGGGCGAACTCAGCCAACGGCAAAAATGACACCCAATCATCCTGGTCAGCAGAAACAAAACATCTCAGATATGTTTCCAAGGTCTGATTGGTTCGTTCGGTCTGGCCATTAGTCTGAGGATGGAAGGCCGAGGAAAAAGATAGGTCAATGCCCATCCTACCACAAAAGGCTCGCCAGAACCTCGAGACAAACTGGGAACCTCTGTCAGAAACAATATTCTCAGGAATGCCATGCAAACGAACCACATGCTGGAAGAACAAAGGCACCAAATCAGAGGAGGAAGGCAATTTAACCAAGGGCACCAGATGGACCATTTTAGAAAAGCGATCACAGACCACCCAAATGACCGACATCTTTTGAGAAACGGGAAGGTCAGAAATGAAATCCATCGAAATATGTGTCCAAGGCCTCTTCGGGACCGGCAAGGGCAAAAGCAACCCACTGGCACGTGAACAGCAGGGCTTAGCCCTAGCACAAATCCCACAGGACTGCACAAAAGCACGCACATCCCGTGACAGAGATGGCCACCAGAAGGATCTAGCCACTAACTCTCTGGTACCAAAGATTCCTGGATGACCAGCCAGCACCGAACAATGAAGTTCAGAGATAACTTTACTAGTCCACCTATCAGGGACGAACAGTTTCTCGGCCGGACAACGATCAGGTTTATTAGCCTGAAATTTCTGCAACACTCTCCGCAAATCAGGAGAGATGGCAGACACAATGACTCCTTCCTTGAGGATACTCGCCGGCTCAGATAACCCCGGAGAGTCGGGCACAAAACTCCTAGACAGAGCATCCGCCTTCACATTTTTAGAGCCCGGAAGGTACGAAATCACAAAATCAAAACGAGCAAAAAATAACGACCAACGGGCCTGTCTAGGATTCAAGCGCTTGGCAGACTCGAGATAAGTAAGATTCTTATGATCAGTCAATACCACCACGCGATGCTTAGCTCCCTCAAGCCAATGATGCCATTCCTCGAATGCCCACTTCATGGCCAGCAACTCTCGGTTGCCCACATCATAATTACGCTCAGCAGCAGAAAATTTCCTGGAAAAGAAAGCACATGGTTTCAACACTGAGCAACCAGAACCTCTCTGTGACAAAACCGCCCCTGCTCCAATCTCAGAAGCATCAACCTCGACCTGGAACGGAAGAGAAACATCTGGTTGACACAACACAGGGGCACAGCAAAAACGACGCTTCAACTCCTGAAAAGCTTCCACGGCAGCAGAAGACCAATTAACCAAATCAGCACCCTTCTTGGTCAAATCGGTCAATGGTCTGGCAATGCTAGAAAAATTACAGATGAAGCGACGATAAAAATTAGCAAAGCCCAGGAATTTCTGCAGACTTTTCAGAGATGTCGGCTGAGTCCAATCCTGGATGGCCTGGACCTTAACCGGATCCATCTCGATAGTAGAAGGGGAAAAGATGAACCCCAAAAATGAAACTTTCTGCACACCGAAGAGACACTTTGATCCCTTCACGAACAAGGAATTAGCACGCAGTACCTGGAAAACCATTCTGACTTGCTTCACATGAGACTCCCAATCATCAGAGAAGATCAAAATGTCATCCAAGTAAACAATCAGGAATTTATCCAGATACTCACGGAAAATGTCATGCATAAAAGACTGAAAAACAGATGGAGCATTGGCAAGTCCGAACGGCATCACCAGATACTCAAAATGACCCTCGGGCGTATTAAATGCCGTTTTCCATTCATCTCCCTGCCTGATTCTCACCAGATTATACGCACCACGAAGATCAATCTTAGTAAACCAACTAGCCCCCTTAATCCGAGCAAACAAGTCAGATATCAATGGCAAGGGATACTGAAATTTAACAGTGATCTTATTAAGAAGGCGGTAATCAATACACGGTCTTAGCGAACCATCCTTTTTGGCTACAAAAAAGAACCCTGCTCCCAATGGTGATGACGATGGGCGAATATGTCCCTTCTCCAGGGATTCTTTCACATAACTGCGCATAGCGGTGTGTTCAGGCACGGACAAATTAAATAAACGACCCTTAGGGAATTTACTACCAGGAATCAAATTGATAGCACAATCACAATTCCTATGCGGAGGTAGGGCATCAGACTTTGGCTCTTCAAATACATCCTGAAAGTCAGACAAGAACTCTGGGATGTCAGAAGGAATGGATGACGAAATAGACAAAAATGGAACATCACCATGTACTCCCTGACAACCCCAGCTGGTTACCGACATAGAGTTCCAATCTAATACTGGATTATGGGTTTGTAGCCATGGCAACCCCAACACGACCACATCATGCAGATTATGCAGTACCAGAAAGCGAATAACTTCCTGATGTGCAGGAGCCATGCACATGGTCAGCTGGGCCCAGTACTGAGGCTTATTCTTGGCCAAAGGTGTAGCATCAATTCCTCTCAACGGAATAGGACACCGCAAAGGCTCCAAGAAAAATCCACAACGTTTAGCATAATCCAAATCCATCAGATTCAGGGCAGCGCCTGAATCCACAAACGCCATGACAGAATACGATGACAAAGAGCATATCAAGGTAATGGACAGAAGGAATTTGGACTGTACAGTACCAATGACGGCAGAGCTATCGAACCGCCTAGTGCGCTTAGGACAATTAGAAATAGCATGAGTGGAATCACCACAGTAGAAACACAGCCTGTTCAGACGTCTGTGTTCTTGTCGTTCAACTTTAGTCATAGTCCTGTCGCACTGCATAGGCTCAGGTTTACTTTCAGACAATACCGCCAGATGGTGCACAGATTTACGCTCGCGCAAGCGACGACCGATCTGAATGGCCAAGGACATAGACTCATTCAAACCAGCAGGCATAGGAAATCCCACCATGACATCCTTAAGAGCTTCAGAGAGACCCTTTCTGAACCAAGCCGCCAGTGCAGATTCATTCCACAGAGTGAGTACTGACCACTTCCTAAATTTCTGACAATATACTTCTACATCATCCTGACCCTGGCATAAAGCCAGCAAATTTTTCTCAGCCTGATCCACTGAATTAGGCTCATCGTAAAGCAATCCAAGCGCCTGGAAAAACGCATCAACATTACTCAATGCAGGGTCTCCTGGCGCAAGAGAAAACGCCCAGTCCTGTGGGTCGCCGCGCAAAAAAGAAATAATAATCAAAACCTGTTGAATAGGATTACCAGAAGAATGAGGTTTCAAGGCCAGAAATAGCTTACAATTATTTTTGAAGCTCAGGAACTTAGTTCTGTCACCAAAAAACAAATCAGGAATAGGAATTCTTGGTTCTAGCATAGATTTCGGATCAATTGTATCTTGAATCTTTTGTACATTTATAACGAGATTATCCATTGAGGAGCACAGAGCCTGAATATCCATGTCCACAGCTGTGTCCTGAAGCACTCTAATGTCTAGGGGGAAAAAAAAAAAAAAAAAACTGAAGACAGAGCTGAGGAAAAAAAAATGATGTCAGGACTTCTTTTTTCCCTCTATTGAGAATCATTGGTTTGGCTCCTTGTACTGTTATGCTGTGCTATCAGGCAACACAGTGTGCAGTAATCAGCGCACATACAGTGATATGGCAATAACCCAAAAACAATAGAACAAGCTCTGAGACATGGAATCTCTGCAGACCGCAATACCTGAACCCATCCTCACACAACCAAAAGCAGCAGTGGATTGCGCCTAACACCACCCATGCAACTCGGCACCGCCTGAGGAGCTGACTAGCCCGAAGATAGAAATACAAGCCTGACTTGCCTCAGAGAAATACCCCAAAGGAATAGGCAGCCCCCACATATAATGACTGTTAGCAAGATGAAAAGACAAAACGTAGGAATGAAATAGATTCAGCAAAGTGAGGCCCGATATTCTAGACAGAGCGAGGACAGCAAAGAGAACCATGCAGTCCACAAAAAACCCCAAAGCAGAACCACGCAAAGGGGGGCAAAAAGACCCACCGTGCCGAACTAACGGCACGGCGGTGCACCCTTTGCGTCTCAGAGCTTCCAGCAAAAGAGAATAGCACAGCTGGACAGAAAAAACGGAAACAAAAACAAAGTAACACTTATCTAGCAGAGCAGCAGGCCACAGGAAAGATGCAGTAGCTCAGATCCAACACTGGAACATTGACAAGGAGCAAGGAAGACAGACTCAGGTGGAGTTAAATAGCAAGGCAGCCAACGAGCTCACCAAAACACCTGAGGGAGGAAGCTCAGAGGCTGCAATACCACTTGTGACCACAGGAGTGAATTCAGCCACAGAATTCACAACAGTTGGGAGAGGGAGGAGTAGAATTGATCATCAATGTCTGATAGGCCACGGTCCAACACTCGGCACCCCCTCAGGTCAGTTGTTATTGCTGGCGGTAGTGGTGGCCGCAAGCTGCTCCATCTTCTGATAGTGGCTGCCGCAGGATACTACACATCTGCCTTCTATTGATTTGAATAGGAAGCGGATGTGCAGTATTAAGCTTTGGCCACTGCCAGAAGATGCAATAACTCGGCAATTGAGTACTTCCAGCCGGCGGCAGCCGCCACCGATGACATCTGATTGGCGGGGATGCAGGGTGTCGAACCCCAGCCAACATCAATGTAAAAGTAGTGGACAACCTCTTTTATAGTTTATTCGATAGTAGAGACTCAACCATTCTACGTGGGTGGTTAGTTCGGAACTGAAGGAGGCTATTTTTATCAGTTGATTTAACAAACAAATATGTAGAAAGGACTTAATTCTCCTTACAAACCAAAGTGTCCAGGAATTGTAACTTTTTGATCTAAAGTAGTAAGAGTAAATTTGAAATCTGCAAAAACTTGGCTCAATTCTTCCTAGAAAGCAAAAACTTATTCCTCATCACTATCCCACAAAAAGAATGTATCATTTAAATAACGCCATCAACTCTGTACATGGTGCCATCATTGGGAAATATGCACATACCTGTCCTCGAAGACAGCATGTAGATGTTATCACAAGTTGGGGCCATGGCTGTCATCAGCAAAGAGAGAGGTGTATGGTCAAAGAGGCTTCTGCCAGTGCAGCGCTGGCAGGTATAATGCATTGTAATGCTGGTGCACAGTTTTGGGCACCTCGGAAAAGAAGGACACCGCTGAACACAGGCTAGATGGAGTCCAGAGTAATGGTACTGCCTCATTATAGTAACTAGATCCCTCGGGGGTTTCATCTGAATCACGTCACTTGGAGATTTAGATGGAAACCCCGATATAAGTGCTCAGCGTAGAGCATAGGATAAATGTGATCCAAAATGTTATGTAAAATGTTCTGAACAAAAGCTTCAACTCAATCAATAAAAAAAACAGGTCCCACTCAAGTTCGTCATTTGCTAATGGAAATATAAGAGGCTTCCACGTTCCTGTTAGCAAGGCTCTAGAAAACTGCTATGGTTTCTTGCCCAAAAGAAATGTAGCAAATTTTGTGCTCCCAAATCCTAATGCCCCCCTTTCTGTCTCACATTGTGCCTAAGGCCGGGATCACACAGGCGAGAAATACATCCGAGTCTCGCATGGTAATCCCTGGCCCTGCCGCCTGCACTCCAGAGCGGAGCGTGCGGCCGCATAGCAATACATGGAGCTGCACGCTCTGCTCCTGAGTGTCAGGTGCAGGGCCGGGGATTACCATGCGAGACTCGGATGTATTTCCCGCATGTGTGATCCCGGCCTAAGACAAATTTACCTTCTACATGTTTTGGCATTTCTGTAGCAATGAGAGCCCACCTATTTTACGGGGTCCATGTCTCCAGAAGCACGAGCAGGGCACTAGAATGTATGGGCACTACAATGTATGAGCACTACATGGGCAGATTTGCAATTTTCACTCAGCAACATCCACTACTGGTTGTTTCCGGAAAACACACATGAATTCAAAATTTTCACTACACCCGTAGATAAATACCCAGAGAGGTGTAATTTCCAAAAAGGGGTCACTTGAGGAGGGGATTCTGCTCTTCTGGCACTTAGGAGCTCTGTATGTGGAGTCCACATACTATTCTACAATAATTTATTCTCCAAGAGTCAAATAGCGTTCCTTACCTCCCAAGTCATGCCGGGTGGCTAAGGGTGCTTTCAAATTACGTTTATCTTCACATTCATGGGTCCCATCAGGGCTTGCGTCTGAACCTCGCTGCAAAACAGAATTCAGACATATGTGCTGATGGTTCCATAGATTGCAATGGAACTCGCAAAGCAAACGCACTGTCTGTCATGCATCATTTTAGAGCGTATACGTCTACTAGAGGTGGACACTCAGACATAGTAGACTGCGTAGTAGACATACATCCAAATCTCGTTTTGTGAGGATGGGGGGCCTGACGTAAACCCCAAAATGGCCCACAAACATGAAGATAAGCGCAATGTGAAAGCAACCTAAGCAGTAAGCATATGGGATATTGCCATGTTCAGCAGGAATTGTGTGACTATTTTTTTTGCCTGTTTTACCCATTTACTCCTGGAAAATGTAAAATCTGGGGCTAAAACTATTTTTTGTTGGAAAAAAAATGTCTTCACTGCCCATTGGTATAAAATTCTGTGAGACACCTTTGATGTCAATATGATCACTGCACACCTAGAAGAGAAGTGTAGTTTGTAAAATGAGGTCATTTATGAGGGTTCCAGCTGTTCTGGCACCTCAGGGGTCCTTCCAGTGGGTCATGGCACCTGCAAGCCATAACAGCATAATCTACACTACAATATAGTTTTCTTTTCCTTCCCAGCTTTCCACGGTGCCTGAAAAATAGTTCCCAATTACATGTGGGGCATTGGCACACTCAGGACGACGAGAAGATAATCCGTCCTGCAACGATCCCGTTGGTTTGGAGTGCAGTCACATTAGGCTACTTTCACACTGGCGTTTTTTTTAATACGTCACAATGCGTCGTTTAGGGGAAAAAACGCATCCTGCAAAGTTATTTGCAGGCTGCGTTTTTGCCCCATAGAGTAACATTACCGACGCATTGTGACGTATTGACACACGTCGCAACCGTCGCGCGATGGTTGCGCCGTGTAGTGGCGGACCACCGGGAGCAAAAAACGTTAAATGTAACGTTTTTTGCTGCCGACGGAACTCCGCCCCCACCTCCCCGCACCTCACAATGGAGCAGCGGATGCGCCGGAGAAATGCATCCGCTGCACCCGTTGTGCGGCGCATCAAACGCTAGCGTCGGAATCTCGGCCCGACGCAATGCGACGGGCCAAATCCGACGCTAGTGTGAAAGTAACCTAATGCGACCACTCTCTATTCCAGGCAATTTCCTGCTCCAAAAGTCAAATACGCTCCTTTTCTTCCGAGCTATGCTGTATGCCCAAACAGTAGTTTTCCACCACATAAGGGGTATCCGTGAACTTGAAATTGCACAACAAATTGTTTGGCTCCTGTTACCCTTGCGAAAATGAATAATTTGAGGTTAAAACAACATTTTTGTTGGAATAATGTGATTTTTTTTATTTTCACAGCTCAATATTATAAAACTCTGTGAAGCACCTGCAAGTTTAAGATGCTCACCACAACTCTAGATAACTTCCTTAAGGGGTGTAGTTTCCAAAATGAGGTCACTTGTGGGGAATTTCCACCGTTTAGCACATCAGGGGCTCTCCAAACACGTCATGACATCCGCTATCTGTTCCAGCCAATTTTGCGCTCCAGATATTGAAGGCTGCTCCTTCCCTTCTGAGTCCTGACATGTGCCCAAAATGTAGTTTTCCACTACATCGGTGTACTCAGGAAATGAATTTGAAAATGCTAAATTTAATTCTAAATCAATATTTTGGTGCAAAAAAGTAGCATTTTTATTTTTTCCTTTCACATTGCTTTAACTGCTGTGAAACCCCCTGTAGGGCATTTCATGCTATCATTAGAATAACCCTTTATTTTTTCTGTATTTTGCAGACCTCAGTGCTTGGTTTTAACTGGTGCACCAATGGCCAGACCGGCCCTTATGGATATCACTCACTCTTTCACCAAGAACATCGGGCTCTGCATTTGCTGTGAGCTGTTTGCTGTAAGTAGATGGGTCTAATTGTACATAAAATGGATATTTCCCAGAAATAAAATCCTAATAAGAAATGTTTCGCTGCTCAGTCTTCTTCTTTTCCAATTTTTCACTGTTCTTAGCATTCAGGCCGATTCAGGAATGGCCTAGACAGGTAAGCACCTTTGCCTGTTTTTCTGTTGTTTTTTCCCGATTCAGGAATGTGTAGTCTGTAATACAACCAAGTGATGCCTGTACAAACAAGAAATAAATTAGATTGCTTTTAGGATTTCAGCCACAGCCATTAAATCATACTAAAGCATGTGTTGATTTAACCTCCGCTGAAAACAGACTTTTTCATTTGGATAAGACCTTCAGAGTTCTTAAACTTCAATATTATTACAATGCTCCCTATTTCCAGCATCCAAAAGCTAAAAATACTGATGGCTATTAACTAGTTAAAGGATCAGTATAGCTTCCAAATTCAGCCTCTTTTTTTTAGAATTTATCTACCATTTGATAATAATATGCAATCTCATAAATCTATGATCTTAGTGTGTTCACCCACCTCAACCCCTCTGTATACTAGACCAATGCCCTTCCCCTATAACCTCGCTCTCCAACATCACTGAAGGGGAGCTTAATTGTCTCCTCTCCAAATCACACCTCACCACTTGTGCACTAGAACCCATCCCATCTTCTCCCCAACCTCACCACCACACTTATCCCATCCCTAACCCATCTCTTCAACCTATCACTAACTTCTGGCACCTTCCCTTCTGCTTTCAATCATACCACAATCACACCTATCCTTAAAAAGCCAACCCTCAACCCAACCTCTATGTCCAGCTATCGCCCAATATCGCTGCTCTCATTCGCTTCCAAACTCCTGGAGCAGCACGTCCACGCTGAGCTTTCCTCCCACCTCTCATCTAACTTGCTCTTTGACAATCTACAATCTGGTTTCCGCCCCCATCACTCAACTGAGACTGCCCTGACCAAAATCACTAATGACCTACTTACCGAAAGCTAACGGACAATACTCTGTACTCCTCATTCTAGACCTGTCCTCTGCTTTTGACACAGTTGACCACTGCCTCCTACTACAGATCCTCTCTTCCTTTGGCATCAAAGACCTTGCCCTATCCTGCATCTCCTCGTACCTTTCCAACCGCACATTCAGTGTCTCACACTCCCACCTTACCTCCTCATCCCACCCTCTCCCTGTTGGAGTCCCCCAAAGCTCTATTCTAGGACCTCTACTCTTCTCAATCTATACACTTGGCTTGGGACAACTCATAAAGTCCCTTGGATTCCAGTACCACCCCTATGCTGATGACACTCAGATCTACCTCCCTGGCACAGACGTCACCTCTCTTCTGTCCATAATCCCAGAGTGTCTATCAGCCATATCCTCCTTCTTCTCCTCTCGCTTCCTCAAACTCAATGTGGACAAATCTGAACTCATCATCTTTCCTCCTTCTCACAGATCTTCCTTACCTGATCTATCTACCACAATAAATTACATCATGCTTTCCCCTGTACCGGACATTCTCTGACTTGGAGTAACCCTTGACTCTGCCCTGTCCTTCAAACCGCACATCCAAGCTCTTTCCACCTCCTGTCACCTCCAGCTCAAAAATATTTCCAGAATTCATCCTTTCCTCAACACTCAATCTACTAAAATGCTTGTGCATGCCCTCATCATCTCCCGCCTTGACTACTGCAACATCCTTTTCTGTGGCCTCCCTGCTAACACCCTTGCACCTCTCCAGTCTATCCTTAACCCTGCTGCCCGACTAATTCATCTCTCTCCTCGCTACTCCTCCACTTCTCCCCTCTGCAAATCTCTTCACTGGCTCCCATTCCCTCAGCGTATCCAGTTAAATTATTAATACTGACCTACAAAGCCATCCATAACCTGTCTCCTCCATATATCTCTGAACTAATCTCCCGATATCTTCCCTCACATAATCTCTGGTCCTCCCAAGACCTCCTTCTCTCCTCCACACTTATCCGCTCCTCACCCAACCGCCTCCAAGGCTTCTCCAGAATATCTCCCATCCTCTGGACTGGAATTCTTTGCCCCAACACGTTTGACTATCAACCACATTCGGATCCTTCAGACGGAACCTGAAAAGCCATCTCTTCAGGAAAGCCTACAGCCTGCACTGATCCTGCTGCCTCCTCACCACTACCGAAGCTACCGCCTCACCAACACCGGAGCTACTGCAACCCCCCAACCTATTGTCTCCATCCCCACCATCCTGTAGAATGTAAGCCCGCAAGGGCAGGGTCCTCGCCCCTCTGTATCAGTCTGTCATTGTTAGTTTGTTTACTGTAAGTGATATCTGTAACTTGTATGTAACCCCTTCTCATGTACAGCACCATGGAATCAATGGTGCTATATAAATAAATAATAATAATTGAAGAAAATGTAAGCGTCTTATTTTCATGTTATAGCTGAAAAAACATTTTCCAAAGATCGGGTTCAATTTCATGTCATAATGCCTCATTCCACTGAACCGTTATCGTGTTATGCAGGGACCGCGCAAACAGGCAGTAAAGGAAATGAACAGTGGCATGATCAAAAAGCAGACGTGGCTAAATAAGAACAAGAAGAAAGCCTTCTACACTGCCGTCGCTGCCGAGAACTTCCGGGAAGGTGCAAGAACGCTCCTTCAGGTGAGACACAGAAACGGTCACCATGTTGCATCTCCAATAGTTGTATCTAAACCTTTCGTTATTTTGTTTCCATGTTCCAAACATTAACTTGCTTGTTTCCTAGATTTTGGGGGGTGACATGATTAACCTGAAGTCCAGGAGGTTTTATTGAGTGGTGGTCCAGCTTGTGGGCAATCTCTATATAACCTATGTCGGCTTTTTATATATGACATGCCAAAAAGCAGCAAAATCTGGACGGTTATATGGAGGAGTGTATTAGCATAATGATATAACAGATGCCTTGATAAAGGAGAGCTCTCAAGTTCATTTTTCAGTAAATTTTGTTTCCTATATAAAACAAAAGACATGCCGTAAATATCTGATGGGCGAGGATCCCAATATTGGGGCCAACAACAATCTGATGAGCAGGGTTCCCCCAATTTTCCATTCCAAATGATGCTGGGCGGCTGTGGCTGGAAAGGTGGTCATATTTGCACAGCTATTTCCATTTATTACTAGGGGAGTTCTGCAAACTAGTGAGTACACTTACCAAGCTGGATTACACCCTGATTTTTCCAAAAATCCTGCACTATCCTTTTTGTTGTGACCACTGTCATGTCTGGTTTTATGCCACTCGGCGGTTACATGGTTTTGATTAAAGGGAATCTATCATCAGATCTTTGTCTCCCTAATATGAGAGCAGTGTAACGTTGAAACTCCGAAACTCCAGCGATGTGTCACTTATTGGGCTGCTTGCTGTAGTTTTGATAAAATCACTGTTCTACTAGATTAGTAGTAAACATGTTGTCAACAAGTCCTCCATATGCAGTAGCTCTCTATAACCCTGCTCCACCACTGATTGGCAGCTTTCTGCCTATGCACAGTGTACATAGAAAGCTGCCAATCAATGGTGTGGGCGGGGTTATACAGAGCTCAGCACTCAGAGAACGGATAGATCTGCAGCAGATAAACTGTGATTTTATCAAAACACATTGCTGGAATCAGGGTCTCTTCCTCAAATAATGTGCTCTCAGATGGAGTAACAAGAACCTGGTAAGTATGTAGGAGAATTCCATCTGACATATTGCTCAGGTGTTTCCCTGCATTCTCCTAACTACATCCTTTTCCCAGGACCCTAAAGTCCTTTTCTGCAATAATAAGTGTAATTCCCGCTTAGAGGAGCGTAACCTCAGCAGGTAAGATGCTGCGAGTCCTGAACCTTGCATATGACATATACGCGTCACGGCGAGTGATGCTGCGAGTCCTGAACCTTGCATATGACATATACGCGTCACGGCGAGTGATGCTGCGAGTCCTGAACCTTGCATATGACATATACGCGTCACGGCGAGTGATGCTGCGAGTCCTGAACCTTGCATATGACATATACGCGTCACGGCGAGTGATGCTGCGAGTCCTGAACCTTGCATATGACATATACGCGTCACGGCGAGTGATGCTGCGAGTCCTGAACCTTGCATATGACATATACGCGTCACGGCGAGTGATGCTGCGAGTCCTGAACCTTGCATATGACATATACGCGTCACGGCGAGTGATGCTGCGAGTCCTGAACCTTGCATATGACATATACGCGTCACGGCGAGTGATGCTGCGAGTCCTGAACCTTGCATATGACATATACGCGTCACGGCGAGTGATGCTGCGAGTCCTGAACCTTGCATATGACATATACGCGTCACGGCGAGTGATGCTGCGAGTCCTGAACCTTGCATATGACATATACGCGTCACGGCGAGTGATGCTGCGAGTCCTGAACCTTGCATATGACATATACGCGTCACGGAGAGTGATGCTGCGAGTCCTGAACCTTGCATATGACATATACGCGTCACGGCGAGTGATGCTGCGAGTCCTGAACCTTGCATATGACATATACGCGTCACGGCGAGTGATGCTGCGAGTCCTGAACCTTGCATATGACATATACGCGTCACGGAGAGTGATGCTGCGAGTCCTGAACCTTGCATATGACATATACGCGTCACGGAGAGTGATGCTGCGAGTCCTGAACCTTGCACATGACATATACGCGTCACGGAGAGTGATGCTGCGAGTCCTGAACCTTGCACATGACATATACGCGTCACGGAGAGTGATGCTGCGAGTCCTGGACCTTGCATATGACATATACGCGTCACGGCGAGTGATGCTGCGAGTCCTGAACCTTGCATATGACATATACGCGTCACAGAGAGTGATGCTGCGAGTCCTGAACCTTGCATATGACATATACGCGTCACGGCGAGTGATGCTGCGAGTCCTGAACCTTGCATATGACATATACGCGTCACGGAGAGTGATGCTGCGAGTCCTGAACCTTGCATATGACATATACGCGTCACGGCGAGTGATGCTGCGAGTCCTGAACCTTGCATATGACATATACGCGTCACGGAGAGTGATGCTGCGAGTCCTGGACCTTGCATATGACATATACGCGTCACGGCGAGTGATGCTGCGAGTCCTGAACCTTGCATATGACATATACGCGTCACGGCGAGTGATGCTGCGAGTCCTGGACCTTGCATATGACATATATGCGTCACGGCGAGTGATGCTGCGAGTCCTGAACCTTGCATATGACATATACGCGTCACGGCGAGTGATGCTGCGAGTCCTGGACCTTGCATATGACATATATGCGTCACGGCGAGTGATGCTGCTAGTCCTGAACCTTGCATATGACATATACGCGTCACGGCGAGTGATGCTGCGAGTCCTGAACCTTGCATATGACATATACGCGTCACGGCGAGTGATGCTGCGAGTCCTGGACCTTGCATATGACATATACGCGTCACGGAGAGTGATGCATGGCTTCTAGTAATGAAGAAAACGTCCTTGCTACATAAAAACTTCAGAACGTTTTCTGCTATCATTAACAATCTAACAATGTGTACTAGTGCTGGCTGCTAACTGCAGACAGCTCCGGGGCGGACATATTTCCTCTCTGCTTTATTCACTATTACATTTTTAATGATGGCCAGATACACTCGGGAGGGGTTTTTATAGACAGAAACTTTGTGCTTGATTCTAAAAGTTGAGGGTCACTTTTTTAATGAATCTGACAGAAGGTGTGAAGTCTTCAACCTTTCACAAATAGAAATCATTTCCTGCATTTGGATAAAATCTGAATTTTATCTTTTTTTTATGGTTTTGGAAAAATATACTCAGATAGCTCTTACAGCTAAAATGTGGACTTCTTGACACAGTTTATTTGCATTTTTCTTAATCAACAGTCATCCTTCCTGATTGTTGTCCTGCATAATGGACATGGTGGAGCTGGGTGGGCAATAAAGTGGCTGGGCTTAGAAGGGTTAACAGTTTAGTGCTGGACAATGAGCCTTTGTTATAATGTTAATAATCTACTACCCCAAAGAAAACTGTCTTCAGTCACACTTGCAGGTGAATTTTACTGCTTTATATATCTGATGAAATGCCATAATAGAGGATATGAAGAAACATTCATGCAGAGTAATATACCGAGCCGACGCACACAGGCGAGGATGAACCCTCAGGATACGTTCCCTTTCCATGCTGAGCTCCCACAGCAGCAGCAAAGTCATCAGCTGTGAATTTAGTTGTGGATAACATCAGGCTGCACTCGTATGACATCTGAGTGCAGTCTGATTTTCGCGCACTGACAAAATGGAGAAGTGTCGTTCATCCGAGAGAATCTCTGCTGACCCTCTGATCAGAGCTTGGTCAGTGTCATTTGCATAATGATTTTTTCGGATGAGAGAATCTGCAGTCATCGGCACGAGTCCTGAAGGGTAAAATAAATATTAAAAATGTTTCCGATGGCAATCATAACGGCTGCACACCAAGCTTTGGCTCCTGATCACTTTCTGTACAGAGGTGTGGCGCTTTTCAGCGTTTGGATAGAACTCTTCTTTTTGTGACAGGTTCTCCATAAAGCGCATTCACTTTCTTTTTCCGCTTTGTACTCTGCATTCCAATGAAGGCTGATTCACCCCACAAATGGCTATTTCTTCTCTCAGGAGATGACAGGTTTGTGCTAAATGTTCTCTTTGAAACACGATCTTTTTTAGTCAAGCGTTCTAGTGGAAACTTCTGCGAGCAGATGAATCTTTCATCTAAAAAGCGGAATGTAAAATAAGCAGATTGCACTTGTTCCTGAAAACTCCCACAAAATCATTACGGCTTTTTACATCTTTGAATGAAAAAAAAGTCAATAAAGCTAAAACCGTGATTGTGGTGAACATCACAGCTGCACTCTCGTAACGTCGCCCAGGAACAAACTTGTCATTTCAGGGACAATAAAACCCCTGGAAAACAACATGTGCTCTGGAGATAGTAACTCACAGATCCATTGAAATGACAGCTTGACTGCTGAAATCCAAATACTTTTAATTGCAAGGAAATCATTTCCGTTCATCTCAAGTCATTTATGAATGTAAGAAAAACTTCCTCTTCCACAGTCAAACAAAAAGTCACTGGTGGCCGTGTAATAAAGCCGCCTGTCACTCCTGCACAGCAGGCAATGTCATCAGCAACTCAGCTACATCTGTAGGAATCATTACTGGACCACAGGATTTGACTTTCTCTTATATTGCTGATATAGCGCCAATATATTCTGCAGCACAGAACAAGGATTGTCATTATACATCATGCAATCAGTGCCTGTTCCCCAATCTAAGGCCGGTTTCACACGTTCTGAGATTTCGGGTACCGGTAAAAAACGGTACCGGAGATGTCAGTGTCTGTGTGTCCATGTGTGTAATACTTGAGGCACACGTGTGGCATTCATGTGACACATCAGTAGTACCGCATGTACCAACGCCAGGGAAGCAGCGGTACAGTAAGCACTGTTCCCCAGCGCCGGGTGCTGAAGACAGCTTGCATCATTCTCCCCTGCTCTGCCGGCGATCAGCACAAGTTGTATTCAAGTGATAACAATGACAGTAGGCGGCGGCTGCTGGGACTATTACTCCCATCAGCTTACACCTGCTGCCGCTATTATCAGTAACAGCAGGTGGCGGCTGATGGGAGTATTCCTCACCCTGCTCTATAAATAAATAAATAAATGAAAATAATGGCGTGGGTTCCCCTGTAATTTTCTATAACCAGCCAGGCAAAACTGACAGCTGGGGACTGCAACCCTTAGCTGTCAGCGTTAGCAAGGCTGGTTGTCAAAAATGGGGAGGACTCCATGCTGCTTTTTTAAATTATTTATTTAAATAATAAAAAAAAAACAGCATGGGGACCCCTCTATTCTTGATAACCAACCTTGCTGAAGCTGACAGCTGAGGGTGGCATCCCTCAGCTGTTAGTTTTGCCTGGCTGGTTATAGAAAATACAGGGGAACACACTCCGTTTTTTCATTGATTTATAGTGCATGCGGTGGGTGAGGAATACTCCCATCAGCCGCCTCCTGCTGTCATTGTTATCACTTGAATACAACTCTCATCATTCTCCTCTGCTCACGCTGATTGCCAGCAGAGCAGGGGAGAATGATGAGAACGGTCTTCAGCACCCGGCGCCGGGGAAAAGAGTTTACTGTACTGCTGCTTCTCAGGCGTCGGTACGTGTGACACAGAGATGACATCCCTGTGTGTCAATCGTGTGCACGTGTGCACGTGTGCGGGACGTTTTGCGGCCCGTGCTGCTGGTAAAAAAAATGACGTGTCAGCAGGTTTTGCCCACGGATACACGGTCCGTGGAAACACACTGATGTGTGCACATCTACATCTGTAAGTGTCTCCGGTACATATGAAAACTATCATCACATGTTCCAGAGACACGGACGTGTGAAAGACCCCTAATGTCTAGGTAGCTAAATACCCAACCAGTACATAAAGTGCTGGATGAAACCCATGCAACACTGGATGAACATACAATCTCCATGTTGTTTGTGGTTGTATTTACACCCAGGACTGCAGTACTGCACGGCGTCAGCGCTAGCCACAAAGCCACTCTCCTGTCATGGATTTGTTTTTTGCAATATTATCTGAAAATCCATGACTGACTTGGAGTACACACCGCAACCCCACTTAAGTAAAAAAAAGTCAAAGTTACACATATATTACATAAATGAATTCCCAAATTACCCAGATGGGACAAACGACTCCAAGAATGAAACTGTATTACATGGTTTACATGGCTTTACTGGTTAATAAAGGGGATCCCAAGCATGTGTCCTTCCTCCATGACAGCCATAACCCTAGTGGACATATGGGTTTTTCAGGTAGGACAATCTCTTTGGAACAATTATTTCATGACCAAAAGAACACATATTTAATAGGGACTGTTATGCCTAGATAAACCCAATTTTGACAATATATAATTTAGAATTTGTGGTTTACAATTAGTCATATTCTGTACCATCTTTTATTAAAGGCAATCTGTAACCAGATTTTTGTCCCCCTAATGTGAATGTAGTATATTGTAGAGACAGGTTCCAGTGATGTGTCACTTACTGGGCTGCTTACTGTACTTTGATAAGATCACAGTTTTATCAGCAGGATATTATTACTAGATGACTAGTAAATCTGCTTCCATGTTGTCTTCCATGTTCATAAGCTCTATATAGCCAGGCCCCCCCAGTGATTGGCAGCTTTCTGCCTATGTACAATGTACACAGAAAGCTGCCAATCAGTGGTGTGGGCGGGGTTATACAGAGCTCAGCATTCAGAGAAGTGCTAGATCTGCAGCAGATAAGGCTACTTTCACACTAGCGTCGGACTTGGCCCTTCACAGTGCGTCGGGCCGAGGTTCCGACGCTAGCAGTGAATGCGCCGCACAACGGAGGCAGCGGATGCATTTTTCCTGCGCATCCGCTGCCCCATTGTAAGGTGCGGGGAGGTGGGGGCGGAGTTCCGGCTGCGCATGCGCGGTCGGAAAAAGCGGTCCGTCGGCAGCAAAAAACGTTACATGTAACGTTTTTTTCTCCCGGCGGTCCGCCACAACACGGCGCAACCGTCGCACGATGGTTGCGACGTGTGGCAATGCGTCGCAATGCGTTGCTAATGCTAATCTATGGGGCAAAAATGCATCCTGCAAACAACTTTGCAGGATGCGTTTTTCCCATAAACGACGCATTGCGATGTATTGCAAAAAACGCTAGTGTGAAAGTAGCCTAAAACAGGGATTTTTCCCAACAGTATGACAAGCAGCCAAGTAAGTGATACATCACTGGAATCAGGGTCTCTGCTTTTTCATCATACTGCTCTCAGATAAGGTAGCAAAAATCTAGTGAAAGATTCCCTTTGAATGAAACTATTGGTGTTCTTCATGTATCCTTGCATTCTTTTCCTGGTGTATCCTATCACAGCCAATGACCAATATATGGAAGCAGAACTTTGTACAAAGAACCTATACTTTTGATACTTTTGCACATGGAGTCCCTGTCACTCTGTTGAAATTGTAGACAGTCCATGTATCGCACATATGTAGCATTGTATTACTGATCCAATATAAACATCCAATGTAAAATGAAACAATTCGTTATGAATCCCTCAAAAATAAAACCTGTGTATGTCTGTGCTACTCCATTGCAAAGAGGGTGAATGTAGTTAAGATCCAGCACAAGTAGCATAGAAATCCTATTCACTATTGGATCAACATTAAAATCCCAAAGCACAAGACATAGAGGGGCACGAAAAACGCGACGCATTTCGGACAGTGATGTCCTTACCCATAGGTACAGGTCCTTCTCAAAAAATTAGCATATAGTGTTAAATTTCATTATTTACCATAATGTAATGATTACAATTAAACTATCATATATTATAGATTCATTATCCACCAACTGAAATTTGTCAGGTCTTTTATTGTTTTAATACTGATGATTTTGGCATACAACTCCTGATAACCCAAAAAACCTGTCTCAATAAATTAGCATATCAAGAAAAGGTTCTCTAAACGACCTATTACCCTAATCTTCTGAATCAACTAATTAACTCTAAACACATGCAAAAGATACCTGAGGCTTATATAAACTCCCTGCCTGGTTCATTACTCAAAACCCCCATCATGGGTAAGACTAGCGACCTGACAGATGTCAAGAAGGCCATCATTGACACCCTCAAGCAAGAGGGTAAGACCCAGAAAGAAATTTCTCAACAAATAGGCTGTTCCCAGAGTGCTGTATCAAGGCACCTCAATGGTAAGTCTGTTGGAAGGAAACAATGTGGCAGAAAACGCTGTACAACGAGAAGAGGAGACCGGACCCTGAGGAAGATTGTGGAGAAGGACCGATTCCAGACCTTGGGGAACCTGAGGAAGCAGTGGACTGAGTCTGGTGTGGAAACATCCAGAGCCACCGTGCACAGGCGTGTGCAGGAAATGGGCTACAGGTGCCGCATTCCCCAGGTAAAGCCACTTTTGAGCTACAGAGAAGCAGCACTGGACTGTTGCTAAGTGGTCCCAAGTACTTTTTTCTGATGAAAGCAAATTTTGCATGTCATTCGGAAATCAAGGTGCCAGAGTCTGGAGGAAGACTGGGGAGAAGGAAATGCCAAAATGCCTGAAGTCCAGTGTCAAGTACCCACAGTCAGTGATGGTGTGGGGTGCCATGTCAGCTGCTGGTGTTGGTCCACTGTGTTTCATCAAGGGCAGGGTCAATGCAGCTAGCTATCAGGAGATTTTGGAGCACTTCATGCTTCCATCGGCTGAAATGCTTTATGGAGATGAAGATTTCATTTTTCAGCACGACCTGGCACCTGCTCACAGTGCCAAAACCACTGGTAAATGGTTTACTGACCATGGTATTACTGTGCTCAATTGGCCTGCCAACTCTCCTGACCTGAACCCCATAGAGAATCTGTGGGATATTGTGAAGAGAAAGTTGAGAGACGCAAGACCCAACACTCTGGATGAGCTTAAGGCCGCTATTGAAGCATCCTGGGCCTCCATAACATCTCAGCAGTGTCACAGGCTGATTGCCTCCATGCCACGCCGCATTGAAGCAGTCATTTCTGCCAAAGGATTCCCGACCAAGTATTGAGTGCATAACTGAACATTATTATTTGTTGGTTTTTTTGTTTGTTATTAAAAAACACTTTTATTTGATTGGATGGGTGAAATATGCTAATTTATTGAGACAGGTTTTTTGGGTTATCAGGAGTTGTATGCCAAAATCATCAGTATTAAAACAATAAAAGACCTGACAAATTTCAGTTGGTGGATAATGAATCTATAATATATGAAAGTTTAATTGTAATCATTACATTATGGTAAATAATGAAATTTAACACTATATGCTAATTTTTTGAGAAGGACCTGTATACTATATGAGAACGTTCTTAGTGAATATATACCCTTAAAAAGGAATAGGAACTGACAATTATATATCATCTAGTCTTTCTATGTATCAGCATCACCATTCTTTTTTGGCTGAGGTTTAAAGGCTCATATAAGTGTGGCGGTAATAAAGATGGTTTGTGTAAATATATCTATCTATATATATATATATATATATATAAAACAGAAAATAATACAGGTAAAAAATACAATATCAAATATTAATTGGAACACTATGTGGCTTATATGGCCACTTGCACACTTTGCAATAAATACGATATTGGTTGCACCACTCGCACTTTAGAAAAGAGAATGGCTGAAAATACATGAGCCGCGTCACCGAACTCCACACGGGTAAATAGAGGCATTTAACGGGTTAACAAACCGATGAGAAGAGGAAATTGGCTGAAAGCGTTAATTACAAGGGAGGCCGTTAAATAAATGCTTTCCTATGGGTCTGCACTATTGTAGCGATCTGATGTATTTCTTTTAATTTTTCGTTCTTATGATTTACTCACTGTTATATGTACTCACATATATTTATTCGGATTAAATTTTTTGTTCTTTGTTGCTTTATGTTTGTTAATATGTTTATGATCGATCCGGTGTGTGGGGTGGAGTTACTTAGTCTATGCTGTGTCAGCTTTTAAGGGTATATATTCACATGAAGTATGCCCTGTCTGAAATGCGTCAGGTGGTTCGTGTTCCTCTATGACTTGTTTCATTTGGCTCTTAATGTTGACCCCATAAATTACTGAATCTTTATGGTACCGATGCTGGATCTCAACTACCTTCACCCTCTTTGCCTGCTCGGGAATGCCGACCCGGTGGACCCACGTATCGGACAATTCAGGAATCCATAGACATTTTGTTATAGTCGGTGAACTAATAACGTTTTCCCTTTTTTGTTTCCTCCATTGCAAGTCAGTGGGACTCATGAGATGAGCACTGCACTCGGCTATCTCGATAAGGTTGCCGTCACACTGACTAGTATTTGGTCAGTATTTTACCTCAGTATCTGTAAGCCAAAACCAGGAGTGGAACAAATAGAGGTAAAGTATAATAGAAACCTGTCACCACTTCTGCATTTATCACCCACTCCTGGTTTTGGCTTACACATACTGAGGTAAAATACTGACCAAATACTTCTAGTGTGACGGCAGCCTAATGCAGCACAATAAGTAGCACTGTTCACCGGCACGACTGCCTGTAGATCAGCACTAAACAGTAAGGACTTTGTGTCTCTGTAGAGACTGCAGGTATGACCAGGAGCTGATTTATTTTACTGAGGTAAAATTCTGACCAAATACTGCTAGTGTGACGGCAGCCTAAGTCCAATAGACTTCCGCATTTGTGTAGGTAATAATTCGGAATAACTCTTTACTTACTTATTTAAAATAATAATGATATAAGAGTATTATTCAGTAATAGCTCATTATTCTGCAGGCTGCCGGTTTGGGAAGACTGAAGCCTAATACCCTGGTGATGGGCTTCAAGAAGGAATGGAGACAGGCCAGCACAGTGGACTTGGCAAACTACGTGGGCATATTGCAGTGAGTGTTCTTGTCTTGGCTTAACTAATATTGTTTGTTTCCATTTGTAAAACATGTGCTACATTGATATATTTCAGATTCAATACAGATTACTTGCTGGTCTACATTAACTATATCTGATATAGCGAGACCCGTATGTAAAAGAAATCAATATTTACAATGAGGATGCATCTGGCCGCCAACTGTTCCACTTGCTCACTGAGCCGAGGTGATGCCAACACCTGCTCTCAAAGGAATAAAGTCTTGTTGCCAAAAATACAAACGCGCCAACGTAAAATGACAGACCAAACAGTCACACCATAATTATATTTCCAATGCATAATGCATTTCCTTTGGTCTGGGCTCTCAATCATCACTAGATTGGACCAGCTTCATTCTCAGAATCTCTGATAAAAGAGCGTCCCAACTGTTACTGGGATAATAACAAGTATAGTCCGGAAAAGCCGCACGCTGCGTAACTGTGGCTCGGATCACAAAAGTGTCCATTTTCTATTGCAGCTCAGATAGGGGCTATGTTATTGAAGGTGGTAATTAGTGACTCCGAAGGGTAGAGTTGTTAGATTTTACTACAAACTACACAGGGAAAAAAATCTCACTGACTTAAGAGGATAAATGGATCTTGACAGTGGAGGAAATGGAAAAAAAAAATAACAAATTATTCGGAATAAAAAATATATCTATAAAAACAGTATTCTTCACAATGTAGGAAGTCATTACATAGTCTTATTTACTTAATAGTTTAGTTATAGTTTTTCAAGGCGATAACCATATGGACACGATTGGACAAGATGGTTCCATACGATGGACCTTTACAAGTGGAAGTTGTTTGAGGGTCATCCAAGGATTATCTTAAGGTTTCAGCGTACCTGACTTGCCGTATTGTTATTTTATTCTTTGCCATGGTTTCTTCTTCATATTCTTTATACTCTGCGCTTCTTTACAGTGACGCATTTGACTTCGAATTTGGAGTCATAATAGTAAGGAACAACCAAGGATTCGATATTTCGGCAGTTCTCCAGGCTCAAGGTAAGAAGGTGAACTTGGTCTAATCACATATGTCCATCTGTTATTTTTTCTGTCCACTTGACAGAACATAAAAAAAAGGAGACTGACGATCCACCTGCTCCTAGCGTTTCTTATGGGGTCAGACTTTATTAAAGTGGCAAACGTTGGATAGAGAAACGTTGCCCGCAAGTGGAGTGAATGCCTATATCTTGTTATAAAGTGCTGTGGTGTACGAAGGGGTTAAGGACTATTACTGTTATCCTGGTTTATAAGTATTGTCCACTTTTGGTGACCTTTTTTTTGCGTTACTTAAATGCAAGTATTTGGGGGTAAAAATTATTTTTGCAATTGGCTTTCACTTCAAAATCTTGCCCCATTTGGCTTCTATAGCCTCTGCAGTGCACTGTCTATTACTGGCCGCTCAATGAGTTATCTGAGCACCCATCAGGGAGCGAACTCTGAGAGTCCAATGGGAGAGTTTGCAGATCTTTTATCTTTCTTTTTTCTGGGTGCTGGGTGCTGATTTATGATCACAGACCACATCAAAGTTGAATGTGAAAGGAAACAAAGAGCCAATAAATGTCAACCGATGCAAAACTATTGATGAAACTCAATTGCAAAAATGTTTTTTAGCCCCAAATACATGCATTTAATAAAAAAAAATTACATGATATTTTCAGCATTACAGCATTACTTAGGGTATACAAAGCGGGTGAGGAGGGGAGGTGTCCGAGAACCGCCAGGAGGGAGATAATAGGTGATGACGTCATCATCTTCCAGTCTGCAGTAAGTCCTCCACAATGGACATCTGAATAGTGACATTGAGATCACATGATGCAGCTAGCCATAGTTGTAATTTGGAATATTATTTATATAGGGCCAATTAACTGAGAAGTGATGAGAAAACGAAACTACTAGGATTTTCTGTGTCTTCTATGTGATTCTTGACATATACTGTATGATATCAACCATTTTTATAGATACTCTCACAACAGGGCACTGCTGTTCAATGGCATGTTCTTCAGCAGAGCTGGACATGGGCCGAAGCGCCAATTCACCACTAAGAGGCCTCCACCATACCGCCCCCATCAGTCTGAACTCACTCATTGCAAACCCATTGTGAACTTCCTTGTTCAGACACTATGGGCCCAATTTATTATTACATTTATTCTTCTTTTAAGCCGTGCTTTCTCTAAAGTTTACATTACATCTGTTTTTATTTTCATCATTATAAGTTTGGGATTTCCAGATGTTTTTGGCTGATTGATCAATTGTGGCTTCTAAAAAAAAAAGTCCCAAAATATTGGTGGAAAGTATTCTTGTCCCCTTTGGACTCATTTTATGTATACTTTAAATTTTTGGCTCAAATTTTGAGACATTTTAATGTGACTTTTTTTTTTTTTTTGCTAAAAAAATAGCAAAATAGGCTTTCCTGTTTTATGCAAAATACCTGAATCACGTTCGACTTTTTGAACAATTTGGAACAAAAAACTTAAAGGATACAAGATTTAAAAAAAAGGCAAATGATGAATCGGGCTGTATGTGTTCACTGTATTGTACCAGTATTTTTTGGCACTCTGTTGCATAATTATGGGCGCCTGTGTCATTACTTATTATTACTTACTTTCAGTTCTCTACACACTTAGGGCAGTCCCACACGTCCAGATAATTCCGGTACCAGAAAAATCGGTACCGGAATTATCCGTATCCGTGTGCCTGTACGCGTCTGTGGCTCATCAGTGTGGCACACGTGTGCCGCCCGTGTGCCCACTGGGTACCACACGAACCGTGCAGGAGACAGCACTAAAGTTTAGCGCTGTCCCCTGCATCTGGTGCTGAAGCCGCGATTCATATCTTCTCTGCAGCAGCGTTTGCTGTAAAGAAGATATGATAAATCCTTTTTTTTTTGTTTCTCGTGTTTAAAATAAAGGTCCATGTCCCCACCCCCCTCCCACCCCCTGTGCGCCCGCCCCCTGTTCTTAAAATACTCACCCGGCTCCCTCGCTGGCTGGCGCTGCTTCCTGTCCTGGCCGCACCTTCTACTGTATGAGCGGTCACGTGGGGCCGCTCATTTATAGTGATGAATATGCGGCTCCACCCCTATGGGAGGTGGGGCCGCATATTCATGACTGTAATCGGCGGCCCCACGTGATCGCTCATACAGGAGAAGGTCCACAGAAACGCACGGGCACACGGACACGGATAATTCAGGTACCAATTTTTCCCGTACCGGAATTATCTGTACGTGTGGGACTGCCCTTAGAAAGCAGTTTTGATGGAGCCATACTATAACTTTATAGTGTGCTCTTACTTTTTTTCTTGGGGCCAATTAATTGAGATATTTTGCATGGAACGAACATAGAGGTTTTATAAAAAAGCTACAATTATTAATTAACTGAGCCCAAAAATGTCACCGACCTTCATAAACAGAATATCTGCAGACCAGCTAGGAACTAATAAGAGCGTTCGGCACAAATCCCAGCTTTCTGGCGCTACTATATCAAATTATAAGGGATAAAATATTGAATTATAGTTTTGTTTTATTCCTTTTCAGGGATTGATGCTTACAAATTACCGGTTTTATGTAAAGCTATAATTAATTCAGATTTGAGCTGTGAATTTCCTGTAATCTGTTTATCGGAAAGCAATGAAATCCGCATTCTCTTGTTCACCTTGCGTTGCCATAACTCATTTCGTGATAGTGGCGAACGGGGTGTAAAGGAAAATGTTACATTCAATGAAAGTGACATCAATTATGATAGTAATAAATGTCCTGGAACTGGTGGACTGAACCAGTATAGTAATGGTTTGTAGCGCACAGTGACACATTCACTTATGATGATAACGTGCATGATTTATACTTTGTCACTATTAATTCCACATTCCATCTTCTCCTAGGGACAAAATAGAACAAATGTGAAAAGAAAAGCATATCTAGCATTACAAATGGAAATGTGCACAGGAATAAATGCAAATGAAGTGATAAGAATTAGAAATGGTCCTAAATGGTGGACTGGTTTAATAATTGCACAGGGTTTAGCGGTGGAAAACAGGGAGCATGCAGAGCGAAAGAGTGACACCAAACTAGTACTGGATCTTGTCTTTGGAGCTCCACAGCCAGAATCAGGGTGGCCTAAAATGACAAGTCTGCAGGTACTCTATGTGACTTCAGACTTGTAAATCCTCGCATAGCGCACACTGCGAGGTGTGAGGATTCTCCAGTGTCACATGACCACAAGTATGTGCTATGCGTACTCCCGGCTACAATCTGTCGCAACGTGCTCGTTGCAAGTGTATTGTGCGAGGTCAGAATAGTCTAGATGTTCTCTGGCCGGGAGTGTGCATATTACATACTTGCGGTCACGTGGTCGCCGTTCCCGAGAATCCTTAGAGTGCCCTGTGAGATGTATGTGAGGAGTCACAAGTCTGCAGTCACACTTCTATCAGTTCTCCCACAATACTGTCAGCTCGGCTGAACTGGCTCTTCCCCACACTGACTGCTAGGATGAAAACTGAAGAAATGTTACTAATCACACTTATGGCTGCTCTGCTTCAGGCACTGTTTAATCACATGCAGCTCTGCAGCGAGACCAGTAAGCGTAGGGCTGTCTGTCATTACATGTCTCACACCGAGAGACCTGCTCTAAGCTCATGTTAGGGATTATTCTTCTTTCCCATGTATGGAAGGAAAACGTTAATACCTCCTGGGGCAAACTCTCAGGGAGATCTGTGTACTGCCTATAGAACAGCTCATTTACATATTAGGAAAAAAACAGGATTTCTGTGGAATAAGACTTCAGATTGGAGATATCAGGGTATCATTTTACTCAGCTTCCTGTGACCTACATGCCCATATAGACAGGTGAGGAGGGCTGATCCTACTGACAGATTCCCTTTAAGGCTATTCTGCCAATGACACCAGTACAAAGGACAATAAACTCCCTCTGGCTGATCGATCAGGACACTCGCAGACATTTGTACGACTGAAAATGAGTTGCGTTCACCTGAATAAGGTTGTTTTGGCGGCAAACTCATAGAGATCTCTGTAGGCTCCATTCAAATGCATAAGACACTTGCAGAAATTTCTGTGACAAATGAATGACTAGAATAATAAATTTATTGGCAGGCTAAGGAGTTGTGTCTATATGTAACTTCTTCATAAAGTAGTTTTAGCTTCAAAACTGTTTTTTTACAGTTCTTGATTTTGGGATAATATTATATCTTCTGTTACTTATTTATGGCACTATAGCAGAACTTACTGTTGTGCGTCGTATTGCGCAGCCATGGGATAGCTACATGCTTTCTATCACACTTTTCTCAAGAATGTATTTGCTGCCATCTGCTGGCCAATGCAGCACAAAACATGGTTTATACACTTGAATATACAGTATTTGCAGTAAATACATCTCTGTAAAAAGAATCAGAAGTATTACAGTGAAAAATGATATTTGCTTTGGATGGCCAATGGTGGTATCACTTGTGTAATACTTTTCTGATTTTTTTTTTGCCATGTATTTATAAAGATTTTTCTGGCCAAAATCCTTTTTTGCTGTACACATGGATAAGAATTTTAGATGCCACTGTGGTACATGAAAGTGGTAGAGAGCTTTATTTATCTTGTATGAATTGTGCGGACATATTCTGACGCAATAACATTAGTAAAAAGTATATTGCTTACATAGTTGTTACCAAAGTTTGGTGCTTGAACAAGGACTGAGAAAGGCATATCGACAAGGACATTTACTAAAAGAAATAGGTCAGCAGGTTTTTGCTACCCCATCAGAGAGCATCTTGATGTAGGGGTAGAGACCCTGATTCCAGTGAAGTGTTACTTACTGGGCTGCTTGCTGCAGTTGTGATAGGATCACTTTTGTATCGGCTGTAGATTTACCAGTTCTTTGATTGCTGAGAACTGTGTGCACTGTGCAAAGGCAGAAAGCTGCCAATCAGTGGTGGGGGCGGGGTTATACAAAGCTCATGGATATGGAGGACTACCTGGCAGAAGGTTTACTAGTCCTCTAGTGATAATCAAAACTACAGCAAGCAGTCCAGTAAGTTACACAGCTCTGGATTCCGGGTCTCTTTTTCTACATCATGCTTCTCTCATATTGGGTGGCAAATATATTCCTAGCTGGCAACAGGTTCCCTTTAAAATCAGTTTTAAAGGGGTGGTACAAACTAGCATAGATTTTTAGTTCTAAACATCTGCCTATTTAATGTAATAATCGAATAACTTTTCTAATGTACTTTAATTAAAAAGTCCCTACTCTTTCTAATTTTTTTTATTTTTTCCTCTTCCGGTTTGAAGGCATTTCGTTTAAGAATGAAACATCGTCAGGTTGTAGAGACTGCTGCAGCTTCTGCCCCCTTCTCTTAAGCAAAGCATTATCAGTGACATCATTTTCTGAGGCTGGGCTAGTCCTAGGATTACTGAGCATGCATTGGTTGTCAATTCCAAAGTATGCTCAGTACGAGCTCCCTTGTCACTGTGTGAAATTACTTTCAAAGCACATTAATAGTGTGCAGGAGAGCGCACTGTCAGTGCACATTGTAAGGAGAGAACACAGCAAGCAAAGACTAGCTCCATCCCCAAAAGTGACATCACTTTCAGGGGTAGGGCTGGTCTCTGCTTTTCTTGCTTGCCACATTCTTTCCTTACAATGCACACTGACAGTGCACTCACATGCCGGCCCTTGAAACTTCTCATCAGTGTCAGTGAGGGAGTGAGCAAACTGCCACTGTACATTGAATGTTATATCGTACAGTGACAAGGGGGCTCGTATTTAGCATATGTCAAAAATGACAACTGATGCATGCTCAATAGAAGAGGGACTAGCCCAGAAACTGTAACGGACATTTCTGATGACACTTTGTTTCAGGAAAGGGCAGGGGCTGCTACAGTGACCACAGCATCTGCATCCGGATGACGTCTCATTTGAGTATCCCAGCATGCATTGGGAACTCTCAAACGAAATGTCATCAAACCGGAAGTACGGTAGGTAAAAAATAAATAAATAAGAGAATAGAGAGGAAACGGAAGAGATTTTTTAATTAAAGTATATGAGAAAAGAGATTACATTATCACTTTAAATAGACAGATATTTAGGATTAAAATAAATGTTTGTTTCAGACCACCCCTTTAATGTACTGTAAAAAAGGCAATAGTCTAGTCTTACAATAAATTTGTAATCATTGCCAGTCTGTGCGCCAGCAGAGCAAATCAAAGTCAGCTATGGGTTGGCATTGATTTGCAGTTTAATTTAGGCCAATTTCCTCCATAAATAGCAAAGTGTTGGGAAGCTGAAGTTCCGAGTTCTCCCCCTAAGCATAGTCCAATTTTCTTTAAAATTGAGAAAGCAAAATATAAATAAAAAAAAAAGGCTTGGGGGATTTTTGCACTCAACAGATTTATAGTACAGTGTGCAACTTTTTTTCTTGCAGAATTCTGGTGCAAGCTGCTTCATAGGTCGTCCCTATGAACCTCAAAGTAAATGACTATATATTTCTAAAATAAATATATAATTACAACCCGCCTGTCTATTTTCATCTATTCTTCCTTGGAAAATGTTTCCAGTTCTTTGAGATTCCTCTGTCGTCTTTCATGCACTGCTATTGAGGTCTTGCCACAGAATTTCAATGATGCTCGGATCAGGGGACTGTGAGGGCCATTGTAAAACCTTCAGCTTGCACCTTTTGAGGAGTTCTATTGTGGATTTTGATCATTTTACACTTGTAGAAGCCATCCTCTTCTCAACTTCAGCTTTTTTACAGATGGTGTTACATTTGTATCAAGAATTTGTTGAAATGTCATTGAATTCTTTCTTCCCTCTTCCTGTGAAATGTTTCCGTGCCATTGGCTGCAACAAAACCCCAAAGCGTGATTGATCCACCCCATGCTTAATGGTTGGTGAGATGTTCTTTTCCTGAAATTCTATGCCCTTTTTTCTCCACACATACCCTTAACCAAAGAGTTTTATTTTAACCTCATCAGTCCATAGGACTTGTTTCCAAAATGCATGAGGCTTGTTGAGATGTTCTTTTGCATTCTCATGATGCTGAATTTTATGGTGAAGACGCAGGAGAGGTTTTTTTTTTCTGATGAATCTTCAATGAAGGCCATATTTGTGTCGGTGTCTCTGAATAGTAGAATAATGCACCAAAACTCCAGAGTCTGCTAAATCTTTCCGAAGGTCTTTTGGAGTCAAGCAGGGGTTCTGATTTGCCTAACTAGCAATTCTATGAGCAGCTCTCACTGACATTTTGCTTGGTCTTCCAGAACTTATCTTGACCTCCACTGTTCCTGTTAACTTCCATTTATTAATTACATCTCAAACTAAGTAAAGAGTAGCTTGAAAATGCTTTGTTATCTTTTTATAGACCTTCTCCTGCTTTGTGGGCGTCCACCATTTTCATTTTCAGAATGTTAGGCAACTGCTTAGAAAAACCCATGGCTGATGTTTTTTGGCACTAAGTTAGAGGAGGCTGAGTTTTTATAAAGCTGGGAAATTATCTGAGTTATCTGAGCACACAAATCTCCAAGGGTGCCCACACTTTCGCATCAGCCCATTTTCCTTTTTGTAATTTGTAAAACGTAAAAAATGACAATACTTTTTTTTGCGCCTGAAATACAAAGGAAATGTGTCATCTTTAACTTTAGTCATTTTAGAGATCATTTCATCTTTAACTTGCTTAACTGTTCACTATAACAATAATTTTGACCAAGGGTGCCCAAACTTTACATGCCACTGTATAGATGGCAATAAAATATTGAAAGTGAGTCACATTGAGAAACAAAGTTCAGACTGAGATCTTGCCTAGTTCTTGCATCTTATGCTAGAATATATACAGTATGACAAGTGACTTGCAGCTGTAATCGCAGCAAAAGGTGGCGCAACAAAGTATTAAGTTAAAGGGGCCGAATAATATTGCACGCCCCACTTTTCAGTTTTTGAATTGCCACAAAAATGTAAAATAACCAATAAATTTCGTTCAACTTCACAATTGTGTTCCACTTGTTGTCGATTCTTCACCAAAAATTTGCATTTGGTATCTTTATGTTTGAAGCATGATATGTGGGAAAAGGTTGAAAAGTTCCAGGGAGCCGAATACTTTCGCAAGGCACTGTATCTGTCCAGGGCATCATTCTTAGGCAATGAAACCTTCGACTTCGAATTTCAAAAGATTCGCTCTTTTCTAATGTCAATGTAAAAAAAAGTAGACATATGGCTATAGTCGAAGGTATTGGCAACCTTGAAATTGTTTCAGAAATTGAAGTGTTTCTCTCAGAAAATGATTGCAATGACAATGTTTTGTTATACACCTTTATTTCCTTGCATGTATTGGAACAACACAAAAAAACAGAAAACAAAAGGCAAATAAAAATAATAATTTCACACAAAACCCCCAAAATGGTCCAGACAAAATTTTTAGTACCCTCAACTTAATATTTTGTTGCACACCCTTGGGAATAAACAACTGATTTGTGAAGCAATCACTTCCTATAATCACCAACAAGCTTCTTACACCTCTCCCCTTGGAATTTTGGAGCTCTCTTTTTTTGCAAACTGCTCCAGGTCTCTCATATTTGAAGAGTGCCTTGTCCCAACAGCAATTTTAAGATGGAAATTAGATCCAGACTTATTGCTGGTCACTTCAGAACTCTCCAGCACTTTGTTTCCATCTATTCCTGGGTGGTTCTTGAAGTATGTTTGGTGTCATTGTCCTGCTGGAAGACCTATGACCTAGGACGCCAACCCAGGTTTTAGATCAGTCTCAGAAATAAAACATCTTTGATCTGCCACCATATTTCACTGTAGGTACTGTGTTCTTTTGTTTGTAGGCCTCATTTCATTTTCGGTAAACAGTAGAATAATGTGCTTTACTAAACAGCTCCATCTTGGTCTCATCTGTCCACAAGAAGCTTTCCCAGAAGGATTTTGGCTTACTTAAATACATTTTGACAAACTGCAGTCTGGCCTTTTTATGTCTTTGTATCAGCATATCAGCAATGAGGTTCTCCTGGGTCTCCTGCCATAGCATTTAATTTCATTCATGCTGACACTGATGCACCCTGAGCCTGCAGGAAAGCTTGAATTTCTTTGGAACTTGATTGGGGCTGCTTATCCACCATTCGGACTTTCCTGTGATTCAACAGTTCATCAATTTTTCTCTGACGTCCACGAACAGGGCGATTAGCTACAATGCCATGGGTTATAAATTCTTGATTAGGTTGCGTACCAAGAGCAAAGGAACATCAAGATCTCTGGAGATGGACTTGTAACCTTGAGATTGTTGATATTTTTCAAATTATGTCCAATTTGCCTTTTTTCACCTTTTTTTGTGTTATTCCAATACACTCAAAGGAAATTAACATGTGTATAACAAAACGTGTGTAATTGCATTAACCTTCTTTTAGAAAGAAATACCGTACTTCATTTTCTGGAACAATTTCAAGGGTGCCAACACTTTCAGCCATAATTGAGTTCCCAAATTTCATACAATTTGTACAAGAGAATGCTGCAGTCATCCTTTACAAGAACCTTAAAGGGAACCTGTCACCCCGTTTTTTCAGATTGAGATATAAATACTGTTAAATAGGGCCTGCGCTGTGCGTTACTATAGTGTATGTAGTGTACCCTGATTCCCCACCTATGCTGCGAAATACATTACCAAAGTCGCCGTTTTCGCCTGTCAATCAGGCTGGTCAGGTCAGGCGGGCGTGGTGACATCGCTCTTTTCTTCCCCAGCTTTCCGTTGGTGGCGTAGTGGTGTGCGCATGTCGCAGTGACGAATCCACTGCGCGCACGTGAAGAAGCAGCGCGCGATCTGCGCTATTACCCCCTGTCATCGGTGGGGGTGGCCATCTTCCTGGGGCCGCGCGTGCGCAGATGGAGTACTCTGCTGCACGGGGCTTCAGGAAAATGGCCACGGGATGCCGCGCGTGCGCAGAAGAGATCGTGGCGGACATTTTCCCAAAGCCGAGATGCACGCGCGGCCCCAGGAAGATGGCCGCCCCCACCGATGACAGGGGGTAATAGCGCAGATCGCGCGCTGCTTCTTCACGTGCGCGCAGTGGATTCGTCACTGCGACATGCGCACACCACTATGCCACCAACGGAAAGCTGGGGAAGAAAAGAGCGATGTCACCACGCCCGCCTGACCTGACCAGCCTGATTGACAGGCGAAAACGGCGACTTTGGTAATGTATTTCGCAGCATAGGTGGGGAATCAGGGTACACTACATACACTATTGTAACGCACAGCGCAGGCCCTATTTAACAGTATTTTTATCTCAATCTGAAAAAACAGGGTGACAGGTTCCCTTTAAGAACAGAAGACAAGCAAGGGGAAAAGCTTATAGCATGATTGTACTTATACTTTTGTGGACTAAATAGTAATCTGACGAAATTCTCTGAGATACCAACACAACACGTGATGAGAATAGTTATGTGAGAGAATTGCTTTGTGAACACAATAGATGAATAAGAGATTTTAGATGGAGAACATTAAGAAAGAATGAGAAGTGATAACCTTTCTAACAGAATCATATGCATGATTAACGTCATATCCTATTAAATACAGTCATCATGTTATTATAGCAAGGCCTAATTAAAGGAGAAGTATTAGCGATCGTAAGTGTCAGATGGGTAATTAAAGTCGGTATCAGTTGGCTATACACTGTAGAACCCATTTTTATACACCATTTGCCAGACAAGGAAGATTAGTTCTGTACTTCATTCTTGTACAATAAAAGGTAACTTTCCCAGTGAGGAATCTTTTCCACAGTCTAGTGCTCCTATCACATTAACGGATAACAAACCTCTTTATGCTTAATTCTGAATGATGTCCCTTCTTCTGATGGAAATATATGCCATTTGGGATACAAAATTGTCCATTACATCATTCACTCTATCTGTGATTCCTTCAACATTTTCATATTTGAATGTTAAAACATATTAATATATATACAGCAGAAATGAATATATACACATGCCTGGCTAGATACACATCCGTTTATTGACAGAAAGTGTGTATGGCAGTAGAATAAGGATTTATTTCCCAAAATGTTAGAGTGAACCTGACAGAGGGTACTTGGTGCCCAATCCACAGGCACTGGGTTGTTTCAAGCACTAGCTGTATGATCTCAGCCAGGTAGCAATATTTCAGGGTCAAACATACTTTAAAAGCCACCAGGCACCAATCTCCGCTGGAGACTAGTCAGACAGGCTGGACCACCACCCTCCCATGCATGACACAGTGTCATATGACAATCAGTTTTGGGGCCGGAATACCTCGCCTGGCCCCTGCAGATACTTAAGGGGAAGGAAATAAGTATTTGATCCCTTGCTGATTTTGTAAATTTGCCCACTGACAAAGACATGAACAGTCTATAATTTTAAGGGTAGGTTAATTTTAACACTGAGAAATAGAATATCAAAAATAAAATCCAGAAAATCACATTGTATAAATTATATAACTTTATTTGCATTTTGCAGTGAGAAATAAGTATTGGATCCCTCTGACAAACAAGACTTAATACTTGGTGGCAAAACCCTTGTTGGCAAGCACATCAGTCAGACTTTTTTTGTAGTTGATGATGAGGTTTGCGCACTTGTCGGGAGGGATTTTGGTCCACTCCTCATTTGCAGATCATTTCTAAATCATTAAGATTTTGAGGCTTTCACTAGGCTTCACTGTATCTTTTACGCCCTGCTATGGGCATTGGCTTCATTGTTCTTCTGCGCAGGCGAGTCACTGCTACTGAAGATTTTTTCTTCCAGGCAACACATTAAAAGTCTATTTCTTAGCAACAAGACCGCAGCTATGAGGTATACAAGTAAGACGGTTTTAACCATTCTATCACCTGTATGCCCATAGTAATAGCTTAAAAGCATCCCAGGGGGTGACAGATTCCCTTTAAAAGGAAATAGAGTATGGACTACAGAACAGGAGAAGGACTTAGGTATTCTGGTTGCAAGCAAGCTGAGCAGCAGTACTCAATGTCAGGCAGCAGCTGCGAAAGCAAACAACACGTTTAGGATGAATAAAAAGAGCGAAAAAATCCCCTGATCCGACTGTATCTTGTAAGTCACTTCTAAGGGGAAATCTTGAATATGGGATCCAGTTTGAGATTGAAAAGATTTTATACAATGGAGGACAACTAGATTATTACACTGAATGGAGGTAACAATGAAAGATTGGAAAAGTTGGAGTTGTTTAGTATAGAAAAAAACGCCTCAAAGGCTATCTGATTTACATGTATAAATACAGTACATGTGTGATCCATACAGAGGACTGGCACATGATTTGTCCCTACGAAAGACCTTACAAAGGACAACGGAACATTCATTACGGGTAGAGAAAAGGCGATTTCGGCAGATGAATAGGAAAGGGTTCTTTACAGTTACAGCAGTCAGACTGTAGAATGCCCGACCACAAAAGATTGTGGGTTATAAATAATCTAGCGGTAGAGAATGTATAACTTGTGGAGAAAGGCTGAACTTGATGAACCTGTGTCTTTTTTCAGCCTACCATATGTAACTTTGTATTTAGATCAGTTATGGAAGTTCTACACCACCACTTTTTATCAAATACATTCATCTTCTAGTTACTTGATAGTTAGAACTTGTTAGACTTTCTGGAAAAAAGCAGAGGTATTTGGTGACTCTGGAAAATGATCCTATCTGAGTAACCTTCTCTTCAGTTTTTACAATACTGTACCAATTTATCTGCAGTATGAATAGTTTCAGAAGGCCTTCAACGTTTTGGCTACATATCTGCATTGAGACTCGACTACGGTGGTGGGCATTAAAGGGACTCTGTCACCTGAATTTGGAGGGAACAATTTTCAGCCATGGAGGCGGGGTTTGGGGGTTTTTGATTCACCCTTTCCTTACCCGCTGGCTGCATGCTGGCTGCAATATTGGATTGAAGTTCATTCTCTGTCCTCCATAGTACATGCCTGCACAGGGCAATCTTGCCTTGCGCAGGCGTGTACTATGAAGGACAGAGAATGAACTTCAATCCAATATTGCAGCCAGCGGGTAAGGAAAGGGTGAATCAAACACCCGAAAACCCCGCCTCTATGGCTGAAAATTGTTCCCTCCAAATTCAGGTGACAGAGTCCCTTTAAAGACCACGTGATACAGTGAGTTGGTCTTTATGAAGCAGACAAATGAGTCCAGAACCAGACCTAAAGGCCTCTCATTCTCAGCAATACTGGGTCTACCAGGGGTCAAAGCTCCAATGTAATTACTTTTATAACCTGTCTTATTATAAGTCTCTAAGACTTAGAAAAAAAGGGGGTTGTAATGGGAAAACGTACCGTATTTAATTTTCCAGAATCTATCATTAACTATTTCTTCATTTCTAAATTTGTAGAGGAGTTCCAGAGACTAGAACAAGAGAGACTGGCACTTGAAGCAACCATTAAAGACAGTGAATTTCAGGATGGAAATGGTAGAATTCGCAGGTTCTTTTCTAAATCCAGCAAGCTGAATATTTCTACCCAAGCATCTAAGAAAGGTAATAATGTTTAAGAGTTTCTACCATTGTTCCTTATGATATATCTCCTGCGTACAGTTACGAGTGTTGGAGTAAAAGCTTACTTTATTCTTTAAGAGGTAAAACCAGAACAAAAAGTTTCCATTGTTTTGTGTATATTTTTTCAGTTCCTGAATAATATGCAAAATGGTTCCCGAAAGGAAAATATATGACTCCATCTAAATTAAAATTAGAGCCTGAAGGAATAGTCGTGTAATTTATATACATTACAAGTATTTCTACTTATAACTATTTATGTTATGTTCTGCTGTCAAAAAAGCTTCCACTAAATAATAGCGTACTTTAGCTATAGCGACATTTGCATTTAGCTTGAAGGGAGTTCACGCTTATTGCATGGTAAGCAGCCTCATTTCCTGCTTATGTATTCACAAATAATGTGATTGCAGGAAAAAACATAAATTAGATGTGATGTAATAGATTCTATTGTATGGCCGCCTCCAGTATTAGAAGCTATTGACTCATTTTTCGCTACTGACAGCAATACTTTGAGTTCTCCAGTCAGCATATTTGTGTGTCTTCAACAGGTTTTTAAAGCTTTATTATATAACTGAATGCTTAGAAGTGAAATTTTCAAAGTTAGTAAAATTAATATACGGGGGCTCTTAATTATTTCACTTTGATCTCTCAAATTAAAGGGAATCTGTTAGTAGGATTACCCTCATAAGCCTTCTATATTTGCTTGTACATAATAGAAAGGTGAATAAAAAGATACATAGATAGCTGCAATCTGATGTCTTATTCCAGTGAAATCCACATTTTTGTTAATATGTTAATGAGCTGTTAAGATCTATGGGCCGGAAATAGATCTCCAGAGAATCTGTCTCTAAAGCTTATTCTAAATGAAAAGAGATGTTACCAGTATGAGACATGTAGCTCAGGAGAGCAGACTGTCAGTTATTACATGTCTCACTCAAGTAACGCCCCTTACATTTAATATAAGCAAATTTTCAAAAAGATAGGTATCGGGCCCATAAATCTAAACTATGTACATATTTAAAAAACTGTGGATTTCTCTCGAATAAGACATTGGATCCCAGATATCAAGGTGTCATTTTATTAAACTTTCTCTGAAGTGCATGCCCATATGCAGTGAAGGAAACAATTATTTGATCCCTTGCTGATTTTGTAAGTTTGCCCACCGACAAAGACATGAACAGTCTATGATTTTAAGTGTAGGTTAATTTTAACATTGAGAGATAGAATATCACAAATAAAATCCAGAAAATCACATTGTTTAAATTTTATAAATTTACTAGCTATTGAACCCGTTCTACGCCCGGGTGGCGAGCATTTAAATTGGTATATGGTCTCCATCATGTGCTGCTGCCATCCTGCGCCCGTTCTGTCATGTGCTGCTGCCATCCTGCGCCCGTTCTGTCATGTGTTGCTGCCATCCTGCGCCCGTTCTGTCATGTGCTGCTGCCATCCTGCGCTTGTTCTGTCATGCGCTGCTGCCATCCTGCGCCCGTTCTGTCATGCGCTGCTGCCATCCTGCGCCCGATCTGTCATGTGCTGCTCCCATCCTGCGCCCGTTCTGTCATGTGCTGCTCCCATCCTGCGCCCGTTCTGTCATGCGCTGCTGCCATCCTGCGCCCGTTCTGTCATGTGCTGCTCCCATCCTGCTGCCATCCTGCGCCCGTTCTGTCATGTGCTGCTGCCATCCTGCGCCCGTTCTGTCATGTGCTGCTGCCATCCTGCGCCCGTTCTGTCATGCGCTGCTGCCATCCTGCGCCCGTTCTGTCATGTGCTGCTGCCATCCTGCTGCCATCCTGCGCCCGTTATGTCATGCGCTGCTGCCATCCTGCGCCCGTTCTGTCATGTGCTGCTGCCATCCTGCGCCCGTTCTGTCATGTGCTGCTGCCATCCTGCGCCCGTTCTGTCATGTACTGCTGCCATCCTGCGCCCGTTCTGTCATGTGCTGCTGCCATCCTGCGCCCGTTCTGTCATGTGCTGCTGCCATCCTGCGCCCGTTCTGTCATGCGCTGCTGCCATCCTGCGCCCGTTCTGTCATGCGCTGCTGCCATCCTGCGCCCGTTCTGTCATGTGCTGCTCCCATCCTGCGCCACTATTGTATTATATGCCCCCGTATGCTGCTGCCATATAAAAAAAAAAAAAATACCATACTCACCTATCGTCCGGCTCCACTGCAGGTGTGTCTTCAAGAAAATGGCGCCGGAAAGCGCGGACTGCGCAGGCGCCGATTCCGGCAGCAGGAATCGGCGCCTGTGCAGTCCGCGCTCTCCGGCGCCATTTTCTTGAAGACACACCTGCAGTGGAGCCGGAGTGTGTCTTCAAGAAAATGGCGCCGGAAAGCGCGGACTGCGCAGGCGCCGATTCCGTCACAGCAGAGGAGCCGGAAGACGGAGCCGCACGCAGCGCTGGAACGGAGGACAGGTGAATATACTTACCCTCCCTCCTGGCGCGTCCACGGTCCCTGACTCTCCGATGGAGATCGCGGTATGCGTTCAGTGCTTACGCATACCGCGATCTCCTGGGAGCGTCACTTTGTGGGGGCCAGACTGCGCCGGCGCTTGCGCCTGCGCAGTCTATAAAGGCATTGGACAGAGTGACGCTCCCAGCGTTATATTATAGATTAGAATTTTGCAATGGCAAATAAGTATTTGATTCCTCTGGCAAACAAGACTTAATACTTGGTGGCAAAACCCTTGTTAGCAAGCACAGCAGTCAGACATTTTTTGTAGTTGATGATGAGGTTTGTGCACATATCAGGAGGAATTTTGGTCCACTCCTCTTCGCAGATCATCTCTAAATCATAAAGATTTTGAGGCTGTCGCTTGGCAACTCAGAGCTTCAACTCCCTCCATAAGTTTTCTATGGGATTAAGGTCTGGAGACTGTCTAGGCCACTCCATGACCTTAATGTGCTTCTTTTTGAGCTACTCCTTTGTTGCATTGGCTGTATGTTTTGGGTCATTGTCTTGCTGAAGAACCAGCCACGACCTATTTTTAATGTCCTGGCAGAGGAAATGATGTTGTCACTCCATTCTCCCATTGATGTAGTAAAGTAGTCCTGTGCCCGTATCAGAGAAACACCCCCAATACATAATGTTTCCACCTCCATGCTTGACAGGGGGGAAGGTGTTCTTTGGGTCATAGGCAGCATCTCTCTTCCTCCAAACACGGCGAGTTGAGTTAATGCCAAAAAGGTCAATTTTTGTCTCATCTGACCACAACATCTTCTCCCACTCACTCACAAAATCATCCAGGTGTTCATTTGCAAACTTCAGATGGGCCTGCACATGTGCCTTCTTCTTGAGCAGGGGGACCTTGCAGGCACTGTAGGATTTTAAACCTTTAAGTTGTAATGTTACCAATGGTTTTCTTGGTGACTGTGGTCCCAGCTGCCTTGAGATCATTAACAAGTTCCCCCTGTGTAGTTTTAGGCTGATCTCTCACCTTCCTCATAATCAAGGTTACTCCACGAGGTGAGATTTTGCATGGTGTCCCAGATAGATGTCGATTGACAGTCATTTTGTATTTCTTACTATTGCACCAACAGTTGTCTCCTTCTCACCCAGTGTCTTACGTATGGTTTTGTAGCCCATTCCAGCTTTGTATAGGTCTATGATCTTGTCCCTGACATCCTTATAAAGCTCTTTGGTCTTGCCCATGTTGTAGAGGTTAGAGTTTGACCTATTAATTGAGTCTGTGGACAGGAGTCTTTTATAAAGGTGACTATGTAAGACAGCCATCTTTAATGCAGGTGACGAGTTGATTAGGAGTGTCTAACTGGTCTGTCGGAGCCAGAACTCTTAATGGTTGGTAGGGGATCAAATACTTAATTTTCACTGCAAAATGCAAATACATTTACATAATTTATACAATGTGATTTTCTGGATTTTTTTTATATTCTATCTCTCAATGTTAAAATTAACCTACGCTTAAAATTATAGACTGTTCATGTCTTTGTCAGTGGGCAAACTTACAAAATCAGCAAGGGATCAAATACTTATTTCCATCACTGTAGACAGCTTAGGAGAGTCGATCCTACTGACAGATTCCTTTTTAAGGTGCTCTGTATGCGATATGCCTTTCATAACACAGAAACAAACCAAACAGGTGCCTGTTACTGAGTAGTTTTGGAGAGTTGGCAAATAAATGCTCCCTTTTCTGACATTATTTAGTAATCTATGCCTATTGGCTAAAACCGCCGATCACAGACTTCCTGTCTCCTCTACCTCCGCCACTCGTATATGGACCTTATTGTTTTATGGTGTTTTCTGGATTGTTATGTACTTACCAATATTACTTACTATTTAGGTCCCAACCTATGGCCCACCAGAAATGTTCCAGAACTGCCTGAGAAAGCACCCCGTTTTTTAACGCAAATCACATCTATTTTTCAGCCAAGCATTTTAACGGGCCCCTAGTATACCTAAAAATCAGGACAGACACGATGGTAATTTGGGACTATAGGCAGCTATGTTGTTGAAGACCTTTAGGGTGCAGACAATTTTCATTTAGCATCCAGAATTAAAGAATTAAAAGCCCCGCTAAGTAAACTCCCCTTGTTCATCTAGTTTTCTAATTATGAAAATTTAGCTTTAAAGTGACTATCCAGGATTTAAAAAGTAATTGTCTAACAGCAAAAATGGAAGAAAATAGAAAACCTCACCTAATTTATTCTCCGCTACTCCTTCGATGATGCTCTAGTGGCCTCCAAGGTTTACTTTACTGCAATTAAAAAGATGCAAACTTAATGAATTAAAGAGAAATCTAAATCAAATCAATATTTGGTGTGACCGCCCTTTGCTTTCACAAGAATATCAATTCTTCTAGGTACTTGCTCACAGTATTTGAAGAAACTCGGCAGGCAGGTTGCTACAGTCATCTAGGAGAACTAACTACATATCTTCTGTGGATGGAGGCTTGCGTAGATTATTCATATAACTCCACACAGACTCGATGCTGATGAGATCAGGCCTGTGAGAAGGCCATAGAATCACTTTCCTTATATAGTTCTTATATATATACATATACATACTTTTTTTCATTCCTGGACAGCCCAAGGATAACTATTTAGATGACTAATTTACAAATTACGCAGTAACTTCAATGAAACACGTAAAGCAATAAATGACATTTTGGGTAACAATTTCAGTACTTTACTTTATCTATCCTGCACTGATTTTAGTACAATTTTGCATTTCTTGATTATTATTCTGCTCATTTATATAGAGTCATCATGTTCCACAGTACTGTGTGAAGATTGCCAAGATTTACATAATCCCAATGCCGTGTAAATGGAAAATGCATTCTGAATGTATTTTCCATTTATGCATAAAGCCATACTAGCAATTATGTTGATTCCAGTTACCAGAGAGTAAAGTTTCATGGGAACTTGAATGACAATGACTTAGAGCTACAGCTTGTCAAACACACTGGCGAACTTTCAGTGAGTACACAAGTTTAATTCAATGGCGATAGGGAATAAACCGCTGGCGTATACCACTGTCAGCATTTCATCATTGACAATCAATCAGACATATTGATAACCAACATGTCTAATCCTTTTTCCACCTTTTGTATAATACTGGGGGACTGTCACGTTGCCTCATTATATTTTCAGCCAATCCTTATGTACCAGTTGGTTAATGTTAATATAAATTGTATTGATAGATTTAGCTTTCCGTTCACAATGGATCTGTTACATATATAAAGACATGGAGTAACGCAAAGTACCGTAAACTGTTTAGTTAATATTTCATGCCTGGAAAGGGTCCTATTCCCAGGGAAAAAAATCTATTTTTCTGACATATTAAAACTTGTTCTACATGTAGAAATCCCCCCTCCAATGCTGAAGTGTTGATATATGAAGACTTCTAATATGTAGGGGACCTATATCATAGTAACGTAAGGTGGCAGCTGCCGATAGCACTCTAATAGGAAAAGTCAACATGAAAGAATCATATTTACCCGTTACTTGTAGTAATGCTGAGACTTTAATTTTTGTGTCACTTTCAAACTATTTTGTAAGGGGGGTAAGTTTGACACATGAACTCCCAAATTAGGCGAGACAGTTGGGCAGATAATATGGCAGCAAAGAAAACCTACGAAATCTCAATGAATATGAATTTCTTTCCGGAGGAAATGATCTTGAACTTAAAAAAGGATCCTCTCGCTAAAAACAAATCAATTTAAATATATTATCAACTTTTCCAATTGAAAACCATGCCATGTTCTCTGCAGGCCGATCACACGTTGTATTTTAATGCAATTTTGTTCCTGACTAAAATGATTTTATATACAAATATATGCATTGAATTTGTGATTGCTGGATTTGACAGGGTCAGTGAGATAGATATGCTGCCACATCTTGTATGATAACATTAGAATAAACTTGTCAAGAGCTATTTATACTCTGAAAAATAAAAAAAAACCAGACAAACACAAATGAGAAAGTCTGAACAAGTATGGATGACTGAAGCTAAAGAAACTTTCCGGCTGTAGAAAACTTTACATCCCATAATTATGTTGTCAAATAGTCAATCAATATTCCATTGTTATGGAAATAACATCATTCACATTAATATACATTATAGTAAAAATTGTCTATCAGTTAGATTCATTTACAATATTTCATCTATGTGGGATAGACAAGCTCAAATTACACCCAAGGCAACGGTTTAAAAATGCATCCCCACCCCCTCACATATATCTTAAGTCTTCAAGGAGTTGTCCACTACTGGGACAACTCCTTCTCTATCTGCATATTTCCCCCTTTTAAAATAATACTTATACTCACCTCCAGTGGTGTTATAGCGGTGTTTGCACTATCTCTTACTGGCAAGCATGTAACAGCGTGACATTATTATTATTATTATTTATTATTATTATTGTGTCATTTATTCCATGGCGCTTTACATGTAAGGAGGGGTAAATAAAGGCCAACAAAGATCTGAGTGACATTATAAATATCAATACTGTAGTAAGTAATTAGTCATGCAGCCACTACCGATAGGACAAATAAATGGCCAATCATCAAATATAGAACAAAACCCAAAAGAACAAAAAGGATGATCAAAAAGGCCAAAACTTTGTTATAAAAATATCCAACTTTATTAAATAACATCTTTTTTATAAAACCAGAGTGAAACAGTGGATAAGACCACAGTGCATATAAACAACAAAACGGGATGGGTGACCAGCGGCAAAAAGAATAATATAAAACATATATTACTTATAGGTCATGGCATGCATAGTATAATCCCAATAAATCATTATGCTCTGTAACACCTATGGCATATATGGTATACTGCAAATAGATCATTATGTTCTGTAACCCCTATAGATAATAGCGATGTAAGAAATATACCTATCGGAAACTAGGGCTCAGGTACTGATATCTACATGCCAAATGATACAAAAATAACGCATACCTAAATCAAAATGAACCCGATCGCCAATAGTGACCGTAGGAGGGGTGCAGGAAGGAGCCGGCGGTCACCACATCACCCCGACGCGCGTTTCGGCGGAGCCTTCGTCAGAGGGCGTCACGCCCCCTGACGAAGGCTCCGCCGAAACGCACGTCGGGGTGATGTGGTGACCGCCGGCTCCTTCCTGCACCCCTCCTACGGTCACTATTGGCGATCGGGTTCATTTTGATTTAGGTATGCGTTATTTTTGTATCATTTGGCATGTAGATATCAGTACCTGAGCCCTAGTTTCCGATAGGTATATTTCTTACATCGCTATTATCTATAGGGGTTACAGAACATAATGATCTATTTGCAGTATACCATATATGCCATAGGTGTTACAGAGCATAATGATTTATTGGGATTATACTATGTATGCCATGACCTATAAGTAATATATGTTTTATATTATTCTTTTTGCCGCTGGTCACCCATCCCGTTTTTGTTGTTTATATGCACTGTGGTCTTATCCACTGTTTCACTCTGGTTTTATAAAAAAGATGTTATTTAATAAAGTTGGATATTTTTATAACAAAGTTTTGGCCTTTTTGATCATCCTTTTTGTTCTTTTGGGTTTTGATGTAAGGAGGGGTATACATAATAAAAACAAGTACAATAATCTTAAACAATACAAATCACAACTGGTACAGGAGGAGTGAGGACCCTGCCCGCGAGAGCTCACAATCTACAAGGGATGGGTGAGAATACAGTAGGTGAGGGTAGAGCTGGTCATGTGGCGGTTTGGTCGATCAGTGGTTACTGCAGGTTGTAGGCTTGTCAGAAGAGGTGGCTCTTCAGGTTCTTTTTGAAGGTTTCGATGGTGAGAGTCTGATATGTTGTGGTAGAGGGCTCCAGAGTAGGAGTGATGCACGAGAGAAATCTTGTATGCAATTGTGGGAAGAGGAGATAAGAGGGGAGTAGAGAAGGAGATCTTGTGAGGATCGGAGGTTGTGTGCAGGAAAGTACCGGGAGACAAGGTCACAGATGTACGGAGGAGACAGGTTGTGGATGGCTTTGTATGTCATGGTTAAAGTTTTGTACTGGAGTCTCAGGGTAATGGAGAGCCAGTGAAGGGACTGACAGAGGGGAGAGGCCGGGGAATAGCACGCAAACATCGCACGAACCTTGCGGCCATCCAGCAGCCATTTTACACTCTCCGCTTTCGATAAATCGTTTATACCTGTGGGAAGTGAGTGCTGCTGCTCTCTCTTCACCTGGATGTACAAAATATGTCCAAAGGAGAGGAGGGTGAAGTGGCTGCTAATTGGCCGCAGGGTTTGCGTGACATCACACTGTTATGCATATGGGCAGCACGGTGGCGCAGTGGTTAGCACTACAGCCTTGCAGCGCTGGGGTCCTGGGTTCTAATCCCACCCAGGACAACATCTGCAAAGAGTTTGTATGTTCTCTCCGTGTTTGCGTGGGTTTCCTCCGGGCACTCCGGTTTCCTCCCACATTCCAAAGACATACTGATAGGAATTTAGATTGTGAGCCCAATCGGGGACAGTGATGATAATGTGTGCAAACTGTAAAGCGCTGCGGAATATGTTAGCGCTATATAAAAAAAAATAAAGAAAAAAGAAAAGAAAGAAGATTATGCAATCGCCGGGAGAGACAGTGTCAACATTACTAGAACGATATCATCAGTGAATATAAGTATTATTATTTTAAAAGTGGGAAACATACGGATTGAGAAAGAGTTGCCCCACTAGTACTACCTTATTTAGTTGTTTTACCTATAAATTTATGGTATACATCTATAAAAGTAGGCCATGTAATCTCATATTAACCTTTGGGATGTGATCCCCTTATGTGACAAGTGCCCCCATCTCAGCCATTAGACGATGCTATGTAATGACTAATGAAGTAACATGGGCAGTACCACTGAAATTCTCTACAGGCGAAAGGCAAAAGTTGTTATCACAGTTAATGATGATGACTGTGCAGTGCGTGTCACAAAATGTATAGGTAAGAGCAGGGTTCAACCTTTCAACCGTTTAATTTTACACATGTAAAAGTAGTGCAGAGAGTGACAGAAAGAGATGCAGTCCTAGAAACAAAGAAATTGGGAGAGCTTCTTTAAGCCTCGGCATAATGGCTGTTTGGTCAATCAGTCCTGATTCACCTATAACATAGACAATTGGCTTTGCTACCAGGCATGTAGATGATGTTCATACATGGATGTACCGCACGGCTGTTCCCCCATTCTGTACATATATGAAATAGAGAAAAGCCTTTGTGCAGCACGATATGTGCTGTATATTCTGTCACGTAGCCCAAAGAACTTTCCTTTACTTATGGTAAACCTCTTCTTTTTTTAGTTATAAACAGAGATACAAAAGTAAAGGGAATTACTAAATAGATACAGCGTAGTTATGTTTTTACATAATGAAGATGTCAGGCAGGGTACAAAGGTTCATAATGAATTAATTTATTTTACTCATTTATATAGCGCCAATAATTCCACAGCACTTTACAGACATTATCATCGCTGTCCCCGATGGGGTTCACAATTTAGATTCCCTATCAGTATGTCTTTGGAGTGTGGGAGGAACCGGAGGAAACCCATGCAAACACGGGGAGAACATACAAACTCCTTGAGATGTTGTCCTTGGTGGGATTTCAACCCAGTTAGTTGCTTCCTTTATTAAAACAAAGATTATTTAATGTCCACGTTAGTTGATTGAGGTCTCCATGTTATTCTTTTGCCCAGTATCCACTGTCCAGGGTGGTGGCAGGATCACAATGTGTTCATGATACACAATAGACTCCTTGGTGCCAAGGTCACTGTCTATCACAATTTATTAATTTCATGTTTGGAGGCAGAAATTATGGGAAAAAAACCCACACTGGTTCAAAATACGTAATTTTAGAAAAATAACTTAGAAATAGCAGTTTAATTTTACTCTTGCTCATCAAAATATGGAAATTGCTCCTAAATGTATTGCCATTTTTGTTTGCAGAAAATATTGTAAAAACACAAGTGCCAGCGAATTATTTCTGACGGTATTCTGAGAAGATAACAGTTTGTGGAAAGATGCACTTCAGATGCTTGATGGTGTTATCACCTCTCCCATTACGCCATGTTGTGCAATACTGAACATGTCAAGAGGTACTAATCGCCACTCTTAGTGCCCACATGACAGGCCATCTATCACTGTAATTGCTCTCCAGGCTGCCGGCTCTCCGAGAACTGACGCAGCAAAATAAGAAGTCCCATATCCTTCCAAATCCCATTAAGGCTTATTCCACATTTCTCTTATTTGGAGCCATATGCAGGAATCATATTAAGTTGCAAATAGTTTAATTAACCGGATTTACTTTAAAAAAAAATCTAGAAATGTTCACAACTTCTGAGTGCAGTAATCATTGCATATTTGTTACTTTTTCTGCTCTGCAATCATATTTTTGATACTGTAATCAGCATTTTCTCAGCCTGAAAAGGATAGAAGTAAAGACTCGATTTTTTATTTTGTGTGTGTATTAAGTATATTATTAAATGCTTCCGAATACAGATGGATCGCCCCCAAGGGCTAGGGGAACTCGGAGCCGAACCCTTCTTCTGTTCTCAGTGGGGATGTCACGGTGGCTGACCCGGTCCGTGGCCCCAGGGGCACGTCCGTTGTAAATGGGGAAAGGTCTTTAAAGGGATAATGTTCGTGACGCCACCTGTGGTATTTGGTCAGGGTGACCGACGCTGCTTAGGGGTCCGCTGGGGTGATGTTATGGCAGCTAGATGGTATACCTTCCCACAGGTGAAGTATGTCCCCAGGGCTTCCCAGAGTGTAGATGGTGGATGATGCAAGGCACAGTGAATAACAAGGACACAAGGTTGCAGTCTCTTTACCTTTACTGAAAGCTTCAGCATCCGCAGTCCAGGGTAGGGACCACAGCGCAGGCAGAGTCGGGCCAGTCTGAAGGCAAATCCAGAGTCCCCTTTTCCAGGTGGAATTCAATAGCCTTCCTCTAGCACCTGAGTGTTGTAGTCCCTCCCTGCTGAGCAACTCGGTGAGGTCCTCACAACTATTGTAGGTGTTAAGTCTCTTCCTCTCTGTCCCCCTGACGGATAGGACAAACCCGTATGACTGGTGGCCTGAGGCTTTTTATAGGGACCCTAGAGATGCCCCTGCCCCACAAGCTGCCACTGTGCCTCCTGCGTATATGGTCGGGCAGCCAACGTGGAATCAACTGTCCTGCCAGTCTCTGAAGTAAAGCATAGAGATCCTTACTCCCTCGGTGTTCTGGCTACCGGCACTGTGCTTCAGAAGGAGGCAGCCTGCTTCTAGCTGGTCTCCCCCTGATGTTCCTCTCCTTTTGCTATGACTTCGTTTCTCACTCACTGCAACACAATTTCTTTCAATGTCTCTTTCTTTGGATGCTGCAACACATGGGGCAGGCGCAGCTCCGTGAACCCTCATTCTCCCTTCAGACCTTCCGTCTGCTCTCCTCTCTTCCTTTTCACTTTCTGTCCAGACTACCAGTTTTACCTAATTGTGAGGAGTGCCCTAATAGATAGAAGCATGGCCCCCCCTGGCGGCCTGGAGTGTGAAGTGTGTATTGTGGTTGTGATACCTGGACAGAAGATCTCCTTCATTGCCTTCAGACGTAACATCACTCCCTCCTGGTGGAAGAATAACATTACTGCAATGACTAGGACTCTGGGGCGCTGCACTGAGGGTTAATGTTCATTTTATATTAAGTCTGTCAGCAAAAAAATGACTGTACAAACCCATCACAGCACTTTGTAAGGGACAGACTCCTAATAAAAATCTGTGCCCAAATCTGTAACTGCATTCTTCGAAAAAAAGTTTTATTCAAATATGCTAATGAGCCAGTTGGTGCATTTTGGGCACAGCCCAGTGGTCCGGTGCACCTTCTCACCTTTGTTTTTTAATCAATCTCAGTATTCCTATTTCTTGATTGACAGTTTGGTTTACGCAAGCAAAAGGAGGGCGGAGGTAGATGGAAAATAAAAAGTAGGTGAAAAGGGCAGTGAACTGTTTGGCCACGTCCAGAGCATACTGGAATAAAGAACAATTTCTGTCAGATACATCAAAAAATTTGAGCATAAAGGGTCTGATTCATGAATGCATTTGCATCTCTTTTTACTCTTCTTTTTGTTGTTAATTGCTTGGATTTTCTTTTGGACCTTTTTTCTTCTCTTAGTTTGTTCATTTTTAGGTCTATTTTGTATGTGTTGTTGATTATTTTTAATGCTCATCACTGCTGTGGGCACGTTTTGGGAATATTCAGATGTTTTCGGTTGATTCATCAATTGTGACTTTAAAGAAAATAAATACATCGATAAATTTTAGCACAAATGTACATCCCCTCTCTGGAGTGATTTTATGTATGTCTGGAATTTGAGTGCAAATTTGCAACCTATTAATAAAATGTGCGACTTTTTGTGCTACAAAGTCACATATACGTATCTCATTTTGAAGAATCTGGCACAGAAAACTTCATCAAATACTACAAAAAAGAGAAAAAAAAAAGCGACTAAGAAACCCCCCACCAATGATGAATAAGGACCAACAGCAACTTGAGAAAGTATTCACCCCCCTTGGCTTTTTAACTACTTTGTTACATGACAACCTGTATTTAAATATATTTGTAATCTGATTTGTGTGTGCTGCATCAGCACTAAATAGTCTAACTTGGTGAAGTGAGAAAAATATAGACATAAATTTACTAATAATTGGCATGCACATATGTATTCACCCCTTTTGCTGTGAAGACCCTAAAAATTTCTGGTGCAAGCAATTACCTTCATAAGTCACATGGTTAGTGAAAGGAAGTCCCCCTGTGTGCAACCTGAGTGTCACATGGTTTGTCAGTATATACACTTTACCTTTTCTGAAAGGCAACAGAGGCTGCAAGGCCAATAAGCAAGAGGCACCACTAACCAAACACCATAAAGGCCAAGGAGATCTCCAAATAAGTCAGAGACAAAGTTGTTGAGAAAGACAAGTCAGAGTTGGGTTATAAAAAAATATCCCAATCTCTGATGATCCCCTGGACCACAACTAATCTGCCAAGAGAGGGCCGGCCACCAAAACCCTCAGCCCGGGCAAGGAGAGCATTAAGCAGAGAGGCAGCACAGAGACCAAGGGTAACTGAAGGAGCTGGAGAGTTCCAGAGACTGCAGTATCTGCTTATATGACCACAATAAGCCATACACTCTATAGAGATGGCCTTTATGGAAGAATGGGAGAAAATAAATCCTTTACTTACATACAAAATTTGTAATGCTCATTTTGAGTTTGCCACAAGACATGTGGAAGACTCCCCAAATGTATGGAGGAAGGTGCTGTGGTCAGATGAGACCAAAACTGAACTTTTTGTCCACCAAAGTAAATGCTTTGTATGGCACCAAACCAACACAGCTCATCATCCCAAGATCACCATCAGCAGCAGGGACAGGGAAAATGGTCTGAGTCAAGAGGAAGATGGATGTTGCAAAATACAGGGATAGTCTTGAGCAAAATCTGTTTGTCTGTCAGTGACTTGAGACTGGGACGGAGGTTCACCCTCCAACAAGGCAAAGGCCCAATGCATACTGCTAAAACAACAGTCGAGTGGTTTAAAGGGAACCTGTCACCCCCCCCCAGGAGTTCATAACTAAAAGAGCCACCTTGTGCAGCACTAATGCTGCATTCCGACAAGTTGGCTCTTTTAGTTCTTGTTCCTGCCACTGCTGAAATAATCGTTTATGAAATTTGTCCCTCACACCTTGAAATCATTTGGGGGGGGCAGGTCTTTCCCCCCTGATACAGACGCACCACAGCCATCAGTTACTTCCTCATGTTTACAGGGTGCTGCCTTCTCCGCGTTATTGAATTGTCTCGGCGCCTGCGCTGTGATCTTAGGCCATGGGCATGCGCAGTTAGCGCTGCCCAACCCCTGACATCACTTAATATCTTTCTTATTGCGTCTGCTGTTTTTGCAATGGTGAAGGGTGACAATGGCATGCCCCTCCATCACCGGCCAGGTTCAGAACAACAGTGCCATGCAGAAGACATTAATGACAAAGGGGCAGCACATCATAATGTAAGAGGTTATTGTTTACTGTAGTAGGTTAAAGCCGAAAACCCCTTGAACCTTTACGTTAGCCAGACACATCCTACAATTTGTTTAAGAACTCAAGGTCTTCAGAATCTTCCCAATCTGTAGTGTCAATGGATAGGTGTAACCAAAGATCGGCTTTTTTTTACTCTACTAACAGAATATCTGTCCTTGTACTGTTTTCTAGCCTCTGCTAAGATTTAAGGGGTTTTATCCTAAGTCATATTGCAAGGCTCGTCAAAAGGTCGATAGGTACTTGTAGGATTGCTGCTTCCAACAGGTGGCACTATAGAGTTCAAGTCCTCTTCCACTTTGATGCAATTTGCACACTAAGATTTTGTCTGAAATGTTGATCTCAGTCACTACAAATCCGAAGGTTATGATTTTGTTACTTGTGAAGAATATGTAAGAGATACAAATACAGTGCAGCCTATGAAGTACGCAATTGGGGGCCATTTTAGAAGTGACTATAATACTGAAATAATAGTAGGACCATATTGAATAAAATATGAATCCCCTTATAAAGCTATGATATTTCATGTACAATCCATCTGACAGGGAACATTTTGTAAATTTGGTTTTACTTTAAGCAAAATATATGAAATAAACTATGAATAAATGATAAAGAGTGACAGACGGGACAAAGCATCGCAGGAGAAAAAACATCCTGGAATCAAGATTGATACTTTTAATACATTTAGATAATGTGAGCTATGATCTTACATCAGCAAAGTAATGTAAGATGACATTTCCTAAACTGTTTGCATTGTTCTCGCTTCAGTCCTCTTCTTAATTTGACAAATCCATTTCCTTTGTTCTAGGCAGCAGAAATTTCCATTTTTTAAGCATGACATTGAATATATGAGATATAATAATGAAATACAGAAACTAAAGCTGCTTATTATGGCAGTGTGCTGACATCTACAGTGGGATCACCACTAGTACTCACAATGTAGATGAATATTTTTGCTTGGTATTTCAGAAGTCAGTGCAGCTCCGCCAATGCACATGGGTGAGTATAACCAGAGACTTGTGGAAGCTAGTGAACAATTTAAGAAGAAGCAAGGAAAGGGCACTATTGATGTCTGGTGGCTGTTTGATGATGGAGGTAAGAAAACCTGATACAATATTAGTATGTAAAATGTAAGTGTACACTTTACCAATAGCCTAAAAATACTATCATAAAACTCAGGACCCTTAATCTTAAAGGGAATCTGTCATGTCCGATAACACCATTAAACTACAGGGTTAAAGTGCTGATTAATAGTGTTATGAAGGTACCCAGTCGTTGCACTGAAAGTGTGGCACCAGGGAGAAAATGAACTTTATTTTTCCCAGATGCCACCAGCTTTCAGTCATACAGGCGTGCCAGCAAAGCTACAGTCACCGCTCACAGCGCTGAGAGCAAAAGCTGTAAGTACACCCCAGCACTGACTAAAAGCTCACTCTGTACTTCAGAAGCGGCTGTCAATAAACACCAGGGTGTGCTCACAGCAGTGTAAGAAGCGGTGAGACTATAATTGCTATGGGTATTGCTGTATGACTGAAAGCCAGCGGCTCCCAGGAGAAATAAAGTTGCAGCATTTTCAGTACACCAGTTGGGCGCCGTCATAACGCTGGTAACCTACAGATTAACCCTATATCTGCAAGTTAACAGCATTTTATATCCTGACAGTTTCCCTTTAACCCCTTTTTGTCATCGGACGGAATAGTACGTCCGAGGACAGAAACCCTGCTTTGATGTGAGCTCCGGTGGTGAGCCCGTATCAAAACTGGGACATGTCAGCTATTTTGTACAGCTGACATGTGCCCGCAATAGCGGCAGGTGGAATTGTGAACCACTCGCCACTATTAACTAGTTAAATGCCGCTGTCAAACGCTGACAGCGGCATTTAACTAGTGCTTCTGGCCATCGGGCCGGAAATGCCCGCATCACTGACCCCCGTCACGTGATCGGGGATCAGCGATGCATCAGCATGACAACCAGAGGTCTCCTGAAGACCTCTATGGTTGTTGATGCCAGATTGCTGTGAGTGCCACCCCGTGGTCGGCGCTCATAGCAATGGAGCAATTCAGCTACATAGTAGCGATCTGAGCATCGCTCCTATGTAGCAGAGCTGATCAGGCTATGCCAGCTTCTAGTCTCCTATGAAGGCTATTGAAGCATGGCAAAAGTAAAAAAAATATATATATAAAAGTTCAAATCACCCCCCTTTCGCCCCATTCAAAATAAAACAATTAAAAAAAATCTAGCATATACATATTTGGTATCGCCGCATTCAGAATAGCCCAATCTATCAATAAAAAAAGGATTAACCTGATCGCTAAGTGGTGTAGAGAGAAAAAAATTAAAAACGCCAGAAATACGTTTTTTTGGTCACCACAACATTCCATTAAAATGCAATAATGGGCGATCAAAAGAACGTATCTGCACCAAAATTGTATCATTAAAAACGTCAGCTCGGCACGCAAAAAAAAACCCTCGCCCAACCTGAGATCACAAAAAATGGAGACACTACGGGTAACAGAAAATTCCGCAATTTTTAAAAAAAATTTTTTTAGCAAAGTTTGAAATTTGTTTTTAGCACTTAGATAAAAAAGAACCTAGACATGTTTGGTGTCTATGCAGGTCAGTTTTAGCATTTAGTGAACCTAGCAAAAAAGCCAAACAAAAAAGAAGTGAGGGACTGCACTTTTTTGCAATTTCACCGTACTTCGATTTTCTTCCCGTTTTCTAGCACACGACATGCTAAAAGCAAAGATATCGTTCAAAAGTACAACTCGTCACGCAAAAAAATAAGCCCTCACATGGCCATATTGACGGAAAAATAAAAATGTTATGGCTCTGGGAAGAAGAGGAGCGAAAAACGAAAACGCAAAACCAATAAACCTGGGGTCATTAAGTGGTTAAACCCTCATCTCAAATGGGCATAATTATGCATCTATATTGCATGTGATGTACTACAAACGGATGTACGGTTACGTCTGACGAATGGCAAGGGGACAAGAGTGCTGGCCATGCCATCCGCAGAAGGAGCAGGCTGTTATTGGTGGCAGAATTTATACCCCTTGGATGCCACTGTGAATAGTGACAGCCGTGTGTGAGGGAATCTGACAAAGGGAGATTGCTCCCTTCGTTAGCCATCGGTATCCATGCAGTACAATTGTGGGATGCAGACAGGTTGCTATGGCAACTGCGTTTGACATGAGCTTCAACCTGCCCTACTCTGATAAACTGTAAAAAAAATATAATGTAAAATCATAATCCAGATTTACTGTTTTTTTGTTCATGCCTAATATGAATAATAGAATAGTAATCAAAAAGTTGTTTGTACCCAAAAATGGTACAAGTAAAACCTACAGCTTGTCTTGTAAAAAACTAGCCCTCACTACTGTTCCATCTACACGATAATAAATAGGTTATGGGTGTCATAATATGGTGGGCAAATATACACATATATATTTTGTTATAATATCTGGTGTAAAAGTAGCAAGACAGAAAAAAAAACTATACAAGGGGAAGTGCACACTGAGTATTTTTGCAAAAAGTTTGTTTGAGCGGAAACTTTAATTTTTGGGGTGGTTTGGAGATGTGTATATGGATGGGAAGTCTGAGGACATTTTGTGAAAGCCCGGGGCTCGCTGCAGCCTCGCTCCGTCGAACTCCCCCTTCTTCCAGCCTGGGGCCCGCAGGATCGCCCCACTCCTGAGGCCGCCAGCTTCCTGCAGCAGCGACCCTGCCTCCTGGGACTCCGCTCCACCGCAGCTGCCGCCTCCCCCCAGTAAGCTACTGCAAAAGCAGGCTATAAGACTCACCACCACTTTATGAAAAAAAAAGTAGTCCGGTGCATCTTATAGTCTGCCAAATACGGTAACCAATGTTGTAAACTAACATTATTTTTTTACAAAATGATCACTTATCTACAATTAGCCCACAACCCCCAATGTATTTCCTCAATGTAAAAGGGCAGTCACATAAGTTCAGCAGACCACTCAGTTTGTTCACTCAGTACTCCAAGACCAATAGAGGATCTAGAGTCAAAAAATTCACAAGGAAATCACAGTTTGGAATTTTGGTCTTCCACGACCAACCACAACACAGTGTAGTTTGGGAAGAATATGGTAGAATTTGAGGGTAACTCAGGTCACAACTATCATAATGAGTTTTCAGGTTGCAGCATACCCACCAATCATTCATTGTTTTATTTTTCAGGTTTGACGTTACTTATTCCACATATTCTGACCTTGAGAAAGAAATGGAGTGATTGTAAACTGCGGATCTTTATAGGTGGAAAAGTGAACCGTCTCGAGGATGAGAAATTGATGTAATTATGTATATCTTTTGTCCAGCTTTATTTTATAAACTTCAAAGACTAAAAATCATCTTATGCAAATGCAACATGTCCTCATTATTCTTTTTAAATACTCTAATTAAATGCTCATCAAATATATATTTATTTCTCCAGGGCCCAGGCATATTTTCCTTCTTGTAAGTCTTTTCGAGTGGAAGGAAAATATATCCTATCTAAAGTAGAATTTATGTTTGTAGCTTTTCATTTGGATGGAAATTAGTTAGGAACCACAGGCACATTACATTCATATTTTATTCTTTATCTTCACAGGATGGCCGCACTTCTCAGTAAGTTCCGCATTAAATTTGCCGATGTATATATTGTTGCAGACATTAACACTAAGCCAAGCAAAGAAAGGTATGTAACAGTGGTGTATTGTCAGATTTGCTGCATCAAACTACAAAACTTTTATTAGCTGTTTTATGGCTAGAGAAATCTCGGTATGCAGGAGGAACGTAAAACTCATTTACCAATATAGCTACACAGAGCCCCATGGATTTAGTGGAAACTGGTGTAACTGCACATTGGCTGTAAAGTTGTAGAGTGTTTATTATCCATGTACTGTAGTTATTGCTGTTTTTCTAGAATGTCGTTCTTGTTATTATTACAATTCTTTATTATTCTCAACAATGCTTTATAATACATGCCCAATACAACATTTGTGTGCAAGCACAAGGGATTTATTACTGTTGTCATTCAATCATAGGATAATACCTGTCTATATGCGCCCAAGTGGGCTGGAAGTTATGGAAACCGCATTACACAGACTGTTTCCTTAACTAATCACCTCTGGAAACAAGTATTCCCATATTACTTATTCATGGATTAGATGGGAATAGCCCTTTATATTCCCATATTACTTATTCATGGATTATATGGGAATAGCCCTTTATCTTTCAAATCTCACCAACACGGAGTGAATCATAAACAGCACTCTTGTCGCTGTCTGGTATTACATCATCCGAATGAATGCAGTTACCTGCAATATATAACTGACGTGAATTACCGTATTTGTACAAATTTATAGAAAATCATACAGCCCTATAAATTCACTGAGGTTTTCACTTTAACATGATACTGTCCAAGGGTATTTGATTCTCAGGGTACCGTCACACAGTGGCATTTTGATCGCTACGACGGCACGATTTGTGACGTTCCAGCGATATATCCGTGACGTTCCAGCGATCTCGCAGTGTCTGACACGCTCCTGCGATCAGGGACCCTGCTGAGAATCGTATGTTGTAGCAGATCGTTTGAAACTTTCTTTCGTCGTCTAGTGTCCCGCTGTGGCGGCATGATCGCATGGTGTAACAAAGGTGTGCACGATATTGTATACGATGTGCGCATAGTAACCAACGGCTTCTACATCGCACATACGTCATGAAATTATCGCTCCAGCGTCGTACATTGCAAAGTGTGACAGCAGTCTACGACGCTGGAGCGATATTGTTACGATGCTGGAGCGTCACGGATCGTGCCGTCGTAGCGATCAAAATGCCACTGTGTGACGGTACCCTTACTTTAATCCCACACCCCTGAAAATGTTGTGTTCTCTTTTGCTGGCTACTTAGTCATCAATGAGCTTTATGCAGTCAAGAAAAGCATCAGCAATGTGATGCTTCTGTAGGACCCACAATCACATGATCGACAGGTCTCTGTTTGGCATAGCAGAGGTGCCAGGTTGTAACAGAGCTGTAAATGTAGTAAGTTGTTTTCCCCTGTAACTGGGGATCCTACAGATGTCCAGTCACAGTGTAAAAAATGAACAGTGAAGAGAAAAAAAAAAAAAAATATATATATATATACAGTGGGGCAAAAAAGTATTTAGTCAGTCAGCAATAGTGCAAGTTCCACCACTTAAAAAGATGAGAGGCGTCTGTAATTTACATCATAGGTAGACCTCAACTATGGGAGACAAATTGAGAAAAAAAAATCAAGAAAATCACATTGTCTGTTTTTTTATCATTTTTTTTGCATATTATGGTGGAAAATAAGTATTTGGTCAGAACCAAACAATCAAGATTTCTGGCTCTCACAGACCTGTAACTTCTTCTTTAAGAGTCTCCTCTTTCCTCCACTCATTACCTGTAGTAATGGCACCTGTTTAAACTTGTTATCAGTATAAAAAGACACCTGTGCACACCCTCAAACAGTCTGACTCCAAACTCCACTATGGTGAAGACCAAAGAGCTGTCAAAGGACACCAGAAACAAAATTGTAGCCCTGCACCAGGCTGGGAAGACTGAATCTGCAATAGCCAACCAGCTTGGAGTGAAGAAATCAACAGTGGGAGCAATAATTAGAAAATGGAAGACATACAAGACCACTGATAATCTCCCTCGATCTGGGGCTCCACGCAAAATCCCACCCCGTGGGGTCAGAATGATCACAAGAACGGTGAGCAAAAATCCCAGAACCACGCGGGGGGACCTAGTGAATGAACTGCAGAGAGCTGAGACCAATGTAACAAGGCCTACCATAAGTAACACACTACGCCACCATGGACTCAGATCCTGCAGTGCCAGACGTGTCCCACTGCTTAAGCCAGTACATGTCTGGGCCCGTCTGAAGTTTGCTAGAGAGCATTTGGATGATCCAGAGGAGTTTTGGGAGAATGTCCTATGGTCTGATGAAACCAAACTGGAACTGTTTGGTAGAAACACAACTTATCGTGTTTGGAGGAAAAAGAATACTGAGTTGCATCCATCAAACACCATACCTACTGTAAAGCATGGTGGTGGAAACATCATGCTTTGGGGCTGTTTCTCTGCAAAGGGGCCAGGACGACTGATCCGGGTACATGAAAGAATGAATGGGGCCATGTATCGTGAGATTTTGAGTGCAAACCTCCTTCCATCAGCAAGGGCATTGAAGATGAAACGTGGCTGGGTCTTTCAACATGACAATGATCCAAAGCACACCGCCAGGGCAACGAAGAAGTGGCTTCGTAAGAAGCATTTCAAGGTCCTGGAGTGGCCTAGCCAGTCTCCAGATCTCAACCCTATAGAAAACCTTTGGAGGTAGTTGAAAGTCCGTGTTGCCAAGCGAAAAGCCAAAAACATCACTGCTCTAGAGGAGATCTGCATGGAGGAATGGGCCAACATACCAACAACAGTGTGTGGCAACCTTGTGAAGACTAACAGAAAACGTTTGACCTTTGTCATTGCCAACAAAGGATATATTACAAAGTATTGAGATGAAATTTTGTTTCTGACCAAATACTTATTTTCCACCATAATATGCAAATAAAATGTTAAAAAAACAGACAATGTGATTTTCTGGATTTTTTTTTCTCAGTTTGTCTCCCATAGTTGAGGTCTACCTATGATGTAAATTACAGACGCCTCTCATCTTTTTAAGTGGTGGAACTTGCACTATTGCTGACTGACTAAATACTTTTTTGCCCCACTGTATATATATATATATATATATATATATATATATATATATATACTGCTCAAAAAAATAAAGGGAGCACTAAAATCCCACATCCTAAATATCACTGAATTAAATATTACAGTTGTATATCTTTAATCATTACATAGTGGAATGTGTTGAGAACAATAAAACCTACAAATTAAATTATCAACGTAAATCACAACTAATATCCCATTTGTGCAGACACATGCACATTTGTGGCCTGCTGGAGGTCATTTTGCAGGGCTCTGGCAGTGCTCCTCCTGTTCCTCTTTGCACAAAGGCTGAGGTAGCGGTCCTGCTACTGGGTTGTTGCCCTCCTACGGCCCCCTTCACGCCTCCTGGTGTACTGGTCTGTCTCCTGGTAGCGCCTCCAGCCTCTGGACACTATGCTGACACAAGATAGTAAACCCAGCACTCAACTTAAGTATATACTGCAGCAAGGTTTATTGTAGTATGAACAATAAAACGTTTCGGTCCGTGGTGACCTTCATCAGTTACATAATGTTCAATAGCAGAAGTAGACCGTAGATAAGTAGTGCCGTTTGTATAAGGCAAGTATGGGGCTTCAAGCGCAATACAGATCGCTATAGGAGAGAGTGAATGGTATTAGTACCTGGAGCAAACGTGCTCCTTGATGCGGAGTCCACCACTCGTCTCATGCTGACAGACACAGCAAACCTTCTTGCCACAGCTCGCATTGATGTGCCATCCTGGATGAGCTGCACTACCTGAGCTACTTGTGTGGGTTGTAAAATCCGTCTTATACTACCACAAGTGTGAAAGAACAACAAACATTCAAAAGTGACCAAAACATCAGCCAGATAGCATTGGTACTGAGATGTGGTCTGTGGTCCCCACCTGCAGAACCATACTTTATTGAGTGTGTCTTGATAATTGCCAATAATTTCCATCTGTTGTCTATTCCATTTGCACAACAGCATGTGAAATTGATTGGCAAACAGTGTTGCTTCCTAAGTTTGATTTCACAGAGGTTTGATTTACTTGGAGTTATATTCTGCTGTTTAAGTGTTATTTTTTTGAGCAGTGTATATACATATATATATGTATATATCTAATATATAATTGCCTAGAATACTACTTCCTGCAATTTGTGCCAACTTCCGTGGCTTTGTCCGGAGCTAATGTCCGGAGCTAATGTCCGGAGCTAATGTCCGGAGCTAATGTGCGGAGATAATGTCCGGAGCTAATGTCCGGAGCTAATGTGCGGAGATAATGTCCGGAGCTAATGTCCGGAGCTAATGTCCGGAGCTAATGTCCGGAGATAAGTGACGTCAACAGTGTCCAGTGTCTGATTGGTTGCCGCCTGCTGCGAGCGACCAATCAGAAACGTGCCGTACTGTGACACACTCCGCCCGCCATTTTGGTGTGATTTTTGAATTTTTACCTCACAGCAAGTTTTTACTGCGTGGAGGCAGGCCCAGTGACGTTGCTCTTCAAGCTCCTGCCGAATTTCGTCAAAAAAATGATACCATTTACCAAAACTATATATATTTAGTTGTGAAGTGGTTCAGTGACATTTTCACACCAATTTTGAACTTTTGTTTGGTGTTTTCTCCATATACTGCCTATTATTTTTGTTCTTTCTTACTATTATTTATTAATTGTATTATTCTTACATTTGAATAAATAAAGTATATATGGATTCTAGACTCCCGATTCTTTAGAATCGGGCTGCCATCTAGTACTATATAATTGTCTAAGGGTCACATCCGTCTTTCTGTCTTTCCTTCTTTCTGTCACGGATATTCATTGGTCGCGGCCTCTGTCTGTCATGGAAATTCAAGTCGCTGATTGGTCGCGGCAAAACAGCCACGACCAATCAGCGATGGGCACAGTCCGGAAGAAAATGGCCGCTCCTTACTCCCCGCAGTCAGTGTCCGGCGCCCGCATACTCCCCTCCAGTCACTGCTCACACAGGGTTAATGCCGGCGGTAACGGACCGCGTTATGGCGCGGGTAACGCACTCTGTAACCGCTGCTATTAACCCTGTGTGACCAACTTTTTTACTATTGATGCTGCCTATGCGGAATCAATAGTAAAAAAATGTAATGTTAAAAATAATAAAAAAACAAAAAACCTGCTATTCTCACCCTCCGTAGTCCGCCGAGCCGCACGTGCCTGCCGCCATCTTCCGTTCCCGGTGATGCATTGCGAAATTACCCAGAAGACTTAGCGGTCTCGCAAGACCACTAAGTCATCTGGGTAATTTCGCAATGCATCCTGGGAACGGAAGATGGCGGCAGCCGCATGTGTATCGCCGGAGCTTCGCTGGACCCCAGGGGTGAGTATATAACTATTATTTATTTTAATTATTTTTTTAACAGGGATATGGTGCCCACACTGCTGTATACTACATGGGCTGTGTTAGATACCGTGTGGCTGCTATATACTACATAGGCAGTGTTATATACTATGTGGGCTGTGTGATATACTCCGTGGGCAGTGCTATATACTGCGTGGGCTGTGCTAGATATTACGTGGCCAGTGTTATATACTGCGTGGCCTGTGTTATAAAGTACGTGGCTGTGTTATATACTGCGTGGCCATTGTTATATATTGCATGGCCTTTATTAGCGCATCGGGTATTCTACAATATGTATGTATATAGCAGCCACATAATATATAGCACAGGCCACGTAGTATTTGTCTGCTATATGCTACATGGCTCTTATATACTACGTGGCCTGTGCTATATACTATGTGGCTGCTATATACATACATAAATACATATTCTAGAATACCCGATGCGTTAGAATCGGGCCACCATCTAGTATATATATATATATATATATATATATATATATATATATATACATATACAGTACAGACCAAAAGTTTGGACACAACTTCTCATTTAAAGATTTTTCTGTATTTTCATAACTATGAAAATTGTACATTCACACTGAAGGCATCAAAACTATGAATTAACACATGTGTAATTATATACTTAACAAAAACGTGTGAAGCAACTAAAATTATGTCTTATATTCTAGGTTCTTCAAAGTAGCCACCTTTTGCTTTGATGACTGCTTTGCACACTCTTGGCATTCTCTTGATGAGATTCAAGAGGTAGTCACCGGGAATGGTTTTCACTTCACAAGTGTGCCCTGTCAGGTTTAATGAGTGGGATTTCTTGCCTTATAAATGGGGTTGGGACCATCAGTTGTGTTGTGCAGAAGTCTGGTGGATACACAGCTGATAGTCCTACTGAATAGACTTTTAGAATTTGTATTATGGCAAGAAAAAAGCAGCTAAGTAAAGAAAAACGATTGACCATCATTACTTTAAGAAATGAAGCTCTACAAGGAAACTGGCTCACATGAGGACCGCCCCAGGAAAGGAAGACCAAGAGTCACCTCTGCTTCTGAGGATAAGTTTATCCAAATCACCAGCCTCAGAAATCGCAGGTTAACAGCACCTCAGATTAGATGCCACACAGAGTTCTAGCAGCAGACACATCTCTACAACAACTGTTAAGAGTAGACTTTGTGCAGCAGGCCTTCATGGTAAAATAGCTGCTAGGAAACCACTGCTAAGGACAGGCAACAAGCAGAAGAGACTTGTTTGGGCTAAAGAACACAAGGAATGGACATTAGACCAGTGGAAATATGTGCTTTGGTCTGATGAGTTCAAATTTGAGATCTTTTGTTCCAACCACCGTGTCTTTGTGCGGTGCAGAAAAGGTGAACGGATGGACTCTACATACCTGGTTCCCACCGTGAAGCATGGAGGAGGAGGTGTGATGGTGTGGGGATGCTTTGCTGGTGACACTGTTGGAGATTTATTCAACATTGAAGGCATACTGAACCAGCATGGCTACCACAGCATCTTGCAGCGGCATATTATTCCATCCGGTTTGCGTTTAGTTGGACCATAATTTATTTTTCAACAGAAAAATGACCGCAAACACACCTCCAGGCTGTGTAAGGGCTATTTGACCAAGAAGGAGAGTGATGGGGTAATACGCCAGATGACCTGGCCTCCACAGTCACTAGACCTGAACCCAATCGAGATGGTTTGGGGTGAGCTGGACCGCAGAGTGAAGGCAAAAGGGCCAACAAGTGCTAAGCATCTCTAGGAACTCCTTCAAGAAAGAGAGCAGCTATTTTACCATGAAGACCTGCTGCACAAAGTCTCCTCTTAACAGTTGTTGTAGAGATATGTCTGCTGCTAGAACTCTGTGTGGCATCTAATCTGAGGTGCTGTTAACCTGCGATTTCTGAGGCTGGTGATTTGGATAAACTTATCCTCAGAAGCAGAGGTGACTCTTGGTCTTCCTTTCCTGGGGCGGTCCTCATGTGAGCCAGTTTCCTTGTAGAGCTTCATTTAATAATAATAATAATAATAATAATCTTTATTTATATAGCGCCAACATATTCCGCAGCGCTTTACAGTTTAACAGTTTCAATCACAAAAGTCATAAGTAACAACGTTAACAATACAATAATTAAAGCAAAATAAGACGACCCTGCTCGTGAGAGCTTACAATCTGGTCACTCGTTTTTCTTTACTTAGCTGCTTTTTTCTTGCCATAATACAAATTCTAAAAGTCTATTCAGTAGGACTATCAGCTGTGTATCCACCAGACTTCTGCACAACACAACTGATGGTCCCAACCCCATTTATAAGGCAAGAAATCCCACTCGTTAAACCTGACAGGGCACACTTGTGAAGTGAAAACCATTCCCGGTGACTACCTCTTGAAGCTCATCAAGAGAATGCCAAGAGTGTGCACAGCAGTCATCAAAGCAAAAGGTGGCTACTTTGAAGAACCTAGAATATAAGACATAATTTCAGTTGTTTCACACTTTTTTATTAAGTATATAATTCCACATGTGTTAATTCATAGTTTTGATGCCTTCAGTGTGAATGAACAATTTTCATAGTCATGAAAATACAGAAAAATCTTTAAATGAGAGGGTGTGTCCAAATGTTCGGTCTGTACTGTATAAATATATGTTACCCAAAGATATAATATGATCTTGTAGAAGACAAATTATGTAAAGTATGTTTATAACAGTATGTTGCAATTCCAATGCTGAGGAGTGTCTGTCTGTCTTTCTATCTATACACAATCCTGAACATTGCAATTGCAGCGCTGACAAGGAAAAGTTGTAGAATTATGGGAATCACAGGATTGATAGACATGTTAATGATATTCAAATGATAAAAAGTAGAAGCAACATTTTCAAAACATCTCGACGCATTCAGTATTGATAATGAGCCCCATGTGCAGAAATACCCACACTTATACTCCTTGACATACTATGAATAAGGGTATTAAAGGTTGTCTGAAGAATGTTCTGCCATGCTGAATGCACTTGGGCAAATAAATCATCAAGATCCAATGCTGGCTGCTCAATTTACATTTAATTGCCAACCAATGACGTCTTACAGTTGCTTGCAAAAATATTCACCCCCTATGACTTTTTACCTATTTTGTTACTTTATAACAAGTGTTAAAATATTTTTGTAATCCAATTTGTGTATAATGCATCAGCACTAAATAGTTGAAGTGAAGTGAGAAAAATATAGGCAAAAATTAAATTTATGGAATCAGATAATTCAAAATTAGCATATACATATGTATTCACCCCATTTGCGATGAAGCCCTTAAACATTTTTGGTGCAAGCTATAACCTTCATAAGTCATATGCTTAGTGAAAGGAAGTGTCACATGGGGCCTGGTGAGCAGAAGCACGAGAGGGGGGCTACTTCTGTTCACCAGGCTCCATACAACAGTAAGGGCATTACTGTTGATGGTGGTCCTGTGTACCAAAATAGAGCACTCAAAAAAAATAAAATTTGTCCTGTGTAAATGAAGCCTCATACAGACACGTCAGTGAAAAAAGTAAAAAAAAAAAAGTTATCGCTACTGAAAAGCAGAAAGGAAATAATGAAAACAAAAGGGCTGGTCATTAAGGACCCTTTCAAGCTTGGTTCTTAAGGTGTTAAGATATTGCATGAGTGGATGATCTTTACTGTATGCAAATTTGACACACTGACTTAACCTTCAACACGCAGTCATAACCAAAATGAAAGCAGTATTCCTCCTTCCTAAAACTTTTTGCACAACCAGTTGTGCCTAACATAAATCAATGATGCTATTCTGCTTCCATTTGAAACAGGAATGCACAGGATAAATAAATTCATGTGAACGAAGACTAACTTATCAAGTTAAAGGGGTGGTCCGGGCAAAATTTGTATTTTTCAGGTGGCTTGATATATTTGAAAAAATAACACAAAAAACAATACTCGCCTATTGGTACTTACTTGGGTCCAGTGCATGCTGCTTCAAGGTCTGCGTTTACCCTGGGAAATACCAATCCATCAGCAGCAGGACCGCTGTGACCCGTGACTGTTGCGATCCGGTGATTTCAATAGTGTGATATTGGTGTTGTCAGAGATGACACGGCAGCAGTCCTAGCTTGACTGTGGCGGACAATCCAGCTGTTCCTGGAACAATGTTGTCTCCTTTCCGGTGTAAACAGAGTCCATGGTATGGCCTGCGCTGAATCCAGGTAAGTGCCAGTAAGTGAATATCGCTTTGTTTGTCTATTACCAAACTACTAGTAACATTTTAATTTTATGCACTGATACAACTTTTATGATGGAATATAGGCTGAACTGGATGGACAAATGTCTTTTTTCGGCCTTACTAACTATGTTACTATGGTTCAGTAGAAGGACGTAGATCTGGGGATTTATTATGATGGAATATAGGCTGAACTGGATGGACAAATGTCTTTTTTCGGCCTTACTAACTATGTTACTATGTTACTATGTAACTTAGTAAAATATGTCAGAAAATGTCAAAATAGAATTTTGTGAAACGCACTGACATCTGTATTGTTCATTTTTGAATAGCTGGAAGTTCTTTGAAGAGATGATTGAGCCCTACAGACTCCATGAAAGCGCCAGTGATGTACCAACGGCAGAGAAAATAAGAAAAGAAAACCCATGGAAAATTACGGATTCAGAACTTGAACAGTTCCGAGAAAAGGTAGGTGAATTTTAGAATAGCATAACTGGCACCGAACATTACTTCAGTCTACAATATTGACTGGTCAGGACCTTAGATGCTCAGCTTTTTACATCTCTTTAGAAGAGAGGAAGATTAGAAGCTTCAAAGTCTTGAGGAGAGTGGAGCGGGCTTCCAAATCTTCAGACAGGCAAGGTCACACCAGGCTGTAGTATATCAGAATATTGGGGTGTAGATGGGGAGGAAACCACGCAAACGGCAGTCAGAAAGAGAAGGCCAAAGCCCACTGTAAAAACCACAGGAGCAGGAAGGGGGCTAAAATACACACGTCTCATTAGTATCTATGAGCACAAGGGAGAGAAGATCATTCTTAGAGGGGAAAAACAGTACATGACTGAATATGCTTATACAGTACATGAGAGCTAGTGATGGTGTCAGCATCCTAGACACACAGACCTCCACACCACATCCATCATGTCTGAAGTGTCTATGGCCTTAAAAATGCACACACTATAAAAGCGAAGTATATATCTGGAGACATGATGAAGAGGGGCCAGTTATGTAGTAAATAAGGGGCTGAAGCAGACTTGAATTTACAAGCAACTAATAAATAATAATAACTCTCCAGGTTTCATCCTACTAAAGCTCATTTCCTGCAGTATATGTGCAGAAAGTCCGTTCAATATAGAAGATCAGGGATAGTCACCTCTCCTCTCAATAGTTTGGTGATGCAGCACCATCTCAAAAGGGACCGCAGATGACAGCAAACTCTTTTCTGGCATGGATAAATATTTCCCTGCAATCTGTGCTTGCACAAATATGGTGGTGTCTGGCTCACGCACATTGCCAGAAAGGAATGCTGCCATTTTTGTGTGTGCAAATGCTGCTGGCATGAATAAATAAGTAAACGGGTTGTCCCACAAACAAAGTGCATTTTATTAATAGATCTTGGAATAAAAATAAGTTCCACAATTGGATGTGTTAAATAAAAATGTCCTTATCTGAGATAATCTTATAAATGTGCCCCTGCTGTGTACTGTGTAATGTCTGTGTCTGACCGTGCAGGAACATGGTCTGATCATACCACAGCTCCTGGCCAGGGAAGGAAGCAAAATAGTATTCAGACAGGACAGGATGGCATTATAGCTGAGTCTTTCTGTGAAGTAAAACATAGCCCTGCCTGGTTTTACTTCACAGAGAGAATCAGCTGTGATCCCCTGCTGTCCTGTGTGTATACTCTTTTGCTTCCTCCCCTAGTCTGGAGATGTGGTAAGATCAGACCATGTCCCTGCATGGTCAGACACAGACATTACACAGTACACAGCAGGAAAATATTTATAAAATTATCTCAGCACAGGAACATTTTTTTTACCACATCCAATTGTGGAACTGATTATTATTTCAGATCAATTGATTAAAATGAACTTTGTGGGAAAACCCCATTTAAGGTGAATCTGTCAGCAGGTTTTTGCTGGTAAATATGAAGACAGCAGTAGATAGAGGCTGAAACATAAATTTCATGGAT